>NC_136953.1:13187809-13560309 GCF_949987615.1 Pollachius pollachius
AGGTAAACTAGATCCGCGGTTTGATGTTCGCTGCTGGCTGTTGCGTTGCTCGATGTATCAAATAAAAATCATCTATATACCTTGCCCCAAATTAATGAACCAATGGTCATATTGTTTACTGGGCACATTTGGCAACTTGGCACGTCCGCCTAACTGTCCGGGTCTACTTCTCATTCATAATAGCCGCAACAATGCTTTGCTGAAACCAGCCTCTTGAGTTGCTTTTACTATTTTCCTCAAAACGTATACTGTATCGGCAGTTCATCGCAAATACAAATTGTTGTTTTAATACAGCAGGTTTCCATTGAGCTTTCCTTTTACTTATGTTCATAATCATTTTTTACAGTGCAGTAAATCTCGCCTGCTGTCAAGCTGTGAGGTTATGCGTCTATCCCCCGACCAGACGCTAGGCGGCACTAAAACGCTATAGATGCAACTAGACTGGGGACATTGGGGGGTCCAACGCGTGGACTCCATACATCCACGGCAGACCACGCCTCCATCCCCGCGGTGTGCACCTGTTTGGATCCTTCTCCAGACCTCTCCTCCAGCCTTGTTTTCTTGTTACACCCACATCATTGGATTAAAGAAATCATAGTTTATTGATCAAGTGGACCCGAAAAGCGCTAGACAATACAAACAGACTGATGTGTAGGGAAATAAATGCCCGGCCTGGTGGCCGTGCAACCTAGCAATGGTGGGAGAAGGGTGGAGAGAGGCAGCAGCAGCAGCAGGAGGAGGAGGAGGAGGAGGAGGGGTACTGGGTGCTGTGGTCTGGCTCGCATCACACATGCTGGTAACAAAGAACACGTAACGACGGATGATCCCGGTCATGGGTTCACAGCAGACATCGCGTCGGCCAGGGAGACAACACGGAATACCGAAAGCAAGCGTGCGTGGATTAATCGCGTTTAGAACCATATGATAGCGCTGTCTCTGGGTTTTCCCTACAGTGCAGACGGGGTGATTCTAGTTTTCGCTTTCTGTGGGACGGAAGAAGTTAAACGTGGTAGCGGGGTTGGGGATCGGAGGAGGATTTGAAGCGAAAAAACAGAATGTTGTGAATGATCCCGAACGCGTTTGGTGAGCTACTGTGGTGGGATAAATAAAAGAGGACATCAGTGACCCATTGGATCTCGGTGAGTGTCTAACCTTACTGCCTTTCTCCAACTTTAGGGGTTTTGACAGGTGGCGACCAGTAGATCATGTATTGGAAATACAGCAGCTCTACCGATATATGACATCTGTTAGCCTGGCTTCAAGCCCACATTTTCCTTTTCTCCCAGCAAGTTCCTGACTCAATCATTGCACACTTTAAAAAGATATATAACACGTCATTCATTACACTAAACCACGAGACGTGGTGTTAAACTAAATAGGCATCATTAACATTGGTCGACAGTACATAACGTCCCTTGTTAAGTATATACTGACAAACATTCGTGAGGGTTTTTCCTGAACCAATGGTATTTTGGTTTAGACAGGGCCAATATGTCGTTTTCTGTCCCCGACACACCTTCCTCTTCCTCATATCACACACACACACACACACACACACACACACACACACTCTCTCTCTATTTCCAGTCGCGCATTACGTCACCAGGAAGGGGCTTTCTCCTAAAGACCCCACCCATTAACATACATACACACATACTCACACACATACACAATCAGGGTTAGGGATGTGGGTAAAATCTTAAGTGCTTAGGCTGGATCTTGAAGGTTCATTAGTGTGTGTGTGTGTGTGTGTGTGTGTGTGTGTGTGTGTGTGTGTGTGAGAGTGAGTGAGTGAGTGTGATCACGTGTCACGGTCCGGGCTTAAACGGCATCCTTTCCCCTCATTGATCCAGTAGTGCATTTACTGGCTGGAGTGAATGAGTCTGGCCCACTGACCTAATCTGTGTCTCAGACTTGAGTCTATGGAACCGGATGGAGAATGTTGCACTTGAGTGAATGAGGTCAAGGAAGCATAGGGGAGACACATAGGGCTAATAGGGGAGGGGGGGTTGAAAGACAGAGGGGCTAATGTTGTTTGTGAATGGAATCATGCACCTCGTGACCAACACACAGTCTATCGCTCACTCACTCACTCACTCACTCACTCACTCACTCACTCACTCACTCACTCACAAATGTTAGAGACAGACTGTTGACAGGATTAGTCTTCACTGAACAAAACCTGTTTTGATTAGGGTTTGGAGTTGTTTGCATACCTTATGCTCCAATAGTGTAAAACGAATGGCTGACTATTTGCCTTGCCTTATTAAGTTTATAATATGCTTCTTTGTCTGTCTGATGTTATTAATAAATAACAAAATGTTACACACACACACACACAAAAATGTTTTTGTGTGTGTGTGTGTGTGTGTGTGTGTGTGTGTGTGTTTTTGTGTGTGCGCGTGGAGAGATCATGTTGACGAGTCAACGTGTTGTTTGTTGTTGACACTGCAGCCTTTCTCCCCAAGAGACAAGAAAGACAAAAACGGTCTGAAAGACAAGTTGAAATGCAACATTAGTGAGGCTGGATCTGTTTCTTTCTCCTCGCGGTACACCAGCTCTCCTCTGTCGAAAGTGGCCCGACTAGCCGGGGCGGTTCGTTGCTAATATTTGGCAATCACATGGCGTCCCAAGCAAAGGCAAGCGCTTCCAGCCTGCTGTGCTGTTATGAAGAGGGAAAGGCAAAAGCAAGCGAGAATCCCGACCTGCTTTCCATTGTGTGCAGCAGTTGGCTACACTTCACCATAACCCCATGGGTGGTCAAAACAATTCACAAAGGCTATTCTTCTTTTTACCCAATGTTATTGCGAAGAGCCCATTCAAAACAACATGAAGTTTAACTGGGGATATGACGCGAATATGAAAGAGATAACCCTTTCCTCGATCCCACGAGGGAGTGCGGTTAGTTCAAAGATAAATTAGGAATGAGTTACAGCGAGAGGCTCCCCTCTCACCACAATCTATTCCTGCTCTCTGTTATTATAATTAATATGGGAGTCAGTCCTGCCCAATGCAACCTACACAGAAAACACAGAGACAGGGGTAGTTAAAGGGCCGTGTTAGCGGTTTGACATCTCACTCGTATATCATTGAGGACATTGGGCATCAAACCCACAACCCATTGGGTTATTGCTGGGAGTCGCCCACCACAAGTCTATCCCACATGTCTTTCCATACGCCCTGACCTATCCCGACTTCAACATTTATCTGGATGACTGAATGCTTTCAGTTTAATATTGCATCAGCTGCTGCTGCATATCAAAGACCCTGCATATGCTTTAAGGATAGTCTGCTAAGTGGGCAACTGGACATTTGGCCGGGGATGTGTGTAGGAGTGGGTGAGGCCTTTTATAGCCAAAGTGCTTGGTGCCTTTTGACCAAAGGCTTTATATGGTCACGTGTGTTTTGCATGTGGAGTGAAAGTCCAAGGGTCGCTATACATTTCACAAGGCTGGATGTATGTCGGCAATTGGATTCCGACAAATGTTTGATGGGAAACCTGTGGTGAGAATCGAAGATGTGGCGTCACCGGAAGGTAGGATTTTGTTTGGGAATTTACCCAACTTCGACCAGAAAGTTCCTCAATTCCAGGGCGGGGCATTGTACAACTACGAATGATGACAATGATAGGGCCATAATAAAGTGTGAATGTATGGCAAACAAAATCGTTTTCACAAGCCTTTGCTGTTATAGCATCAGTTAAATTGTTATAACAGGTAACTCGTACAACAACCTCCAGAAGCCTGCCTCTAAACATCCGGTCAGTCAGATGTAAACCATCTCAGGGATAATCACATCATTTCCAAGGGATTGGAAGTAAGAAAATCAACAAGCCCTAGCACTTTGGGTAAACGGGCACAAGTGTTACCGATGTACTTGTCGTGGTAATTGCTTCCCTATGCAATAAAATATACTTTAAGGACTTAGTCAGCAGCCGGGGTGGGGGAGCAGAAGCGCGTCATTGCATGCCGTAGTCGTTACAACGCTGGGTTTCATATCCTGGAATGCTCCCGGACCTGATAGAGGTGTGCCCCCCTCTCTATATGCGTTTCTTCTCCGCTGGGAGATTGGGCAGTCTAGACACAGTTGCAGGCCTGTTGTTTATCCAAGAAGTCTGGCCAAGGAAATGCTTTGTCTAATGATTATCTTCCGGCCTGAACAACGTTTTATATTTAACTTGGCGAGCTACAGTTGTCATTTCTTTGTTCGGGAGCTCAGTGGCTGCATTGAGTTTTAAAAGATGACATTAAAAATACTTTTTTTTTTTCCTTTGACCCTCAGACAAGGATGACACGCCCCCACTGACTCCCTTTGCCCGGCCCTCCGGTCCCCAGTCCTGTCCTCTGATCGGCCCATCTGATCGGAATCGCCATGTCGTCTTTATCCATATCCGCCCCGTCGTCCGCCAAACCCAAGCCCACCATCCCGCCCAAACCCTCGTTCGATGGCGGCGACCCACCCCCCCAGGACGAGGCGGTCACCCCCACCCCCACCCCCACCCCTGCCGGGAAAGTCAAGAAGATCGTGGACAGTTTGAGCCAGGGTCAGGCCGCGGTGAACTCCGCCCCCCCAGAGCCCAAGGCGGTCAAGAGGGCCCCCACGGTGAAGCCCAAGCCCAAGCTGGGGGCGGCCCGGCGGGAGGAGGCGGAGCAGGCGCCCCCGCTGCCTGAGAAGCAGAGCCGGCGTCACAAGCTGGCCAACGCGGTGCGTCCGCAGGGTGCGCCCCCTACAGGAGAGGAGGGGAATGACATCGGCGTTGAAGGTGGCCGATCAGGTAGAGTCGTTTCCCTTTCTGATTCCCTATTGCATTCAATTAATCAGATGGCGCACAAACAAAAGTCTGTATGGCTGTAATGTGTGTGTGTGTGTGTGTGTGTGTGTGTGTGTGTGTGTGTGTGTGTCTGTGTGTGTGTGTGTGGTTGTTTGCTCATGTCCACGTGCACAAATCACGTCCCACGTGCAGATCGACTACACCTCCATCTGACCTTAGCGGCTAAACCTTGGTTCCACTTTTCTTTTTAATCAGTTCCTTATTTGGGTTTCCTATCAACGTTGACAGACAATAAGGAAGTCATGGTCATCGGACTTTGTGTTATCAATATTTTGTCATTGGGCCAAGTAAAATACTTCAAAGTATTTAGGTGATGCAAAAAACACAGTGCACAGGCCTTTTTTAACGTGGTATAAAAGGGCTTGGAACTGGAACTGGGGTTGAACATTCTTTTGAGTAACCATTGCCTCACCCACCCCACCCCCTCCCTCCCTTCTCTCCCTCGTTCAGCCCCTGATGGAAAGGAGGTGGAGCTACAGCTGCTGGGTGGAGGCGGGGCGGAGGCGGAGCACTGCGGGGAACGCCCCCTCGCCCCCACCTGCGCCCCCAGGTGCGTCTGTGTGTGCCACCTCCAGCGACCCGGCATGCGGCTGGTCTGGGTGCCCGTGCTAGGGCCCTCCCTGGAGGAGGAGAGGGAGGGGGTGGAGCAGACGGACGGGGCTGGGCTGGAAGACGAGGAGGTAGAGGAGGAGGAGGAGGAGGAGGAGGAGCCGGCGGAGGAGGTGGAGGAGGTGGAAGGGGGGGAGGAGGGAGACAAGGCAGGGGAGGGCCAGAGCGAGGGGGAGGAGGCCGGCGATAGGATAAGGAAGGCGCTGTTCCACCACACCCTGAACGCGGTGATCAGCGACACCCACCGCCGCCGCTCGGACCCGGGTTTGAACAGCCTCCTGAAGCAGCATCCCCCCCGGTCCCCCCCGGTCCCCTCCAAGCGCACGCACTCCTCCCTGGCCCAGCTGGGCCCCCCGCCGGGCGAGGAGGAGGAGAGCATCTACGAGTCCACGCTGCCGCTCACCACGCCGCCCGCTTCCTGTCGCGAGCTGGACCTCCCCCTGATCCGGGTGAGGAAGCCCCAGCGACGGGCCAAGCTGTCCCCCAGCGTCTCGGACCCCAACTCGGAGTCCCAGCCGGAACCGGAACCCTCCGGGGACGAGGCTCCGCCGGTCCCGGAGCGGGTTCCCATGGCGCCACGGGTCGGGGGCGTGGCCCTCCCGCAGCGGCCGCTGTCTCCCAACCGCCCCGCCCCCCCGGAGGCCCAGCTGGCGCGGAGTCTGGCCACCCCGCCCGGCAGCCCCATGTTCCAGCGCAGAGCCCCCCTGCTCCCGCCCCCCAAGACGGACGCCAGGAGGCTGAGCAGCGCCTCTTCCACCTCCCTCACCTCCATGAAAGGTGAGCCGCTTTCCCCTGTCAATCATCTCGGAGCCCCGCCTCCACAGAGACGCCGTCGTGGCGCTGGTCGGGGGGGGGGGGGATCTAGGGTTTCAGACTGATCCAGACCGAATGGACTCTAGACCAGCCAGCGGTGTTATGAGCGATTTGATTTTCATTTTGTCCCATTTCTCTGGGTTCTCCGTCTGTCCTCGCGTAGAAGAAGAGAATGGGTGTGCCGAAGAAGGTGAAAATAAGGAGGAGGAAGAGGAGGCGCAAGAAGCGTGAGTTGTGGAATCACCACAGTCCACTCGCATTTGAACTTGTTTCAAAACGTTGTTTATCAAACCATATTTGATTTATGAATTGTGATTTGGTCGACGTTTTTAGATTTTGGGATTTTGTTTTGCCATATTTGTTCTCCTCGTATTTTAAGCTGATTCTGCCAGTTGGATGATGACTAACCTCTCTCTCTCTCTCTCTCTCTCTATTCCTTCCTTCCTTGCTTCCTTCCTTCCTTCCTTCCTTCCTTTTCTCCGCAGGCGTCCGGTCGCTCCACCTAGAAGGGGGTCCTCGTTCAAATGGTCGAGGCTGCAGGACGGTAAACACACACACACACACACACACACACACACACACACACACACACCTTGTGATCAACAGTCTTTTTTTCTCACACACACACAAACACAGACACACACACACACACACACACCTTGTGATCAACAGTCCTTTTCCGTCACACACACACAAACACAGACACACACACACACACCTTGTGATCAACAGTCCTTTTCTCTCACACACACACAAACACAGACACACGCACACACACTCTATTGTCAAACCCATCTGTAATTCAACCTCCAGCAGAATGAAGAGATGGATCTCAAAGCCGTTCATAGAAACCGTTGTGTCTGCGGTTTACAATGAGGTAACCTATTAGCCTGGCTATTGCCAGACCAAGCCAATCGTAGATCGCACGTTGGTCTGGGGAAGCTGCCGTCATTTTCTTCAGCACAAGAGGCGGGATCAACGGGCCTAGTTCAACTGACTCTGTACGTGATTGGCTGCTTCGCCCCCGCTTCCCTGTCGTCATTGTGTTAAACCAGCCAATAGCGCGCCAAGGGGAAAAGCCAGCTTGGTGATTGCCTCCTACAAAAACGTATCGGAAGCAGAAAGAAACGTATTGCTCTTCTCTAGACCCTTATGCAGGGCGAACTCAATTCGCCGGAAGAATGGGCGGGGCTACCCAGGCTAGTAACCTATATCACTGTGGCTCAAGTCTTAAACAGGCTTCATTGTGTTTTAGGCACATTTTAGATGGTTACACAGTCTCTCTTTACTACTAAAAACTAAAGAACAAAGTTGTCCCACTGTAAATGGAGGATGCGTAGAAGTGAGCATTCTAGCTGTTACAACTGGCTTAATCTTTTCATTGGTATCTAAATTGGTGTAATAATTCAGATAACGGGAAGTGGTGCCAAACACTTCAAGAATCATTGAACTTGTAATTGAACTTCAACTTTAAGTGTTTTTCGTGTTCACTTCCGTGTTTTCTAGAGTTGCCTAGCCAAAAGGGATAATGTGATTGCACCAAAACCTTGGTTAATCTCTTGCCATACGCCTTTTTGATTTGAAATATATGGACATGGACATCTTCCGCAATAATTATACAGAATTTGTCGCGGACACAAAGAAGTTTCGGAGACAAAATATAAATAAATAACCGAGATCAACTTATATACCAGTTTGTGTACACATACTCTGTTTCGCTCCTTTTTCAGTTCATTACATTCTCTATTCTCCTTTGTACCCACAATGCACCCTGCCCAGTACGGCGTCTTATCGTTCCTCAAATGGCGAGCTGACCTTGTTTGCCCCCCTCCAGAGCCGCTGTACCAGACGTACCGCGCCACCGTCATCACAAAGGAGATCAAGCGCCAAACAGTCGGCCGCAACATCAGCAAGACCAGCGCCGACTTCACCATGGACTGGTTCTCCCGCCGCCTCGCCATAGCCCCCGCCGCTGTGACCCCGGGCGCCAGCGCCGTCTCCTCCCCCCTCTCCGCCGCCGCCCCCGCCGCCAGCAACGGGGCGTCCCGGCTCGGCCCCGGGTCCCCCATGCCGGGGGTCAGCACGCTGTGGCAGGACCTCCCCGCGGTGCGGGACAGCGGCGTGCTGGAGAGCATCAGCCCCGAGGACTGCAAGTACCAGGAGGTGAGGCGGGGGGAGGAGGGGGGAGGGGGATGGAGGGATGACATAAGTGGGAGGGAGAGAGGGAGGTGTGAGGAAGGTAGAAGGTCAAGAGACGGAAAGCGGTGGAACCAGAGAGTAAAAGCCGTCCCGACAGCGTTCCGGTTGGAGGAGTGCGTTGGGGGATCAAATAGCATCAAATAGGCATGACATTCCCTCCCCCCCCGCCCCCCTCCAGAGCATGTTCGAGGTGCTGACGTCGGAGGCCTCCTACCTTCGCTCCCTTCGCGTGCTGACCAACATCTTCCTGGAGAGCCGGGACCTGGAAGACGCCATGATCATCAGGGACAGGAAGACCCTCTTCTCCAACATCCTGAGGGTCCGGGAGGTCAGCGAGAGGTCAGAGAGGAAACCGCTGATCTGGAGGGGGGGGGGGGGGGGGGTTCATATTGAGTTCAACTCCTATTACTCAGAGAGAGAGAGAGAGAGAGAGAGAGAGAGAGAGAGAGAGAGAGAGAGAGAGAGAGAGAGAGAGAGAGAGAGAGAGAGAGAGAGAGAGAGAGAGAGAGAGAGAGAGAGAGAGAGAGAGAGAGAGAGAGAGAGATGTTTTTTTTTTTTCTGCAATCTGCATACAAACATCAAAACATACACCCCGCATCTCCCACTCCCACACACCCTAGCAAAAAAAAAACAAAGAAAAAACAACAACAACCAGAAATTGTTCTGACAGTATGTGAACCACTCAACAATCACGGTCACCCAACGCTATGTACACTACATGCCCACATATCCACTTGACGTCCACTTGTTTGGTGTGTGATATATATCCCTGACATTCTTCAAGAGCAGTTTAAAGTCTAAATGTAAAGAGTATGAGTATGGAGAGGTGGGGAAGGGCAGCTAGGGGAGCCGCCTCATTGGCTGGTCGCGATTGCTACGGGGTCGTGCTCACGGCGCCATCCGGACAGCCTCTGAACGCACACGCTCACCAGGACGGCGGGTCTTTCCCTTTCTCAAATGTAACCTTTGACCCCCCCCCCCCCACCCTTCCACAGGTTCCTGAAGGACCTGGAGGATCGCACGGAGCACACCCTGGTCTTCACGGACATCTGCGACGTCATCCACTACCACGCCCAGCACAACTTCCCCGTCTACATCGACTACGTCCGCAACCAGATCTACCAGGAGAAGACCTACACCACCCTGATGTAGGCCGCCGCCTCTATCCTCGCTCCTCCGAAACCCTTATGGGATTATCACGGGAAGATGCTGTTATTTATCAGAATGTTCCAGTTTCAGCAGGTAGAGGACTGGCCGGTGTAGTGTAGCCCAGTGTGTGTTGGACAGACAGACAGACACACACACCCACATGCACAAACGCACGCAGAGAATCGTTTCTCCACGCCTCTCTAAACAAACAAGGTGTTTTAGAAAGACCGAGAATAGCTCATATGTCCTTGAAGTGTCCACAAGAAAAACTGGGCAGACAGTACAATCACAGGCGCTATCGACACAAATACAATGACACACACACACACACACACACTTGGTGTGGTCCCATAGTCAAAAATAGTACTTAGCGTTGTGAAGTGTCTTATCCTAGCTATCCTAGTTGTACACGGGGAATGGGTTAACAGAGCGATTGTAAATCCTTGGCACTTCTTTCTATGAACATCTTTACTGTACCGACAGCGATATGTTGCTGTTTCTCTTCCTTGTGACAAATGTGCTTATTGTAAGTCGCTTTGGATAAAAGCCTAAATGTAAACATAACTGTAAATGTCCTCAGGAAGAGCAATGCCCAGTTCGCCGAGGTCATCTCCCGGCTGCAGGAGTCTCCCCTGTGCCAGCGGCTGCCTTTCATGTCCTTCCTGCTGCTGCCCTTCCAGCGAATCACGCGCATCAAGATGCTCATCGAGGTGAGGGGCATCATGGGTAATATTTAGATGTATTTTGTTTAGAATAGAATTTAGAATGCGAGGCACGGGCTGTTTTTAGGTTTCTTCAGGGGTTTTATTCGGTTGTCCTTCTACGTCCAGGGATACTACGGCGTAACGAACCACTCTTGTTCATTTATTCAGTCCCTCCTGAGAGTGAATAAGAACTTACTGACTGAGTGCCACAGGCAACAGCCACGGCGCTGACACCAGTGACCTTGTATGACCACTTTGCAAAGCCCATTATGTGTCATTATGTGTGTTTGGCTTCTGTTAAGCGTGCACATTCCAGCATAGTTTCCCGACCCCGCGAAGGCTTCCGCCTCTCGTTTTGGTTTGTTTCCCGTTGCCCATATTTTGTTTTACATTTTAAACTCGGACCCAGTTTTGGATTTCTTTGGAACTTGGTTTGGTTCCCCCGAAAGATTGTAGAAACACATGACATGGACACTGTCCCCCTTGGTTTGTTTCTCCCCCCCCCCCCCTCAGAACATCCTCAAGAGGACAAAGGAGCAGACGACGGAGGAACAGACGGCCTCCAAGGCACTGGATTCCGTGTCCAAGGTAAGCGGTTAGGATCTCTTGCCCCGGGGGGGAGAAAGTGGAGCTACGTCACCAGATTGTTTCCCGGGAGCTGAGAAGGACTTCCTGGTCAGGCTAGCTGGGCAGCATTCAACAGTGACTCATGGAGCGAGTGTGAGTTAGTGTGAGAGAGAGATAGAGGGAGATCGTTTACAACTGACATTGACATGCATTTTAGGCGGTCAGACATCGGCAAAACGCATTAGAACCATTGTGTAAAAAAAAATAAAGTCTCTATTTACCCATAATGCAATAGCGATCGGACCTGTGAGCCCACGACGGCAGGCGGTCTGGGCCGTGGTCCGTCCACACGGAGCTAAAGGCGGGGTGCGTCGGACTCCCTGATACGCAACTATAGCATCTGATTACATCAGAGGGACGGGACATGAATGCGGCTACAGTCCTTAACCCGCCCCGCCTGTCAAATAAACACACTACCGCTATAAAGTCAGCAGCGGAACGACACCTGCTTCACAGACAATCATATGCTGCGCCCTGCAGGAAGCGAAAACATGGTAGGAGTTTACGTGCCTTGTCTCGCAGCGCAGCCACAAGGTATCAGTGGTTGTCTTCATCAGGACGCGTGCTTCAGTCGCCCACTGTGGCCCACTGAGACCAGGGGAGTCTCGTCTCTCCCAGTGGGGCCCTCAGAACGTGCCTCCGTAGCTTGAGGCGTGGTCGTGGTGTTCATCCGGGGCGGCTGAGGAACAATGTCATTGTGGAAAACGATACATTAATTAAGCTGGCGAGTGTCTTCATCAGATGTTCAAACTGTTTTGAAACTATTTATTTTTTTACCCCACACATGGGGAACGGACTTCGGGGGGATATGCTATTACCGTTTTCTATGATCCTGCAAAATCAATATCAGATTTCAACGTGGAATCTGGTCAGGTGTGAATTAAGTGACTTCCCCCCCGATGGCCCAGATACGTGTGATTGCCAGGTGTAAATGGGGTCAGAGAGAGACAGACAGGGCCGACAGAGAGACTGAGTGTTATATAAGCAGGGTGTAGTCGAAGAGACTGAACAAAGAGGTGAACCTGATACTAGTGTGTTGAGGCAGACATGTTATCTCCCTCTCTCACATGAAATATGTATGAGAGGCTTTTTATAGGTTTTAGTGCTCACAGTATTCGCACTGATGTTTTGACACTGTTTTTTCTCCCTCTCTCTCACACACACACACACACACACACACACACACCTTCCTTGAACCTTGCTTACAAACCTTAAAAAACACACACTCACTCACTCAAAAACATACACTCACTCATAAACACACACACTCAAAAAAACAAACACACACAAACACACCCACCCACACACTCAGATCATCGAGGAGTGCAACAAAGAGGTCGGGAAGATGAAACAAGTGGAGGAGCTCATTGCTCTCTCTAAAATGCTGGAGTTTGACAAACTCAAGGTGAGCACACACACACACAAACTTATTTTAAATGTGAGTCTTTTTCTTGAACAATCGATCAACTATTCCCACAGTTGGTGCTTTGAATCATTCAGATTGTATTGGTTTTGTTCCCCTTCACGTCGGCGTCATTCTTTTAACATTTCCCCTGATCCCCTGCCACTCAAACCAACCCTACCCTCTCTGCATCATTTCATGACTACGATAATAGCACATTACATTGTTTTCATTCCTTTCATTAAGCCCAAGGCGCTCATACTTTTGATAAGCGTCAAAGTTTGCAGTTCTTTGCATATTTATCTGTGTGGTTCTCTCCCTCGGCCCAGGCCTTACCCATTATCTCCCCGAACCGGAACCTGGAAAAGAAAGGGGAGCTGGGGGAGATGTCAAAGGGGGCGACCATCTTCAACATGCGGGCCAAGTTCAGCCCGGTCCACCTCTTCCTCTTCAACGACCTCCTCATCCTCGCCTCCAAGAAAGGGTCAGTCGGGATCAGCATTGTCACCAGACAAAGGGTTATGTATAGGTTATGTATAACATTATAGAGGTGGGCATTATCACCAGACAAAGGCCTTTGTCATGCTACATATAGGTTATGTATTACATTAGAGAGATAAGCCTTATCACTCCTAGACGTCTAAGGATATGTTATGCTACACAGGCTGTACAGTACATTATACAGATATCTCCCTAGCAGTGTTAACAGTGCTTTAACAATAACATTAAAGTGCTGGAATTTTTTATGAATGCCATAGCCATCCATCAGCTAATAGTGAGTTGAAGGCTCTGTGAGAATACCTCCAATAGTTTGGCTGACTGCCCGTGCCTCAGTGAGAAATTTACATTTTAGACTCAGCCGCTAATTTCTGACCAATCAGGGCATCTCTCCCCTGATTGGTTCAAGGAACCCAGGGTTATCCTAGCACCAAGATGGGTGTGAGTGTGAATGCGACACTCCTCCCGCGGAGGGAGGGAGCAGAGAGGGAGGGTTTGTATCTGAAAACACTCAAACTCTGTCCAATTGTTACGGCACCCCTGCCATACTCGTGTCTCCCTCCCGCAGAAGACAAAAGCCTGATACAGTAAGCCCTTCCTGGCTCCGACTTGAGCGTTGTTGTTGTCTGTGGTTGCATGAGCCTGATACGCCACATACTTGTTGGTCCTATTGGCAGGCAAATCACAGGCAAATGATTTGTCATGTTTATATTCGGACCATTTCCTTCTCAGATCGTGTCATGCTCTCTCCACTCCACTGTAAATATGCGGTGATGAGTGGCTACGTAAGGTTGTGTGTACAGAGCTGCTGTGTGCGCTCTTAATGGCAAAATAATGTGCCTGACCAAGGTGGGCAGCCCCCGACCGGTGGGTGGAATAGGCGCCCTTTCTGATTTGCTCCACCTTGTGCCAATCCGAACCACACGCCACGGGATTCCCCTCTTCCTTCAAACTCATGACAGCAATAACATGGGCCTTACGGACATTTCTGTCATTTCTACCGTTGGCCCAGTAGCTTGTTGAAATCCATGTTGTAGGAAGGAAAACAAAAGATAACTTACACACTTATTGTGTGTTGTGTCCTGGCACTTAAAAACAGTACTTAGCATCGTGCAGCACCTTATCCTAGCTTTCTTGTTGTACACAGGGAACGGGTTAACCTAGTGATTGTTAGCGCGTGGCGCTCAGTTCTATGAACATCCTTACTGTACCGACTGTGCTTTGTTGTTGCTCTAAATATACTTATTGCAAGTCTCTCTCTCTCACACACACACACACACACACACACACACACACACACACACACACACACTCCTTCTCCTTCTCCTTGTTTCTCTTTCGTCAGAAGAATGCACTGATCGCAAGTCGCTTTGGATAAAACGGCCTAAATATAAATGTGCCCCCCCCACCCACCCTCCCCGACAGACCGGAGCGCTTCGTGGTGCTGGACTACGCCCACCGCTCCCTGGTGCAGGTGGAGCCGGTGGTGGAGGGGCCCACAGGGCCAGCCCTCTACGAGCACTGCTTCACCCTCACCCTGCTGGAGAACAACCAGGGCCGCCTGATGGAGCGTCTGCTCAAAGCTCCCTCGCAGTGAGTGCAGACCCGGACGCGCGTGCGTCTTGTCTGGGCCCGCACGTCGGCGATTGCCACACAATGTTGTCGTCGTTGTTGCTGTGTTTGGCATACAATAAGCCACAATATTAACCGACCTGGCTCCAGATAACCATTAACCCGTAAAGCTGGATCTTCCTGCCCCTGCTTCGGTTTATTTGACTTTGTGCAGGCATGTCTCGCTTTGTCTACTGGGTGGATCTATTCAGGAATTCACTGCTTTCATGTCTACTTTGTTGAAGTGGACATGAAAGCATGGTAGCATGGTACCCCACTTAGCCTCACTAGCATGGTGCCCCACTTAGCCTCACTAGCATGGTACCCCACTTAGCCTCACTAGCATGGTGCTCCACCTAGCCTCACTAGCATGGTGCTCCACCTAGCCTCACTAGCATGGTGCTCCACCTAGCCTCACTAGCATGGTGCTCCACCTAGCCTCACTAGCATGGTGCTCCATTTAGCCTCACTAGCATGGTGCTCCACCTAGCCTCACTAGCATGGTGCTCCATTTAGCCTCACTAGCATGGTGCTCCATTTAGCCTCACTAGCATGGTGCTCCATTTAGCCTCACTAGCATGGTGCTCCATTTAGCCTCACTAGCATGGTGCTCCACCTAGCCTCACTAGCATGGTGCTCCATTTAGCCTCACTAGCACCTGTCTGAAGCGCTGTCCCCTGTCTTTGACACCAGGTCAGACTTGCACCGGTGGGTCGTGGCCTTCCCCAACCCCAGTAACCCGGAGCGAGATGTGGAGGAGGTCATCTACGAGGATTGGGGTGAGGAGGAGGAGTGGGAGGAGGACACAAAAATTATGCATACCATAATTGTAGTATCCATACACCATAAGGACAATGAATATGTATTATATATATTTCATGAGTTTCATTGTCTGTGTGTCTGTGTGTCTGTGTGTGTCTGTGTGTCTGTGTGTTTGTGTGTGTTTGTGTGTGTGTGTGTGTGCGCAGACTGCCCCCAGGTGCAGTGTGTGGATCAGTACGTTGCCGGGCAGACTGACGAGCTCTCCCTGGAGCCCACTGAGATCATCAACGTCCTGCGCAAGACCAACGAAGGTACGCAGCCCCCGGCACGGGGCAGGACGGGCTAGTGGTTTGGGTGGTCCGAACCCCCGAGCCGTAAGGTTCTGGGTTCGAGCCCAAACACCGCCGCCGCCTACCTCTCACTAACCCCTCCTACTTGCTCCTTAACGTAGCGCTATGGTTCCACGTTGACGCACCGAAAGGACCACGCAGTCGCTCCGACGCAGTCCCGAACCTGTTTTGGTTCTGCGTCGGGTTTCGGGGTTTACCGACTCAAACATTTAACAAGCCCTTTAACAAAACATTTTCACAGCCCTTGCGTTGTTAATATTTTGCGACGTAATGGGTTCGTAAACCCCCTGGCGTTGCGTTGACGCCCAACCATAAATCTACCTTTAAGGACAATGACACAAAATGGACTGAATGGCCGAGCAGGCTTGATAACTCGTTATATTATTTTCCATAACAACAGTTGAATGTTTCTTTACATTGTATGACACACTGTCAGGGGAGTGCAGGGATTATATTAATATTTTGCACGTATTGTAGTTTCAAATCCCTATTTGTACACCTTAGTCCTCGAGAAGGCTTGTCCCCAATCGTCCCTCAAGCAGCCTGTGCAGAGTGTTTATTCAAATGTTATCCAAATTCAAACATGGCGGTTCCAAAATGACAACTCCCAAATCCTTTCTCTCCACCCTCCCCCGTCCCTCCCCCGTCCCTCCCCAGGCTGGTACGAGGGGAGCCGCCTGTCCGACGGCCAGAAGGGCTGGTTCCCCGTGAGCAGCGTGGTGGAGATCACCAACGAGCACGTGAGGCGCCGCAACCTCCGCGAGCGCTACCGCGTCATGCAGGCCGCCAGCCAGGTGGCCAACCAGGCGGCAGCCCAGGGCAAGACCCGGACGGCCCCCTAGTGGTGGGGACGGGGAGGGCGGAGCCTGGGAGGGCGAGGGGCCCGGCGACACAGCCTCAGAGACGAATGTTCTACGAAGAACGTTGCACTCGACTAAAGTGACGGGACGACTCGCGCCACACCCTGTCTGGGACGAAGATAGTATTTGCCCAAATGGCCAACTGGGAGGGATTTGTTTTTTGTCCCGGAGTCAGGAGATGAGATTTGAGAAGGTGCTCAGGAGATGCTGGTGAGATTACTGTGTGAGACAGGGGCTCTGGTTCTTTGGGAGCTTTGGGACATACGATGCATTTGGATGACGACGCTATACCATTGTCCGCCTCACTGCTCCTTTGGAAGTGGTTTCCTTACATTAACTGGTTCACTCACTCATTGAGAAGAGGCCTGCCTTGGTTAGTGTTTTTGTCTGTGAATGTATTACAGAGCGCTGCCCTGGAAAACATGACGAACCTGGAATCCTTTGCCGTACCGGACCAATCACATTGTCTGCATACGTGGAGATATGAGCTACTGCTTCCAGGATGGCGGCCCTTTCGTCATGTGTTTGACTTGGGGAAACACTGCATGCTACAGTCAACATGCAATGCACATACCCTGGTCATTCCTGCCATACCAGGGAACAATGCCGTTGGTCCGCCCTGTTTACGTGATGGATGGTTATGTCTGCACAGAGGTTCAAAGATTCTTTAACATTCTATGCTATTTCTTCGGGGGTTTTAAGTTAATATTTACAAATCAAAGTTGAGGTACCTGCTATTTCTGGTATGTGGGGGTGTTGAATGATGCTGCATGTGAGTTTAAATATTTCTTTATGTCAATCCTATCATACAATACACAACCGATATCAATTTTGAAAGCACAATCTTTTAAAAAAGTTGTAAATATGTGTTTTTAGTAAGGCTTATTTTACGTTTTTGTTTAACTCTTGAGTTTCACTCTACCTGCTGATTGTAGTCTACTCTTTGTTGGGTAGTGGTGCCCCCTGGTGCTTGTTGTTAATATGAAGACTGGGACTCTCGTGATACGCTGTACATTTACTGTAAATACAATTGTGAGAGGGTTCTTCTCTCCTTTAAAATTGTAGTAGTGCTCTTAATAAAAAACACCTGTCTTTTTCACTGAGATGGGTTTCTTCTTAGACTGAATAGCCCGGAGGAATTCTGTAACAAATATTTATGTAAAACGTCATTATCTGAAATGTTGAACACTTGTCAATGAATGCTTCCGAGATGAACATGTTCACGTTAACATCTGGCAAAAAAAACTGTAACACGAGGATGAGGACAGTAAAGGCCCGTATTTCATTGATCAAACAGTGCTATGTGCAGAAGCGTAATGCATTCACTTGAGAAAATAATTCTGCTCTTCTTTTCTGAATTAACGAGCTAATGATCTCACTATTCTGGGATTTGATGAATGTTATTAACGTGAATTAACGAGATACCTCAAAATCCGAAGAGAAACTGCGATTAGGGCTTAGAGTTTAAGGAAGGGGGGGGGGAGAGTGGAGGCATGTTGTCTATGAAATGCACCAAACACCGTAACGTTATACTATAGGTGTCCAGGGAACCTAACCCTCACTCGGACGAGGACTTTAAACCCCCCGCTGCTCAGACGGAGCATCACCATCCACATAGTACACACACGGCACGGGGTTTTGATCCTGGAAACACTACGCAATGTCATCAGGTCAGAACACAAGATCAGAACGGGCTTTCCGTCTGAACAACCCAAAATTCCTGAGGTGTGCCAAGTCGACAAACTAATAACATTGCCATCATATTACTTAAGGACATGAGTATCTCCCAGCGTCTCAAACGTAAACCAAAATAAAAAACAATAAAATGAACAAGCGGGACATGTTTGCTTCTATGAAATAGAGCTCTAAAGCGAATGACCTGGAACGATCTGTCTGCGTGCAAACATTGAAGAATAACGAAAAACCAAGGATAAGAGGGGCTTGCTAAACAATACATCAATCAACGCCTCTCCCTTGGCACACTTGCAGAATCTCTCCCCCCCCCCCCCACCAAACATAATTCTTTAACGATTCTTTAACGATACCTGATGAAGAGGGCGGGGCAGACAGTTATGAAGCTAATTGGTCTGGAGATCGCTCTGCAATCAAAAAGTCACGTGCTGGCCCCGGACCTATATAAAGACGAGACAGGACGAGATCAGTTTATGTTGAAGTGGTAGCCTGCAGCTCGGCGTGCATCTTGGAAAACGTGTCCTTTTGCATTAGCGTTGTGTAGTTTTGCTATCAAAGTAGCAGTAGATACGACCTGTTGTGATGCCTCCAGCGGCTGATTTTCTCCTTGGGTGAGTTCCTTTAAAGCGTTTTACCGTTGGAGTGATTTCAGCTTTTATTTTTTGTGGTAACTGGATCTTTATGTTTAACAGGGTGTTGGTTTTCTGTCTGTTGGCAAGTGGAAGATGCGCCGACCTTCCCACTGGTAAGCTGCATATGTAAATTAAATCAGTTATTTTAATAATAATCAAGCAGCAACAGCGGTTATCTGAAATCACGCTTAATGCAGACATTATGATCATGCCATTTATACGGTTGATGACGGAATAGCCTCAGCTTGGGTCTGTGTGTAGCAAGGGCAAAGTGGTCAGGGGAGTTGTCTGTTCAAAGTTGGCATATTCTGTCTATTAGTGATATGCTTGTGAAATTTAGTATTAATTTAGCTGTGTTTAGTCAGCAGCCACCATTTGTGGGTAGTCATAAAAGGCCATGGGCTGGGTATGTACTTCTTGCTGAATAATAATACAATTTCCTATTGGTGTCTCAATTTGTGCTGTACCCCATAATAATGGCCTTGGGTATGGCCAGCATTTTTTAGAGGTGTTGTCCTTGCAATCTATGGTACATGTTTTTAGATGGCTTTTATTTTTAACTCTACAAAGGAACCTTTGGTGTGGACTGTCTGGATCGGTACTTCCGGCTAGGCTTTGACACCACGTTCACAGGGGAAGACATTCGCTTTGAAGCTGTTGGTAGGTCACAACACGCACCCCTTTAAACTATAGCTCACTGGGCTAAAGATGACGTTGAGCGGGACATTTTCTTTGTCCCTTGTTAACGCCACTCGGGACTGCCATTAAGTGTCCTAAGGATGACCTTTCACCCCCATGCATTGCAGATGACGCGGGCGTCCATCCAATCACCGAGCAGTATGCAGCAGAGTGTGGCTACAGCATCAATGTGCGCCCTCACCTGGGCTTGGCTGAGCTCCGAGCGTCATACTTCTCCTGTACCGCTTTCAATGAGGTGCGGGCACCAGGTTGAAGGCTGGCCTTTCTCTTGCATATTAACGCAGCACTGCAGAAGATGTATTCCCAAAGTCATTAAGTTGGGTGACTTTGGGAATTTTAGAAAATGTATGCATTGTATAACAAATGTGATCTGTTACCTGTGCAATGTTTATCGCAGGACGATGAAACACTCACGTTTAGCTTCAACATGATTGTAACGCAAGACGGAGTGGAGGAGACCTACGATGTGAATAAGACGTGCACACCCACTCTGCCCTGGTCTTCCAGAGAGCTCAACTGTGAGGTCAACTACATGGAAGTAAGCTGGAACAAACTGGACGGACGCATTTGGAGGTCACTTTGTGTCCTTGCTGCTTTTAAATAGTTACCTCACTTCCTCTACAGCTAACCATGAGGAAGGACATGCGCTTTCCGGGTAATAAAGGTGGTCAGTGGACTTCTGCTGTAGATGTTGTAAGTTGACTTGGCTCATTAAAGCATCACGTGGAAATGCAGCTTAAAGCACCTCATTAACACCAGGGTGTTTTCATTCGTCCCCAGGCGTACGGTTTGGCTCACGACGATTGGCAAGTACTGTTTCAGAAAGGGGCCCAGCAGTTTAGTCCAGTCACGCTGTCCACTGCACGGGAAAACGGTTACGCGATTAGCATGACTCAAGGGAGATATGTCTTTCGTATGCCTTATGGACAGCCTGACTCTACCGTTACCCTTGTAAGTTACACTTTAAAACTGCCACCCAAGCACTGGCTGCTTGAGGTTCACCTCTTGTAATGCAAACGACCTTCTCCTACAGGTCGACGGCGTGACCGTGGACACCGTGCACGCAACACTTTTCACCAGGAAAGGTTGGACCGTTATCGTCGTAGACTTGCTTGCTGCCTGCCCAATGAGTGAGTCGACATTGGTGTCACTGGCAGTCCATTTCCCATTGCCTGCACATACTCAGGAAGGGTGTTCGGTTCCCCAGACAACGGGTTCTACAACGACAGCAGTCTGGTGTGGGTGAACCCTCTGGAGACTGGCGAAACTGACCAGCAGAGCCAACGACTCCGCATCGGCGCCAATGGCCAGCTCCTGGAGCCAGCGGACGCCGCGGCGAGGGGCTACAACATGGAGGTGTTTGGGTCTCAGGTCCAGGTCACCATCCCTTTTGAAGCCGTAGGAGGCTACAAGAAGGTGGGCAGGACTGTCCTTTCCTTGGCAGGTCGCACTGGATTCCTCAGTGCTTCATCCGGGTGACGCCCTTGCCTGCTTTACTTTCAGAGCTTTGTGCAGCACAACATCTACAGCGAGTACTACCTCTTCAATTTGTACTTTGAGAATCAGTTCATTGACGTGAATCAGATGGACACCAGACTTCGTCAGTACAGGCCGCTTGTTTCACCACTTCTATCATGGCCCAACATCTGCATAAACCGTAAGTAATCGTAGTTCAAAAGTCTTTATTGCTATCTCAACCGGTATGCTGACTGAGCCTTTTAAATCGCAGAAACGGTGTTGTCAGAGCATACTTTCACCGTCTACATTGGGGTATTTGCCGAAGATGTACAGTTGACTGCTTTGATGTTGACTGGCAGGGAGTATATTGGTGATGTTATGAATGCCAACATCTCAGAAGTTGTTCATCCTAATCACACCCATGGTTACACTCTGGGGATGCGCTTCAACCACCCTATTGTCCCCATGGAGGTAGGATCCTTTATTACTGTTTATTCTACAAATGCTTTACTTGAACTTGCTCACAATTAAATATCTTTTTTCCCAACTAGCTCTCTGATGAGGGAATTCTGCAATACACTTTGGACATGAACTTTACACTCTCCATTATGCCGGCGATGGTGGAATCCTTTTATCTCCATGCCACAGTTGTGGCAGTGTTTAAAGATGTCTGTAAGTTGACGCACTGGCAAGCTCTTTATCTCTTGACCCTGTTCAGCATCTGCTGTTAACCTTGTACTATGGACTTATTATTATTATTTTTGTCACAAGTTCCCCCGATCTTTGAGGCTCACTGCTATGAGAAGGGCATCAGCTTTAAGCTGGACTTGGGGCCCTTTGCCTACCTGTGGGCAGTCTATGCTGGCCCTTACCCACTGACGGAGGTGTTTGCTATGGAGCAAGGGTACAGCCTGACTAACACCAGTGAGGGTCAGATACTGAATGTGCCGCTGTTTTCCACTGGCTACATCTATAAGGTATTATTCGCGTTTACATCATTTTGTACTTAAGATGTTGCACAGTTAAACTCGGCGCTAGCATATGTTCTCCCACACAGAACATTGGCATGAAGACTTTTGCAGCCACCTTCGAGATTCTTGTACGCGACTTGAAGTCCTTCAAAGTGAAAGGCACCACCGTCAAAACTTGTCAGTTTGCCACAACTGAAATGATCGGTAAGAGGCTCATCATGTATGTATTGCTCGTGTAAAGAAAGGGAATTATTTCCCTTTCATCAACAAATTATGGTATTATTAAAAAAAAAAATGTGTTTGCCTTGTTTCCAGTATGTTCCCCAAAAGGACAGGTGACCATAGTGGCAAACCTGTCTGCCATCCCTAGTGATGGGGACCCCTACAGGCTTTCACTCCTAAACAGAACCTGTGGTGCAGAAGAAAGCGACAAATCGTTGGCCCTGTTCACGTTTGGGGTCCAAACCTGCGGAACGAAGGTTAAGGTAACGCACCAGTTTTCAATTATTTCATCTCTGTCACCAGAGCATGAGCGTGGGACTTTTCTTGACTGGCTTTAAGTAATGCAAAGCACTGCGTTGTTTCTAGCTTACAAATGACTTTGTCGTGTACGAAAACGAGGTAGTCTTCGAGCCAAAGATCCTCACTGAAAAAGGACCCCCTCGTCTGGCCATGCAAGCGCCTGAAAGGTGCGGCTCTCTTCCAGCTGGTCCCTGCCAACGGTTAGCCTTGCAGAGATTAAACGGTGCTCTCCCTTTCCACAGGATCACTGTGCAGTGTGCCTATCACTTGTCTGGCCTCTATCGCCTGTTCCAACTCCACAAGTTTGTATCTGACTACGCGGGTGTTGGCAGCATTCGACATGACGCGCGCTTTGGTACGTGATGACTCGTAAAGCGTTGCTCAATGTGCTCCTTGTTGAACTCTGTTCATTTATCCTGCGTTGTTTTCTGTGTCCCAGTCCAACAGAAAATAGCGTTTGATGGCAATGATCCCACTGCAGCCCCCCTGCTTAATGTGAGCGGTACAGAAGAAATAATGGCTGATAAGCCAACGAAATACAGCAAAGTGGTCTATTTCCTGAAGGACTTGGTGACGGCTAGACGGTTTCACCCCTGAGAAGGCAATGCTAAAGCCTAGGTTCTAGTTTTACGATAACCAAATGCTTGTTTAGTTTCACAGATGTTAAAAGGATACTGTTTGCTCAATAAAAGCTTTTTCTACTTAACCTTGTTTGCAATGTCCTTAAATTGCCATCCTTGCACTCACACTCCATAACCATCAGCTGGAACAATTTTTGTAGGTCTGTATTACTACTGTGCCGTTAAAACTCTGTCTGAATATCCTCTTGAGGACAAACATATTTATATATTACAAAATTTCGTCACTCACCTCCACTTCAGTGTGAGGTCTGAGCCATCGGTAGGCTCACAGAACATACAAGATCAAGGGTCTTCTTGCTACATGTAACTGCAGACCGATGTGTAATAGCTGGCCTGGCGTTCCGTCTGGTCACTCCGTGCAGAAAGTAGAGCCCCCTGCCATGAACAAGGAACAGGTCAAGGGACTGTTTACAGGTCAGTATACATGAACATAACACCAACAGGCCTGCCGTACCGCACCTACAGTATCCAGTGTAACCTATGCTAAAGGAGAACGTAAGCATTATAGAAGCACCTTTCCTTAGCATTAGGAGAGTTTAAACAGCTCTTATGGTCACCACTTGGATACTTCAGGGTAGTTCAGTAGAGTTAGGAACCTTCCTAAGCAAAGACTCTCTGACCGCATCCTTTGAAACTGCTGATCACGCTTAAAAGATGACCTGATATCCTACATAAAATAAAACTATTAATCCAGGTTAAAATAGGATAGCACATTTTTTTATCCCAGATCAAATATGATAACATGCACTTATGATCGAATCCCACAAGTCACCCAAATTGCAGAAAAGAGTCATTTGCATCTCGTTCTGTTTTTTGGTTTATTTCTTTTCATTTTTTTACAAATTGGGAAGATATGATTTTAATGTTATGTAACAGCCTGTACAATGCAACAAACTGAAAAAGAAAAACTAAAATACAAATCAATGTCTTGTACAAAGCAGCGAACGGGCCGCAGACAACCCATTTGTTTTCACATTTTGATTGGACAACGGCCCATGTTCCCGCTCTGCCCACGGACCAGGTCACAACGTATAGCGGACTCAACCCAACCAGTGCTTAAAACACAAAACGAAACAGAAGTACACAGACGGGGGGGTGAAACGCATCTCACGTAAAATAACACAAACGTATCAAATTGGCAACAAAACGTGGTTGGTTCATAAACGGATATGCTTGGATCATTTCATCCCCACCACCGTAGATAATCAATCGTGGTGTAAGTGAATACTTAAGAGTCTGCGTTGAATAACCCCCCCACCCCACCCCATGTGTATGATCATGAAGCACATAAAAGCAGACACGGTACATTCGCATTCACAATGTAAACTTGTAGCATTTAGCCTGACGTAATGCCCATGAGGGACTGCCATGTTTCCCCGTCAGTGTGAGTGAAGGGGAGACAGACCACCAGTCAAGCGTACTACCGACAGACATGTTGGCTGGAGACACGGGGGGGGGGGGGGTCCTTCAGGTAAACGGCGTCTGTAGGGACGATGGCGGATAGCTAGTGCCGATGAGAGTGGGAACGCGTGTATGTGTAAAGCAAATACAATAGACGCCGTCGACTAGGTGTCTTACTTTGATTCCGTTTTTGCTCCTTTAAATAGTTTTACATTTGTGAGTATCTGAGTTAACCTCGAGGTTAACTTCAGGCTTGAACCAAACCCTACATGCCCTTAGTTGTTTCCCGATGTATCGGCACATTAATGATGTTACTTCTAGGGTGTGTGCGCGCGTGTGTGCGTGTGTTCTCAGTTCCCCCTCCACAGTATTAGCCTGTGGGCCCCTGACCTTCTAGAAACCAAATATAAAGAACTACAAAATAACAGAACTACAAATACCAAGAGAGCAACAGAGTGAAAGACGGACCGACGAATAGGCAAACCTTGGTGTGAGGTGGGCGGGGCAGGGATGGACACACACACACACACACACACACACACACACACACACACACACACACACACACACACACACAACACACACACACAACACACACACACACATTACATGTGTAAACATTGTTCTTCTTCTGTCATCCTAAAACCACGACACAATCTGAGGTTCATCTCCGGCTCTTTGATTCTGAAGGCTCTTCCATGACACATGACAACCCCCCCTGCCCCCCGCCCCCCCTCAGGTCTTCGTTGAACTGGAGTCTCCTCGTCTTTTCGCCCTCCCATACATTTCAATAGTCTGATAGTCGCTGAGCGGATGGCACAAGGTGGAGACAAGCCAGGTGTGGTGGTGGTGGGGTTGGGTGGGGGGGGGGTGGACAGCCCACCAGTACAGCTGCCCTGGGCCAGCCTCCTCACAACGGGACAGGACCACGTCACCAAACTACCGTTTTTTTTTCTTTTTACTCACAAACGTCAGAACGAGGCGTCGGCTGGCGGGGGGGGGTGATAGCGGGAAGGAAATAAGTGCCAGGAGACAAAACGACAAAGACGGCGAGGGCGACGGGTAGTGTGGCGACGGTGGAAAAGGAGAACAGGGTCCGGAAAGAAAGAAAAGAAAAATGAAAAACGAATGATAAAAAATAAAGAGTGATACAGAGAAGTGGGAGCGGGTGAACAGACTTGGTGTGCGGATGGGGAACGGGTTACTTTTAAAAATCGCCCCAAGAGTGTCTCAAACATAAAGTGCAGGCAGTGTCGGTCCTCCTCTGGGACCGCAGTCGCCCCTCCCCCGCTCATTTAAAAGTGTCTCAAGGGTAAAATAAACAAAAACACACAAAAAAAAAAAAAAAAAAACGTCAAAATGTTGAATCGTCAACAATCCACGACAGGAACACGGTATTCCGGAGAAGTCTCTTTTTGCTCGGAAAGGCGGGGGCCGTCGGTTTTGGTTGTCTGTATTCCGTTTCAAGTCCGGGGGAGTGGCTCAGAGTGGCGTGGGCGACGCCCCCTTCGCCTCGTCAAACTCCTCCCCCCTCTCCCCACAGTCCCCCTCCCCCCCGGTGGGGGGCGTCACTCCACCCGGACCAGCAGTCCGTACAGGAGGGTCCCCCCTTGCTCCTTGGAGATCCACTCGATCTCCGTGTTGCTGAAGCGCGGGTCCAGGGGCTCGCTGGCCCCCAGCGCCTGGGGCCCCACCTTGTAGGAGCCGGGCCGCACGCACACCTGGAAGCCCACCTGGGCCTGATGGCACCGGTGGGAGCGGGGGTCCCGGAATCTAGAGAGGAGGAGGAGGAGGAGGAGGAGGAGGAGGAGGAGGAGGAGGAGGAGGAGGAGGAGATCTTGATGAGGGCAGGTTCATAAATGAGGTGGAACAGTTGTAGCATCAGGGCTGATGTAGCGTCAGGGCTGATGTAGCGTCAGGGCTGATGTAGCGTCAGGGCTGACGTAGCGTCAGGGCTGACGTAGCGTCAGGGCTGACGTAGCGCCAGGGCTGACGTAGCGCCAGGGCTGACGTAGCGCCAGGGCTGATGTAGCATCAGGGCTTATGGACTATCAGGGGGGATGTACGGCTCTGCGATTAATCGAAATTTGAATCCAGAACAGCTGGATACATATTTGTACGTTATTTTCGATTTGAGCATTGTGTTGTTGTTTTTTTCAGTCAGAATTTAAGTTCTCAGTTTCAAAGTGTGATTTTTTGGAGGGAATTGCTGAATAAATGCATCAGGTTTTCAAACTCAAAAAATCATCGTTTGAATCATAGCGATTTCATATTTACCAAAATAATCGTAACTAGGATTTTTTTCCAAAATCAAGCAGCTCTAGCCTGACGTAGCCTCAGGGCTGATGTAGCATCAGGGCTATCCGTTCTAAAGTGAGACTATGGCAGCGACGGCCGCAGACTGGGGGACTCACTGCACTTTGGGGGCGAAGGACTCCTGTCCGGAGTAGCGCATGGTGGGCGACAGCTGCACCCTGGGGAGCTCCTTGCCGGGGGGGCAGTTCTCCTCGGGCTCCGAGTAGCCGCCGTGGGGTTCCTCCGTCTTCACCGGAGACACCGAGAGCACGGACGACGTGCCTGCAGGGGGGAACAGCCACGCGGGGGTTTACCTCCGACGCCACAGGCGTTGCTCCACCACACCCAGGGTTAACAGCATGGACAGCGTTAGCTCCAGACGCTAATAGTTAGCATTGACAGTGTCGGCACATAACGCTGATGCTAATCCTAATTCTAAATGTATTCAATTAATGCTAATACTTAGCATTCGAAGTGTAAGCATCGCCACTCATTATTAGCATTGGCGTTGTAAGCTCCAAATTCTGATACTTCACATTGGCCGTGGTAGCATCAAATGCTACTTGTTAGCATTGGCGCCTACCAGGCAGCAGCTGGCTGTGGTCCAGGGTGCGTCTCAGGGCGCCCACGGTGGTGCCGTGGTAGGCGATGTGCCACTTCTTCAACGCATTGGACACCTCACAGTGGGCCTTGATCCTGCAGAGAGAGAGAGAGAGAGACAGAGACAGAGAGAGAGAGAGAGAGAGAGAGAGAGAGAGAGAGAGAGACAGAGAAAGAGAGTGAAAGAGATGAAGACAGGGAGACAGAGAGACACAGACACAGACACAGAGGGAGGGAGGGAGATGGAGAGAGAGACAGAGATAATATTGTTTAAAAAGCCATTAGACCCTTTTGCAGTAGACTTCACTTCTTCTTCTGCACTTCTTTAGATAAAAGTAGCAGACCGATAATTATGAGTTATCTGTAAAACACAAACTCTCAAACCACCCAACTCACTGACATCAAACCACAGGCTCAACAACAACAACAACAACAACAACAACAACAACAACAACTCCCAACCACTACCCAGCGTCCGCTCTGGTTTGGCTGAGGGGCGACCATGGGGTCTGACCTGAGGGCGAAGCGGCACCAGCCGAAGGGCAGGGCATAGTCGCGGGGGGGCTCCCCCCTCTTGTAGTAGGCCTCGTCGCCCCGCAGCTTGTGGCAGGACTCACAGTAGCACAGGTCCGACTTAGTGTCCTCGCTGAAGTAGCCGTCTGGTGGTCAGAAGGAGACGAAACAGGAGATTAAGAGGGTTTGGCTTTGAGGGTGGACGGAGATGGGGCGATCAGCATCCTTTATTTACCCAGGGAAAGGTCACCGAGAGCAGGCTCTCCTTTTCAGTGATGCCCTGATTACAACATACACAAATAAAAACTGAAACACAAATGCAAACAGATATGAACAGTGGGTCGAACCACCAGAACAACACTGCAACACGTAAAGTAAATAAATATATAACACAATACGTGGCATGAAGAGATGCCCTTTGAATGATCTCAATACTGCGGATGAAATGTTACAGCGGAAGGAGAACTAGCTGCAGTCAGATACCAAACTCTCAGTGGCACGCTCTAGAATGGTGTTTTGAATTCACAATGATCAATAATCTTGTACAATTCCATATGATTGCGGTGATAATACTTGATCCCATGTCGCCTTATGGAGGCACAGCGGGCAGGCCGTAATAAGACACACAACAACGTAAGACGCTGTCGTGTTAAGAGGAACGGAAGAGAGGCTACACTCGGTGCAGCCTCTCACACCTGCGTGCGGGCTAGCGGGCTAACAGGCTAGCGAGCTAACAGGCTAACGTACCGGGCAGCGTCAGGAGGTCCTTGAAGCGCGCGCAGAGTGCCTGGTACTCGCACGTCTTGTTGGGGTTCACCTCCGGAGGCGGGGTCCAACATACGCTCTCTTTGATACCTGGGACACACACACACACACACACACAGTCAAAAACAGGACAAGCCTCGTTGCGTTGAGCCGTTGTTTCTTCCCGGAGAGAGGCTAAACATGGCCGTCATCTCACCATCCACCATGTCGGCTTTCTCCATGTCGCCCTGGCAACGGGCCTCACTGCCCTCCCCGCTCGCGGCTGGCACGTTGTTGGTCACTATGGTGACCTGCCGCGACAACACCACCAGGCGTTAGAATACAGGCATGGGTACATCTAGTCAGCGCAGTTCATTGGTTATCTATTTAGGAACCAGCTAACCAGCGAGCCAGTTATCAGATTATCCATCAGTGAGTTTGGTGGCAGGCAGGCTGGCTTGACACCGATTGGACAGCCAGCCTCCCAATTAGCTGTGGTCAAGCAACCGACTAGCAATTAGCTTTCAGTTGCGCTTTACAATGCTCTCAATGCAAAATATTTATGTATTTGTACTTGCATGTATCTCTGGTGTAAGTAAGTAGAGATTTATTTCTAAAAGCACATTTATAACAGTTTGCACTGACCAACGTGCTGTACATAGTGCATTGGTGTGAGTGAGTGAGTGAGTGAGTGAGTGAGTGAGTGTGCACTGACCTGCTGACACTGGCCGTAGAGGTCTATGAGGGGGTAGCAGGGAGAGGGGATGTCCTGGGCGGCCACGCCCTGGTCCATGCCGTTGACGTAAAGGTGCAGGCCTCCGGCCGCGTCGACCAGGAGCCCCAGCACCGTGCCCTCCGGACACGTGTCCAGGTTGGGCCCGTAGTTCTCACAGATCTGAGGGGATGTCAACAGGTTGGTACTGTGTGGTTACGTGAGGGGGGGGGGGGGGTTGATGGCTTTACACCATCCACACTGTGGGGGTGGAGGTGTTGTGGGTCTGATGGGTGGAGGAGTGTGTGTGTGTGTGTGTGTGTGTGTGTGTGTGTGTGTGTGTGTGTGTGTGTGTGTGTGTGTGTGTGTGTGTGTGTGTGTGTGTGTGTGTGTGTGTGTGTGTGAGATGGGTGGAGGTATGTGCGTTTGAGTGTGTGAGTGTGTGAGTGAGTGAGTGAGTGAGTGTGTCAGTGATTGAGTGAGTGAGTGAGTGAGTGAGTGAGTGAGTGAGTGAGTGAGTGAGTGAGTGTGTCAGTGATTGAGTGAGTGAGTGAGTGAGTGAGTGAGTGAGTGAGTGAGTGAGTGAGTGAGTGAGTGAGTGAGTGTGTCAGTGATTGAGTGAGTGAGTGAGTGAGTGAGTGAGTGAGTGAGTGAGTGAGTGTGTGCGTTAGAGTGAGCCTTTGTGTCAGAGATGGGTGGAGGTAGCATGTGTGCTTTTGTGAAAGTTGGGAGGTGCGTGTGTGTGTGTGTGTGTGTGAGTGCGTGATCGTGTGTGTGCGAGCATGTGTGTGTGAGTGCGTGCGCACCTTGAGGGAGTTGTGGAAGACGGAGTCCCTCTGCAGCAGCCAGGCGGAGCGCTTCAGGCAGCACGCCGCCGAGGGGAAGTTGAGGCGGTCGGGGGCGTGGCCTATCACCCCTAGCGACAGGGAGGAGGTCCAGGTGGGGTTCAGCCGGTCTATCTGGAACTGGGGGGGACGCAGGAAGAATGAGGAGTCACACACACACTGCCTCCACCCATCACACACACTGCCTCCACCCATCACACACACACTGCCTCCACCCATCAGACAGACACAGACACACACACACACACACACACTGCCTCCACCCATCAGACAGACACAGACATACACACACACACACACTGCCTCCACCCATCAGACACACACACACACACACACACACACTGCCTCCACCCATCAGACAGACACAGACACACACACACACACTGCCTCCACCCATCAGACAGACACAGACACACACTACCTCCACCCATCAGACACACAGAGAGCCTCCACCCATTAGACAGACACAGACACACACACACTGCCTCCACCCATCAGACAGACACACACACACACACACACACACACACACTACCTCCACCCATCAGACAGACACAGACACACACACACTGCCTCCACCCATCAGACAGACACAGACACACACACACACACACACACTGCCTCCACCCATCACACACACACACTGCCTCCACCCATCAGACAGACACACTGCCTCCACCCATCACACACACACACACACACACACACACACACACACACACACACACACACAGACACAGACACTATCCCACCCGCCGCCACCACACCCCCCTACCTGGAAGAGCTGCTGGGGGCTGAGGGGCTGGGAGGTGACCAGCAGGCCCTGGTTGTAGCTGGAGACGCGCGCCGCCGTCTGGCCCTGATTGGACAGCTGGACGTTCTTGCCGTGGTTCTCCAGGAAGGACATGACGGTGGGCGGGGCCAGAGGGGGAGGAAGAGGAGGGGGAGGAGGAGGAAGGGGAGGAGGAGAACCGGCGCAGGTCTCGCCCTCCACCTGGACGTGGGAGAGAGGGAGAGGGAGAGAGGGGGGGGGTTCACCAACACTGATCTGATCACAAAGACGATGATTCTTGTCCCTCCGAGACTCTACCTACCCCTGCTCCCAAGTCTCACTCTGCCTCTCCCCTCCTCTCTACCTCCTCTCCCCTCCTCTCTACCTCCTCTCCCCTCCTCTCTACTCCTCTCTACCTCCTCTCCCCTCCTCTCTACCTCCTCTCCCCTCCTCTCTACCTCCTCTCCCCTCCTCTCTACCTCCTCTCCTCTCCCCTCCTCTCCCCTCCTCTCTACCTCCTCTCCCCTCCTCTCTACCTCCTCTCCCCTCCCGCCCCCCCCCCTCGTCCCCAGACCTCTCTCTCTCTACCCGTTAGCCATGTCTCTACTGCCCGCTGTCTCCCGTCTTCCTCCCCCTCCATGTCTCTCTACGTCTCCTTCTCCATCCTCTGTCCCCAGACCTCTCCCTCTCACCCTTCCCCCATGGCCCATCCACCGCCCCCCCCCCTTACCTCCAGCAGTGGGGTGCAGCCCTCCTCCGCCTCCTCGCTGTAGCTCTCGGAGGTCAGCGACGGGGCCTTGGTCCCCTCGGGGTCCTCCGTCAGCGAGGAGCTGACGATGGAGACCGCCGTGACGCGGCCGTACAGGTCCAGCACCGCGTACACGTTCTGCCAGGAGGACCGCATGTTTACAACGGTGTGTGTGTCGGGGTCGGTGTGTGTGTGTGTGTAGGGGTCAGTGTGTGTGTGTGTGTCGGGGTCAGTGTGTGTGTGTGTGTCGGGGTCGGTGTGTGTGTGTAGGGGTCAGTGTGTGTGTGTGTGTCGGGGTCAGTGTGTGTGTGTGTGTCGGGGTCAGTGTGTGTGTGTGTGTGTCGGGGTCAGTGTGTGTGCGTGTAGGGGTCAGTGTGTGTGTGTGTGTAGGGGTCAGTGTGTGTGTGTGTGTAGGGGTCAGTGTGTGTGTGTGTGTGTGTTGGGTCAGTGTGTGCTTGTGTGTGTGTGTGTGTCGGGGTCAGTGCGCGTGTGTGTGTCGGGGTCAGTGCGCGTGTGTGTGTGTGTGTGTGTGTGTCAGGGTCAGTGCGCGTGTGTGTGTCGGGGTCAGTGCGCGTGTGTGTGTGTGTGTGTGTGTGTCAGGGTCAGTGTGTGTGTGTGTGTAGGGGTCAGTGTGTGTGTGTGTGTGTCGGGTCAGTGTGTGTGTGTGTGTGTGTGTGTGTGTGTGTGTGTGTGTGTGTGTGTGTGTGTGTGTGTGTGTGTGTGTGTGTGTGTGTGTCGGGGTCAGTGCGCGTGTGTATGTCGGGGTCAGTGCGCGCGTGTGTGTGTGTGTGTGTGTGTGTGTGTCGGGGTCAGTGCGTGCGTGTGTGCGTGTGCGTGTGTGAGTACCTTGGCTACAGCCGTGGCCGCGGGGCCCATGTCCTCTCCGTCGATGAACACGTGCATGGTGTCGTCGCTGCATCGCTTCACGCCCACGCGGTTACCCACCTGCTCATCACCACGACGACGACAACAACAACACGTTACCCACCGTGCCCCGGCGGCCATTTACAAATACTACAAATCAGATTTTGAATTTTCTCAAATACATTTTTTTTTTTTTCATAATACCACTACCATGTCCTTGAACTCAACACTCCACCAAATGCTTTCTCCCTCCCTTCTTTCTCCCTCCCCCATCCATCTCTCCCCCCCCCCTTTCCCTCTCTTGCTCACCCCCCTCCCCCCCGCAACTACGAAAAAAGAATCTCACAAAAGAGGCACATGTTAGCGAAGCGTAGCGCGCGTTAGCACCTTGCGAAGCGTAGCGCGAATTAGCGCCTAGCCCCGATTGCTATGCGGGCGCCATCAGGACAGTGCGCGCCTGCGCGTGTGTGTGCGCGCCTGTGCGCGTGTGTGTGTGCGCGCCTGTGCGCGTGTGTGTGCGTGCAATGCGCCCTCCTCACCCGCAGGCGGTGCAGCGAGCAGCCGTAGTTCTGGCGCTGCAGCAGGCCGTTGCGCCGCACCTCGGCGCCGACCAGCAGCCAGGTGACGCGCGAGCGCAGCTGGGGCAGCGAGGCGGTGAGGCCGGCCAGCGGACAGGAGGGCAGCTCGGGGGGCGCCAGCGTGGTCAGGCCCACGTGGAGGGAGCCCCCCCACTGCTCGTCCACCTCGTCCACCTTCACCTGGAGGGGGGGGGGGTGGGGAGAGAAGGGCTTAGTTATTATTGTTATTATTATTATTATTATTATATCCTTTATTTAACCAGGTTTAGTCTATTGAGATTAAAATCTCTGGCCAAGATGGACAGTACTACACCAACATAAAACACAAGACGAAGTACAGGTTCAATACTTAGTGCAGTAGTAATAATACGTTTAGATCATTGACTAAAACATTCGCAATTCCCAATGGAGTCCGACATCAAGCTCTTTACGGCAGCTTTAAATTCACAGAGTAACTAGGTCTTGCAGCTGGAGCTACTTCTGCAGGTTATTCCAGGAAGATGGTGCAAAAGACTTAAAGGCCTTTTTTACCCTGCTCTGTCCGCGAGTTCATCGTCAAAGTTAAATCAATTCAATTAAATTCACATTTTATTTGTATAGCACTTAATCACCATTACAGTCTCAAAGGGCTTAACCGGTCGAATATTCATGACACGTTATCAACGCGACGGATCACGACAATGACGCAGCAGAGGACTAATGGCGATGAAAACCCTTTTTTATAGTGTGAGAAGCAGAACAAGGAGTTTATAAAACGACCCCGCTCTCCCTAAGGGGCGTGTAGTCCTGGATGGAAACTACTGTGTTACATGATTACGATGTCTGTGTAGATCGGAGATTAACCTAAAAACTATTAAAATCATTTTAACACAGGATCTTTTATAACAAATTAACCATTCAATTCTATTATTTTTCAGAAATCAAAATGAAGCAGCCAGTATCGCCATCGCTTAGTCCGTGGTCTGAGGACCAGCCATGCCTAAAGGCTCAGTTATGGTTCCACGGCGACGCGACGCAATGACCACGCAGATGCTTCGACGCGGCCGTGAACCTGTTCTGGTCCTGCGTCGGGTTTTAGTGAGCAGACCAATCACAGCCCTTGCTGCTGCGTCGCCTCGACGCAAGGTTACAATTTTTGGGGAGGCGCACGTCAGGCGACGTGGAGCCATAACTACGCCTTAAGAGCTATCCCCGGGTTGGGGAACGGGGATATAGGCGATCAATACCCCTCCATGTCGACCATCAATAATTCGTACCTCAAACATCTCGTCCGTCCGGAGCTCTTTGGCGCTGAACACGATTCCGTGGGCGTAACCGCCGACCCGTACCGCATGGCAACTGTCGCCTAGCAACACCACGTTCTTGCCGTGCTTGTTGTGGAGACGGTGGGCCACGCCCGCCACTGCAAAGACACACACACACACACACACACACACACACACAGACACAGACGAGAGAGAACAGACTTTGGTAAATAAGTTCTAAACTGGACCGTACTCTGTACTTGGGTTCGATTAAAGTCATAATAGTCTACATATTTTTTATAAAAAGATCCACCCTATTCTTACGACAGACCTGTCATGAGATTATTATTCAATGGTTAATGATTACAATTGTTCAAAACGACTATTGAAAACATTGGCCCAACTCTTTGGGACAGAAAACAGCCCCCGAGTTTTGTAAGGACACAAATCTGAAATTCATTGATTCTACTCTATTGAGATCTATGGAGATCTTCGGAGCCTGCGCTGCCCGCCCCTGGCCACTAGAGGGGGGCGGTGTGCGAGTACCTGGGGACTGGACGGGGAAGCTCTTCTCTGTGATGTTGCTGGTGCAGAGGCTGTTGTCCAGCGGCCCTGACGAGCTGGTGATGGACACCTGGACACACTGGCCGTACAGGTCGATGACGGCAAACACCTCTGGAAGGTGCCAGAGAGAGAGGGGGGGGGGGGGGGAGAGAGGGGGGGGGGGGGGGGGGGAGAGAGAGAGGGGGGGGGGGTTTAGAGAGTCAGTCGAGGACAACAACAGTAACAAGTCGTTTGAGGCGGGGTCAGAATAAACCCTGGTGTCATCGTCGGACCCACACAGGAGTTGCCATTATAAATAAAATAAAATTACATAAAATGTGAACTGATACAATATATATGAAAATGAAACGATATATATATAAACATATACAATAAGGAAAAAACAGATACAATATGAAGATATATAAAAATAAAAAGATATATACAAACGTATAAAATAAGGAAAAATATATATATATATTGTTAATATATACATTAAATGATATAAATAAATGACAATAAAATAAAAGATGAATTGATATAATATATAGATATACAAAAATAAAAAGATGTACATAAATGATGTTATACGCTTAAAGTAAAATAAAATAAAAAGCTGAACCCACATACAATGAAAAAAACATTCATAGCTACATAAAAATAATGATGAGAATGTGATTAATTCCCAGCGTGGGGGGGCTCCTCACCCTTGCCGGGGGGCAGGCCGGTGCAGGCCACGCCCTGGTCCACGCCGTTGATGTAGTAGTGGAGGTCGCCGCTGGCCGAGCGCATCATTCCGATGCGGGACCCCGTGGTCAGCGAGTCCAGGTCACAGCCGTAGTTGTTGCGCATGGTGTTGCCGTCCTGCATGATGGCCGTCCCGCTGAAGGGGTGGGGGACACAGAACGGCTGTAGTAGAGGTGGCGGCTCGCTGAAGGGGCACTACGACTGGAAGGTGATGTCGCACGATGGCGTCGGTAAGGAGATGACTGATTCATTTTAAACACTTCTCCCGTCTTCGAAAAGAAGTGAAGCTTTTCATCTCGCCTTGACCCGATGACCTTTTTCATAAAGGTTAAGGAGAGGTGGCACAAAGGTCAGGAGATTTGACTTTCTGAACTGGGGCCCTGGTCTTTGTACTGGGGCGGTGAGGATCTTACAGAAGCATCCCCTCCCAACACCTCTACCCACACCGACCGGTCTCCCATCCAGGGACGGACCGGGCCCGGCCCTGCTTAGCTTCCAGAGAAGCCAGGGTTACCGCGCAGGGAGCCGGCCACAGGTAGGCGGCTACCTGAGCTATAAACTACTGAGCCGTATTTTAAACTCATAAATGACATGTGCGAACTGCGCAATGCCAAAACAATGTTGAAAGTAAATGCCATTTTGTATTTTTGTTGTGATCCATAATTGGTTCACCGCCACCGATACGAGAGCCGTGCGGTCTTAAAGGAGAAACGCCTTGACCCCGCCTTTAATGAATACATCTTCCCGTTCATTCAGAGGCTGCAGAGCCGCCCACTCCTCTGTTAACTGCGCCTCAGTTCAGTCCCCCTAAGCGGATTACAGGTGTGTCACATCAACCCCTAACGAGCAGGAACCCCGTCGGCCAATCGGAGGGGAGTCATGCAGTAGCAGGTGTTGATCCTGTGGAGGGAGCCGTCTAACGCCCACCAGTGTACAGCACTGGGGCCTCAGCCTCCCAGGGGCCCTACCTGAGCATCCACGTGTCGTAGTCGATGTCCGTCATGGTGTTGGGGAACTCCAGCTCTTCTGGCCGGATGGCCGTCACGCCTAGAGACAGCGACACAGAGGAGGACGGCACCACTACCAGCATGTTTTAACATGATCGTAGAGAAGGGAGGACAGCACACACACCATACCCCCCCCCGACGGACCCGCCCGCTCACACAGTCAAACAATCCCCTCTTAGTGACTTTGCTTCAGAGGGAAGACGCCTCACTACTCGCAGTGCTACGAATGTCGCATTAGATACTATTGTGGAGTGTGTGTGGGAGGAAGTGTGGCCGCCACCTAGTTGGCGTGCAGCTTGGACAATGTTACAACAATTGCTACATATTCAGGTCAACTAAAATGTAAGCACAAATTAGTTCTCTTAAACCGCTAGTGTGACATCAACAATCATATGCACATTTAAAAAAAATAAATAATGAACACGCACATTATTTTGTACGTACACAATTAAATATATTTCTATATGCCTGTATTGCCTGGGTGTCAATTTGTGTTAGGTATGTACCAACATGCTTTTAGGTCGTTTTCAGTCTCTACGTTTCGCCGTGTTGTCAGCGTGCAGAGGGGCGGGGCCAGTTTTACTCAAACGACTCACCTGCCTCGATGGAGCCCGACCATCGGTCCACCATCCTCTGAATGATGATCTCAAACAGCTCCCCGTCCCGGAGGCACCTGGGGCCCGGGGGGGGGGAGATATAGGATGATAGCATTAGCTCTAATGCTAACTCACTCTGGAATTCCCATCTTTCTGAATCAGTGTACTCATTTAAAGGCGGGCCAAAAACATATTCCTTTGCCCCAGCGTTATGTTAAATTTAAAGCCCTTCCAAATTGGTGTGTTGACTTTTCACTTTTCATTTATGTGTTCCTGTTATCATTTTAACTTGAATGTATGCATCATTTTAATTCTATTGTCTCTTAATATCTATTTAAACCACCCTATGGTTGGTTGTGTTTTTCTATGTTTCTCCTAAAAGCGCAGTGAGTGCTAAACCACCACACTGCCTCACAGTGCTATTAAGGCTTCAGATTAAAGTTTCCAACATGGAGGCAAAACGATTTCTGAAAAAGATTTTTAAAAGAAGATGAGATAAAAAAAACGTGTTTTCATCTCATGTACACCCCTGGAATGAATGTGAGCGAGTGCCCTGATGTGGAGAACATCATAGTACTGGCTGGAGACAGATGGACATGAATTATTCAACACCCTTTGCTTGATTAGCGGGCAAACCAGCATGATATTCCCCACCCGTTTCCACCAAAACTCCCTCACTGGAACCCGCAATTACAAATCATTAGAAACCCTGCTGCAACCTTCTGCTCCTCAAACGGAAATCAGAAGAAAGTTGATTTATATCAATCAGTCAGTCCGCCAGCCAGCCTCTGACACAAGCGGCTTACAGTGTATTAAAGCTGACATATTCCACCACCAGGTGTGAGTGTGGTTAGCCGTTACAAGCCGTTTTCGGCCTCTTCTGACATCACAGGTGGGCGTGTCCGCCTCGATATGTGCTGGATAGCTCAGTCTACCAGCCTACCCAGTGGACTGTTGCAAACTGTGTCATCTACCCAGCACACATCTATGTGGACACGCCCACTGGTGAGGTTAGAAGAGGCAGCCCTGGTATAATATGTCACCTTTAAGGCTCAAACAAACACTTGTCCATCAATTAATCCACAACATCGACAACACCCCGAGGACCCCAAAACAGACTGAAGGCCCCGCCGCTCTCCGCCCACCTGCTGGAGATGACGATGGCGTCGTTGAACTCGCTGCGGCAGTTCTGCCGGAGCGCGGTGCGCCCGCCGTTGGTGATGACGGCGTTGGCGCCGTGCAGGTGGTGGAAGCGCAGGTCGTTGGCGGGGTTGGTGCCCCCCAGCGAGCAGGGGCTCCCGGGGGTCATGGCGGTGGGGCCCTCCAGGCAGTCCTCCGGGAGGGGGGGGAGGTCGGCTGGGGGGAGAGGACACAGCGGGGGGGAGGGGGTTAGGAAGGGGGGTGGAGGAATAGCGGGGAGGGCGGCGGTATAGGTAGCCCGATAACGGCGCGTTCGCACTGCGCACGTCCGTCGACGGATCTCATTGACTTTCCATGGGCCGCTCTCGAAATGCATTGTGGGTCCGTCCGTTCTGTCGGCTCCGTTGCCACCTTTTCAGGCAGCGACGGATCCGTCGGCCAATCAGATCGCGTGACCCATGCGTCAGACAGGCCTTGCGTCTTCCGTCGACGCACGTGTGCAGTGTGAACGCGTAAGGTACCGGGTTTGATCCCCACCTGTGTTCAAGGTGTTGCGGTTGAATTTGTTTCCCGAATGACTCAATAGGAGTAAATAAAGTTGTACGCTTGATCTCAACGCTTAAGGATTAACATTATGTAGGAGATCAAAGGAGGATCTATTTTGTTGGTTAGGGAATAACATTATTTAATAAGAAAACGCTGATAGTTTAACATTGCATGTATTACTATTTTGGAAAATGTGTTTAAAAGAAGTGCCATGTCATTTCTCCCTTTGACTCCCTGATGTAATGAGAAATGGAATAAAAGTGCACGTGTGATGCTTGTCTAAACACTGTCAACTGTGTACGTGGATGTGTGGGGTTGTGTATTCCCCGATTGCCTGGGCCTGTAAAGAGCCCTTTACAATCCCACATTTAACATCCTTGTAAAAACCAAAAGTGTGACCAACGCCTTCCCCATCCAATTGGGAAGGAGAAATACAGTTCAAAACAGCCCAAATATGAAGAAACACGACAGACAAACCCTGTTTTCTTTTGATCGCATGACGTGTACCGTGACGATGGGTGCTTTCGGGGAAACGTTAAATACAAAAACAGGACATGTCCGCTGGTGAAGAAATAAAGTTCAAAACAGCCCAAATATGAAGAAACACAACAGACAAACCCTGTTTTCTTTTGATCGCATGACGTGTACCGTGACGATGGGTGCTTTCGGGGAAACGTTAAATACAAAAACAGGACATGTCCGCTGGTCAACCTTGAAACACCGGCTACAAACGCTGGTCATAACAAACCTCCCCTGGTCGGGAGAGGTCAGGACGACCCGGTTAATAATTCATAAAGTTGGATTCCTCTGAAACCACAGTGAACGTGCGTGTGAAGGCCGACGGTTGAATAACATTCTCAGAGCAGAAGATAAGAGGGCCGTCAGACTCTCAGCCAATGGCATTGAGAGTTCGACCTGGCATTGAACTCTCAAACCCTGTGACTGTTACAGCGGATACAGACGAGTAACTGTAGCGTTTAGTATTTAGTGTTTGGTTTAGTATTCTTACTAAACTATCGGATCTGGGTTTCCTTTTCGCAACATTTGTTATTTTTCTGAGGTACTCAACATACCATATGGCCATGATGTCTTTTGTCACCTGCTCGTTAAAAATAAAAACACATGGTTATGTACATATGGTGAAGAGCCATTTACTGTCTGCGCCTGATGTTCATAATTCCTGGATATGTTGGTTGCCTGGCAACCATATGCGTCGAGTACCTAGGCTTAAAACAAGCTCGCTTTGTACAGAGGGTGTCATAAAAACATGAAGGGAGTTTAAAATTAAACAAGTGCGATATACCAAGATAACTTCTGTGCAACAGACGTCCGACCTGAACATTTGCAATAAAAGGGAAAATTCTAGCAAATCAAAATTGAGCGAATCAATCATTCGTTGAATATTCCCTTCTAGGCGTTTGTCGGTGTTGGCTCTCCCTACCCGTGCACTACGGTGTTGCGTGTCTCCTCGAATGGGATCGTCCATCATTTTATAACACTGTTAATGCAGGAGGGAGAGAGATTTTTCGTTTGCACCAGTTTCATTGAAACACCCCCCAGGGTAGACCTGGCCTCAATGAATACAGGTCAGTACTACCAGCGAAAATACACCTCGCCTAGGGCCCCCTAATGTTTCGAGCCGTGTCTGCTTTGTGTCAGAAAAATGTGTCCCAGATTTACTATCAGCCACTTACAACCCTCCTCCCCCTTGAACCCTCCCCTGTCCCTGCCCCCCCGAACCCTCCCGTGTCCCCCCTGCCTCACCCATGTCGTCCATGATGGTGGCCTGGGCGGCCTGGCCATACAGGTCCACCACGGCGTACACGCTGGGCGGGACGTTCCATGCCGCCGGGCCCTGGGCCACGCCGTTCACGAAGAAGTGCAGGCTCCCGTCCTCCTTGCGGACCACGCCCACTGTGTCCCCGGCCTGAGGGAGGGGTTAAGGCTTGGTTATGGGTCCACGTCGACGCAACCCAAGGGGGGTTTACGGACACCATTTGCGTCCTTGCGGGACCCTTCTTGCGTCCGCCGCAAGGGCTTTGATTGGTCCGCTCGCTCAAACCCGACGCAGAACCAAAGCAGGCTCGCGGTTTGGTTTGGGGACAGGAGCGAGGTGGTGTTTTTAGTAACTGCCTTTTACCGCATCTTGCGTCAATGTGAATAATACGGATTAAAGAATGGATGGGGATGGGAGGGGGGGGGGGGTAGGATCTGGATGAGGAGGAAGAGGAGGAGGCAGGTGAGGAAGAGGAGATGCTGGTTCGAGGGGGTCTGATCGGTCATGATGGCGTGGAAGGAGGGGGGAAGGAGGCAGGAAGGGGGGGGGTGGATCTGATCAAGCCTCAATTGTTATCATTCGTATATTTAAATGAATATGATTTGTGTTGTGCCCGCCTACAATTACGGCACAATGAAGCTTTGGCTTGAAGAGACGAAACTACATCTCAAGGTGACATGCACGTTCCTGGTTCTGAGGGGCGTGTTTAAGGCCGATGTGGTCGTTGGGGAGGGGCCTAAAGGGACACTCACTTTCAAGCGGTCCAGGTTGTGGCCGTACTCGTCCAGGATGGTGGTGCCGTTGTGCATGACGCCGTTCCCCGTCATCATCCACGTCCCTGGGGAACCAAAGCCACACCCACACAGAACCGTTAGACCACACCCACACAGAGAACCGTTAGACTACACCCACACATAGAACCGTTACACCACACCCACACAGAGAACCATTAGACCACACCCACACAGAACCGTTAGACCACAGCCACACAGAGAACTGTTAGACCACACCCACACAGAGAACCGTTAGACCACACCCACACAGAACCGTTAGACCACACCCACAGAGAACCGTTAGACCACACCCACAGAGAACCGTTAGACCACACCCACACAGAGAACCGTTAGACCACAACCACGCAGAACCGTTAGACCACACCCACACAGATCTGTTAGACCCCACTGACATAAGCACACCAATCTCAGGCGACTGAAAACGTATCTAGCGACTGGCGGCAAATCTGGTGACTTTAGTCTCTCTCTCTCTCTTCCTCCTCCTCCTCTTCCTCTTCCTCCTCCTCCTCCTCCCCCCCCCCCCCCCCCCCCCTCCCTCCTTCAACCTCGTCACGCTAACAAACTAATTCTAGTGACTTCTCAATGAACCAATAGCGACTTCTCCTGATATCTTTGGGCAACACTGAATGCCCCTCGGGCCGGGGGGGGGTTCAGCGACGGAGCAGCCCCCGGCCGTGGCCCCACCCTCACCCGAGCGCAGGTTGGTCATGGTGGAGGGCAGCTGCAGGTAGGCCGGGTTGTGCGTGGTCACGCCGATCTCGATGGAGCCCGCCCACTTGTCCACCATCTTGTCGATGCGCACCTGGAACACCTCGTTGGAGCACAGGGGCCGGGCGCTCAGCACCACGCCGTGGTTGAAGTCGTCCGTGGCGCTAAGGAGAGAGGGAGAGAGAGGCGTGAGGGGAGGAGCGGTCACACCGCGGGTACGTCGACGTTGAGCAGGCGCTTCTCTATCTATAAACAGCAATATATCTGCCGAGCGACCCCGCCTTCCTGGCATCGGCAGGGGGCAGGTTTAGGGGCTCCAGCAGAGCCGCTTCAGAGTCAGCCGCTACGCCGTCGTTGGACCACCACCGGTGACGCTCATCAACACTAACCATGCTTCTGCTATCTTTATGGACCAGGGCACGGTAATATGAATAGACTAGTGAAGATGAGCCTGCTACCAGGGCCCTATAAGCCCGCAACCCGGGCCCCATATGCCTGCTACCCGAGCCCCCATATGCCTGCTACCCGAGCCCCCATATGCCTGCTACCCGAGCCCCCATATGCCTGCTACCCGGGCCCCCATAAACCTGCAACCTGGGCCCCTATAAGCCTGCAACCTGGACCCCATACGCCTGCTAGCCGGGCCCCATAAGTCTGCTAGCCGGGCCCCATACGCCTGCTAGCCGGGCCCCCATACGCCTGCTACATGGGCCCTAGGCCGTTAAGCCAGCTAAGCATCTGCTAAATGCCCTAAATGTTAATGAAAATGTAAATGTACACGGGCCCTGGGACGTTGACGCAGCAGAGCCATCGTTAATGTTACGAGCGGCCCCTGCGTCTGCCCCACCTAGGCCCCTCTGTGGGACGGGCCTATTAGCATGCTTTATGAACCGCGCCCGTATTTGCTAGAGCAGCTGCTTTAACAGTCACTTAGAGCATTTAAGGAGACGCTCACTGGCAGCAAAGCATTTAACGGCAGTGGATGAAATTCACTCATTTAAAAATAATAAAGAAAGAAAATAATAGACGATAATAATAGAATAATAGAGCAGAAAATGGTAGACTTGAAATGAGCGAGTAGGGAAACGGGGAGGAGGGGGGGTGGGGGAGAGAGAGGGGGAGAGGGGGAGGAGGAGGGGGGGAGAGAAAGGGGGGGGGAGGAGAGAAAGGGGGGGGAGAGAGAGGGGGAGGTGGCGGGGAGAGGGTGAGAGGGGAGGTAGGGAGAGTAGGGGGGGAGGGACTCACTGAGGTCGCAGGGCGGTCCGGCCGTCGCTGATGATGGCCGCCTTCTGCCCGCAGTTGGCGTGGAAGAGCAGGCGATCGGGGCCCTCGGGGTCGGGGGTCAGGGAGAGGGCGGGGCGCGGCCGGCCCGCGTCCGGGGACAGCGCCCGCATGACGGCGTTGTTGCGCCGCAGCCGGTCGCTGTGGTTGTGGTTGTGCACGATGGTGACCTTCACCGCCATGCCGTAGAGGTCGACCACGCCGTAGACCACGCTGGGCGTCTGCGCCGCCGCCACGCCTGGGGGGAGGGGGGGGCAATAAGGTGGGTCAGGGCAACGACACCTCGAGAACAACAACGAGGTCACTGACCTGTTCGCCGCCCAAACCAAAGCTGATTGGCTTCAATTAGTACCAAGTGAGTGACATCACCGGACACTCGCCGCTGATTGGCTTCAGCGAGTGCTAGAACTAATCACGGGCCGTTCAGAAACCCGTTTGCGATCGAGCGTCGGGCGGACTTCAAAGCAGACTGAATGAGTTTAGGGGTGAGCTAAACCATGGGTTTACACGTGAAAAGAGAAAACACATCCAAGACTTATGGAGACAAAACAGTGTTCCTGTGCGTCCTTACAAAGGCTCCTCCCTCCCAGCATGTGAGCTACGGTCTCCCCTGCAGCTCACAGTGGACTTTGCGCTAGAATGTGCTCGCCATCTGCCGCCTTCTCTCTCACCTTGGTCGATGCCGTTGATATAGAAGTGGAGGGCACCGCTTGCCTTCCGCATCAGCCCTATATGGTCTCCCTCCTGGGGGGGGGGGGGGGGGGGGGGGAGAGGGAGAGAGGGCAAGAGAAAGAGCGACCGAGGGTGACCGGAAGAGGGCGAGGGAGAGAGACAGCGTTAATGTTATTAAACGTCATAAGAAATACGAACATTCGGCTCCAAAATTGATCTTCGAAGGTTGTAGAGTGCCGGGGTCAAAGGTCATGACACACTGACTGACCTGTAGTTCATCCAGGCTGAATTCACAGTATTCCCTGCGAGTCCCTTTCCCATTGGTCAGAATTCCGCAGCCGCTCATCATGATTGTACCTGGGAAGAAAATACAGTAAATATCTTCTTTGAACCTCACTAACACACAAACAAACATACACACTTTGATGTTCTTTACTGTACACTCCCCTCACTGAGGAAGGTATGACCATGCAAGACACACCTGGGACATGAGTACATGCGTGTGTGTGCGTGCATGTGTGTGCGTGCATGTGGGCGCGCGCACATGTGCGCGCATGTTTGTGCAGGTGTGCGTGTGTCTGCGCGTGTGCGTATATGTGTTCGCAAACGTATATGTGGGTGCGATTTGCGAGCGTGTGTGACGCACGTGCACAACAAAGTGCGACCCTTTACCTGACCGCAGGTTGGTCATGGTGGCGGGGTAGTTCAGGTGGTTCGGGTTGTGGGTCGTCACTCCGATCTCTATGGAGCCGGACCACTTGTCCACCAGCTTATCGATGCGGATCTACAGCGCCGGAGGAAAAGACAAGATCAGCATCACATGGAAAGGAATCGGCGCAATTATTCATCCGCCAAAGAGTCTGCGATCTGAATATCGAATCAAGGTCATCAGGGCCCTCCGGCTGCTTCCGCTCCCTCCGTGTGGAGACCGGAGCATCCTCCACACGTCTGAGGAGGAGGAGACGCAGCCTGCTCTGTCCCTGAACCTACCCTGGAATAGACCGGCCACGGCACCACCCACAAACTTACTACAGCCCAGTGAGACGGTTTTACACTAGTATTCACTATTCAGGCAAATGCATGATTCAAATATTGAAACCAATTTTAAATATGTATGCATTCAAAAAGGTGCCATATTGTACCACGAGGTGTTGAGTGTGACGCCCACTTGTGATGTCAGAAGAGGCAAATTTTCAAAACGGCTTTTTACGGCTAATCACACTCACACCCGGTGGTGGAATATGTCACCTTTAATTAATACTTAAAATCTAGTGTAGACATTCATCTGCGTTTGTTAAAAAATAGGGCACGCATCGAGGCGCGCGATTGGCCGCACCTCGAACATCTCGTTGTGCCTCAGCGGCCGGTTGGTCATGACCACGCCGTTGTTGAACTCGTCGAGCGGCCGCCGCCGCTCCGCCGTCTTGTTGTTGTTGCTCAGCTTGATGAGCGTGCCGCACTTCTCGTGGAAGAGCAGCGCGTCGTTGGTCGTCATGGCGCCCGCCGCCGCCGCCGCCGGCACCGGCAGAGCCCCGCCCCCGCTACCGGCGGGGCTGTTGTTGGAGCTCCCGCCGGCTCCTCCCCCTCCGCCCGTGGACCCTCCCCCTTCGATGCTACTAGCTCCGCCCCCTCCGCCACTGCTGCTGCCACGGTCGCTTCTGGAGGAGGCGGAGTCTGACCCGGGCGCCCCTCCTACGACTCCGCCCCCGTTACTCCCCCCTCCCCCTCCCCCGTCGACCCCCCCACCCTCGTCCTCCGAGCGGTAGAGAGACACGATGGCGTTGTTGAACACGTCAAACAGCTGGTGCTCCGTGAGGACTGGGGGCGAACGAGAGAGGCAGAGAGGGACAGGGAGAGAGAGAGAGAGAGAGAGGGACAGGGAAAGAGAGAGAGGGACAGGGAGAGGGAGAGAGAGAGAGAGAGAGAGAGAGAGAGAGAGAGAGAGAGAGAGAGAGAGAGAGAGAGAGAGAGAGAGAGAGAGAGAGAGAGAGAGAGAGAGAGAGAGAGAGAGAGAGAGAGAGAGAGAGGCAGGGAGGGACAGGGAGAGAGAGAGTGAGGGGGAGAGAGAGAAGGGGAGGGAGGGACAGGGAGAGAGAGACAGAGAGAGAGACAAAGAGAGAGAGAGACAGAGGGAGAGAGAGAGAGAGAGAGAATAATCAATGCCGATAATCAATAGTGGTCATGTCGGGCTCTGTGGTGGACTCACTTACCCGTGTCTGTGTCGAGGTTGTGGGGGAACTTGTCTGGTCTGCTGTGGCTGCAGGCTAACTCAGGGCCTGGGGGGGGGCGGAGGGTAAACAGCCAATCAGCCGCAAGCAAAAACAAAACCACGGAGACAGAGCGAACGGCAATCAAAACAACAACCTACCTTCCACGCCGTTCAGCGCCGCGCTCGCCACTCCGTTCGCCGCCGTTAATCCGCCGTCCTGCCGGCAGCCGCGCACCAGCAGCTCCTCCTCTTCGTCGTCGTCGTCCTCCTCCTCCTCCTCCTCCTCCTCATCTTCCACCTCCTCCACGTCCACGTCCTCCACCTCCTCCTCCTCCACCTCCACGTCGGGGGGCTGGCAGCCCACCACCGTCACCTGGGTGCACTTGCCGTAGAGGTCCACCACCGCCCAGAGGCGGGGCGGCAGGCCGCTGGCGGCGGCGCCGCAGTCCTGCCCGTTGACCCAGAGGTGCAGCTCGCCGCGGGCGCTGCGCTGGATGCCCACGCGGTCGCCCTCCGCCAGCTGGTCCAGGTCCCGGCCGTACTCCTCCAGCACCGAGCGGCCGTCCCGCAGCACCGAGCAGCCCGACACGATCCAGGAGCCGCCCTTCAGGCCCGTGGCGCTGCTGGGGAAGTCCAGCGCCGCCGGGTCCAGCGCCGTCACGCCGATCTCGATGGAGCCGCTCCACGAGTTCACCTGGAGGCAGGGAGGGGTTAAGGGGTGAGCCTGTGGCGTCGGCTTTGGACCTGGTTATAGGAACATGGGAGGAGCTTGAGGTTAGCCTGTGGCGTCGGCTTTGGACCTGGTTATAGGAACATGGGAGGAGCTTGAGGTTAGCCTGTGGCGTCGGCTTTGGACCTGGTTATAGGAACATCATAGAAGCGCTAGCTTAGCCTGGGCTTGGCTTGGGCCTGGTTATAGGAACAAGGGAGTAGCTTAAGCTTAGCCTGGGCTTGGCTTAGGCATGGTTATAGGAACAATGGAGGAGCTTAAGCTTAGCCTGGGCTTGGCTTAGGCATGGTTATAGGAACAAGGGAGGAGCTTAAGCTTAGCCTGGGCTTGGCTTTGGACTTGGTCATTGGTAGCTTGACAAAATCTTTGGCTTTTACAGTTAACCTAAATTCAGTATGAACTGGCTATAGTAACATGACAAGTGCTTTAGCTTGCGAAGAAGAATATTGTGTATTTGTCATTGCCCAAGTACTAAACACAAAATGACATCTCTGCATTCAACCCTTCACCAGCAGCACTGGGAGCAGTGGGAGCACTGGGAGGCCACAAAGGGCAGCGCCCGGTGAGCAGCCCCAGGTCTACTGCCCGGGTCAAGGGCACCGGCAGGATTTATTTAGGCGTGGGAGGAAACGGGAGCACCGGGCGGAAACCCCCGTGAACACAGAGAGAACATACTGAAACCCACGTGAACACAGGGAGGACATAGAGAGAAGGCCCCCTCCCTCGGGGTTTGACCCAAGCACCTCCAGGCTGTGGGTCAACACCAGTGAACACAGGGAGGACATAGAGAGAAGGCCCCCTCCCTCGGGGTTTGACCCAAGCACCTCCAGGCTGTGGGTCAACACCAGTGAACACAGGGAGGACATAGAGAGAAGGCCCCCTCCCTCGGGGTTTGACCCAAGCACCTCCAGGCTGTGGGTCAACACCAGTGAACACAGGGAGGACATAGAGAGAAGGCCCCCTCCCTCGGGGTTTGACCCAAAGACCTCCTGGCTGTGGGTCAACACCAGCGCCAACCACCCTATGAGGTCACCCTAGTCTAACTTTGGGCCTCTAGATCATAGGAACATGAAGTCTTGTGACTAAGAGGAAGGGGGCACTCAAAGGTCAATAGGTCACTGGGTCAGGTTCAAGAAGCAGACATCTTGAAATATTCATGACTTTTTTTTCTTTTTCTGTCTGCCCCCAAAGTAACAGAATAAATAATTCAAGTGACATGAATACAGTTCAATACCGGTTCAACAAAATCCACTGTTAAAAAAACGACTATTACCAAGTACCAACCATTATTTATTGAAAAATGATTAGTCATATTTGTCGAAATTATCTTTACATCCTGGCAGTAATCAATACATCTAAATCCAGTATATGTGACTGCCTGCAATAAGCCTTTCGACCCATATTAAATGATTGACCTGTCTGTCCATCTACCTGAACGCAACCTGTCTGTGCACTCATGCGCATGACTGGTGTCTTCCACAAGACTAGACAGACCTATTCCTAAACTAGCGGTCTAGTCGTGTGTGAGGGAGGGGTTTAAGGGGGATGCCTGAAGTTGGGGGGGGGGATTTGTTTCAGTTGGATACTTTCTAAAATTTGCTTACTGTGGATGGTTTCTCCAAATTGCCTGCCATTGCTTTAATGTAAGCATTCAAGCGTTTCATTTACAGAATAAAATGTGTTATTCACATCAGAGTACCATGAGTCAACCCAATTTTTAACTAAATAATATGTATAACATAATTAAATAAAACTGCTAGCGAGGGATGGCTGCAGCTTCACACATTCAGTTTGTCTGAGGTCAATTATTATTTTTATTAAAAACATGCTAAGATAATTTTAATATGAGGACAAACAAAAACTCAAGTGTAGCCATTTCTCAAAGAAAAAAAAAACAGGTAGGATGGCTTCAATTCATAGCCACCAAAAATAAGCCCCGCAGCTTTATAGATCGGGTGGTTATGAAGAGTGACATCATGTCTTTGTGTGACCTTGGAAGACGACATGATGCGCACTCGGCTGGGAGGTGTTCCATTTCCCCACAGTTACGCCACCAAATTAAAAAAGTGCTCCATGAGTGAGCGTTCGAACGACACATGAAACAAGCTATTTTTAATTCAGATTTTCAAACGCCTCTCCAGGACTCACAACAGCGGTCGAAAGCTGAAACTATTGCATACTTTCTCCCTGTTCCATATATGGCTCAGCCACATCGACATACCCCTTGCCATTGTGTTTCACTATTGTTAAGAGAAGCTGTCACTCAACCAAAGAAACATCCCACATTTCCAAGCAGACAATTCCTAGAGCCAGTGTCATGCAGCAACACACGGCCCCCCCCGCCCCCCTCCCCCGGCCACTGGATCTGGGGTCTAGCACAATTTTTGGTGGCCAAATCGATCATGTGCGTTTAACAGTTACTGCATTTCGACGCCCGCTGGCTTGCTCTCCAAAGGCCCTTGGTTAGCCTCTCTGCACTATTCGAGGCACTGCGCGTTAACACAGACCGTGTGAATGTGGGTTACCGGACTGGGAAACAGTACACTGCTCATTCACGCACTCAACACAGGGACCAGAGAGCTGGGCGTCTACAGTCTACCTTTTAGGTGGATCTCACACATGCAGGCCAGTCAGTGCTCCATCAATGCTAAAAGCACAGAGAGAGACAAACATTAGGCCGCCTAATGGTTTGATTTTAAAAGCATCACATCAGCCACCTGATGGGCAAGCCTGCAGTCTCAGTTGCGTTTCCATGTGGTCTGAAGGAAAGCATTGTTACAACCGGAGAATCTCGCTTACCAGTGGATAATTAAACATAGTCAAATCTAGACCTAGGCAGCATTTGAACATTGGAATCAAACTGTCCTTGAAGGAATGCATTTGGAAAGCGATAGCTACACGTGAATGTACATCGACTGGATTAGTAGACTATCCCCGGCCATACTACAGCAATCAACAGTGAGCTAAGCGAAAACAAAAACATACTTGATATGGAAACACAAACCAGGGGTGTATTTTTTGGTTCTTCTTCTTCCTCTAGTCCTCAATAGAATAAACAAAAAGGAGCAAGGTTGCCAAGTTGCTTGCTCTGTACTGGAAAGATGTTGACTTGGGGGCGAGTAATGAATGGCATGACACATGCGCGTGCGTGGGCGCACACACACACACACACACACACACATTATAATAAGCTTCTTAAAAGGTTCTTCCTATCACATGCAGCATCATAACAAGCATGTAATGTATATGCCAGAAATAATCCATAGGAACCTTTTATCTCGTTCAACTGCCTTTGTCTGGATGACAACAGAGGCTGGCGATTGAGGGTCTTTGGGCATAGCACTTCATTTTGATGTCTGGCAATTTGGGAGGCATTGGACCGGATGTGGGTAGGTCAAAGTAAATCTATGACCCATTCACCCAGCAGCCGGCCGGCACATCATAATGTGTTGTTGACAAACCCAGCACGCTGGCAGTCCTTTCCGAATAAACAGACTTCAAGTGGAACCAGGATACTAGTCGACAGACCCCAAAACGTACCCTGCTCTTCTACATTATCAGTGGTATCTGCTCAGCCGAAGCACAATCTAAACAAAGCAGACGCCGATGATGTTTACACGGATGCAGTGTTGAACCGGCGGTGTGTTCTTCATTTCTCATACAGAGATGACTGCGATCTGGACGCAAAGTTGACACTGTGAGTGTCCTCTCACTATTTCTCAGTGTACTAGTCTGCACGCCCGGGAACAGCAACAACCATGTAAGCCTGGCTTGTGTACTATCGACATTGGCTTATCAGGAACCAATAGCCTAAACAGCGGCAGTCCGTCAGATTACGTGGTCGTGTTAACAGGCTTTTAGGACAGATAAACAGCAGTGCGCTCCTCAAAGCGCCCTAGAGACATGGCAGCCAACCGGAAAGCAGATATTACGGGGCTCGGTACTACTGGTGGCTAGTATTAGCCAGCTAGCACCTTTAGCTTCCAGTCCAGGTCAGATTGATCCTACCGGCTACAGGGACTGCCTTGAGCTAGCCTCGTAATCAAGTGGGATACACAAGTGGTCCTGTGCACATCCCAACCACACTGCCCACAACACACACTCTACCAGGGTTTATAATCCTGCATCGCCCAGTTAACCATGACAACACTGACTTGACAGCTTCTTAGATTGCTGTCAAGTGGCCCACCGCCCCGACCAACAATAGCCGAAGCCCCACTGCGGACGATAGGAGCCAGCCCCGCACGGACCCCGTCCTCCGCGCGTCCCCCCGCAGCTAATCACCGCTGGAGACCACAGGGCAGGGCCTCCTGTGTTTACCTTCTTGTCGATACGGACGGTGAAGACATCCCGGTCCTTCAGCGGCTCCCTGCTCAGAACCAGCCCGTGGTTAAATTCCTGAACGGGTTGGTTGCGCTGAGCGGTTCGGTTGGAGTTGGACAGGCCTATCAGCTTTCCGCTGCGCGGATGCAGCTCGGCCGCCATCTTCACTGGGCGGCGAGTTTCACGACACTTCACTTTGCGACAGCGGGGTAATTGGCAACCTCTCCTGCGTCCCGACACCCTAAACCGCGCCCATTCTCAGGATGGGACCCGCGGCACGGCGTCAAACGGGGCGATATTATTTATTTAGATCTATGTTTTGGTTTTATTTTATTTTATTTTATTTGTATGGCAACACGTAGGTGGTGGTGACGCAACACTGTTAGTTTGCTCTGCCTTTTATGTCAACGTTAAGGGCAATGCAAGTATTGCTGTCGTCATTCGTCCACTAGAGGGTGCTGTATTTCCAAAGCAAGCGTTCAATAAACAAAACTGCCGTCGTCATTCATTTGATATTCACATGATCTTTTGAGCACTAGGGGAGCCAGTTTGAAGAAAACAAATTCTCCAGCGATGCCTTATTTGAATTGGGATCAACTGTACCCACATCATCTCTCATCATCCCGCCCTGGGCCCCTGGCATGAGTTGTTAGACCAACAAAGTGAAGTTGCAATAATTCCCATGGAGGACGAGACACTGCTGTTTTGTTTTATTGCCAAATTTAGCCCAAACAACATTCGTGACGAGATGATAAAAGATACATGAGACAATAGTAGTACCAAAAAAACTACAAAATTAAAAAACAAACAAATTATAAGAATACCGATTGCTAAAAGGCCCTGACGGTGGGCCTCTACCGAACGGGGCAGCTATGGGATGAGATGGATACGTCCTTGGCCGACAAGTCCATGTCTAGCTGCTTTCCCTGGACTACGACCTTCTCTAAGCAGCCGACCAGGAAGTTGCTGCCGACGGCGTCCTCTTCTTCACCTGAGACCAGACAGTGGAGAAGGAGAGAGGAGGGCAGCCATTTTTGTTGTTGTGGGTGAAACAATGCAATACAATGCATCTTTGCAGTAGTTTTCCTGTCGACTCATAGGCTACCAACCTAGGTAGGTCGATAAAGACTTGTATCCAAGTGTATGAGCATAGCCCTTAATCAAAGTTACAGTCTCAAAGGGCTTCCAGGCCCACTTTATACCCTAAAGGTAACTAATATACGCCATCTGTTTGCAAGATATCACTTGCAAATAAAAAGTGAATAAATATAATGCTAGTAAAAAAACGAACAAAAACATCAAATAAGAATCATTAATTAGGAGTGATTTGGTCATTGGCAATTTGGTCAACAGTTGGTCATGACTGTATGCTAGATTGTTGTTCCAAGAAATTACACAGTAAAAAATATTCTTTAATGCCTATTCCAGCCATTAAGTCCATGGTGGTTTATTCTCCTAATATATTTATTCATTGGTTTTATTGATTTATTCACTTTCCTTTCAAATAGACAAAAACATTTATTATTTATTTCTCCCCCTTAGAGACACCAAACAAGTTGGTTAATATAAATACAAACAACTCTTCTGGGGGTCCTAACAGACAAGATGTCATGGATTAGGTGCTCTGTGGTTCTGATTGGTTCTCATCTCACCAAGAAGTCCTCCAATGGCGAGGCGGCCCTCTCTCCATATGCTTTCGTCCAAGGTTTGGTCCGTTGAACTGGCCACCATGAAGGATTCCTCGTCATGTGACACGCTAAAGAACCGCTCTCTAAAGATGAGCCTGAGTTTCTTTGAGTTGGTGGCCGTGGTGAACTCTGTTTTCCCGTATGTGAACAGCATTGTCTGTGAACGGAAGCAAAGATCACAGAGTGTTTCCACGACCACGTTTCTGAATGACACGACAACCTGACTGAATGCAGGGTTAACAGAAAGTTGCATCTCAGAGACACAGAGATCGTTTGTGTGACTGGATGAAAATATCAGACCTCTATTCTATTTCTATTAATGTGATTTTAGATTTGTTTGCTGTTTACCACTCGTTGAAACATGAAGATTCAGAAGAGTGAATTCCCTGGCAAAATCTGGCTCAACCAATAGCAGCCCACAAGCCTCCAGGTGCAATGGGCGGGGCCTTGGTTTGGCTCCGCCCATAGCAGCTTGCGGGCTGTGTTGTTCGGAGCCAAGTTGTGTTTTCTTGGGCGAGTATACCTGTGAGTGTTTGTTGATCTCCACGCCCAGTGCCAGGGCGTTGTCCCCACCTCTGAGGCTCAGCAGTGTCCCGTTCATCTGAGCAAAGTCCCCGTCCAGCACAATATCCACTCTGCTCTCTGGCGCCTCGATGTTCAACGCTAGAAAGAGACCAAAAAGTCAAACTCAAACTCATCAATTTCTTGAAAGGTAACAAACGTACAAGGGAATCGAAACGACGTTTCTCGCTATCCCATGGGGAAAGATAAAGTGCACAGGCACAACAGATAAAGACAAGTAAACAATAAAGTGCACAGCAGATAAAGACATTTACCAATCTAAAAATAAACAATAAAATATAAAATATTATATTACAAAATAACATCCACTCCACTTCAGGTTTTGTCCATTCCTCTTTTATATATATTTTTTATTTTAACTCACTAACTCGCTCGCTTTTTTTCTATTGACTTCCTTATTGACTTTGAAAATAAAAAAATCGTGAATAAAAAAAAAAAGAAATAACCCCAAAAAACGAAAAATATCTGAATTCTAAGCGTTGTGAGGAACCAAGTCCCTGGAGCCTCACTCGAGGCGTTGAACACGGCGAACCCTGAGCCGGGGAAATAGCTCCCACGCCGGATGGCCTCCAGGCAGGGCTGGAGCTCTGCACCGCCCTCCACCATCTCCCAGGGCTCGGTCAGGTCTAGCCACCTGCCGGCACGCACGCAGCCATCCATCTCTGGCCTGAACTGCTCCACGCCGGGTCAGCACCCGGGGGGGGGGGGGGGGGGAAGGGAGAGGGTTGGGTGGGGAGGGAGAGAGGGAGGAGAAAGAGAGTTTTAGATAAAGAGGGAGAGCTGCCTCTTTCAAAGTAGGGCTGGGCGATATATCGAATATATGCGATGTATCGGGAGATGTTCTCCAGGCGATGTATAAAATGCCCCTGTCGCGAACATCGAATACAAATTGGCACGTAATGTTTATTTTTGCCGCCGCCGGCATACTCGTTGTGTTCCCTTCTCTCGCTCTTTCCTGTGGCTCTCTGCCTCACAGACTCATATGCATTAAACACACTCACTCCCCCCGCGAGATTCTAGGATTCTACGCGCGTGTGTGACGTCACACACGCGACCGGTGAGTGAGAACAGCGACCGGTCACTCATCTCCTACCGTTGAGTGAGAACAGCGAGAGAGAGAGAAAAGATGATGGAAACGGAGGATTTGGTTTCAAAAAAGAATAGTACAGGATCCGTCGTCTGGCAGTGGTTTGGTTACCGAAAGGAAGATGTGGAACAAAAAACGGCTTTGAGCTCTGTTTTTGCTCGAAAATAATTAACGGTTTGAATAAATGCTGTGTTGGTAAATCTAACTTGCTGTGATTTTCCTTTTCTTATGTGCAAGTTCTAAATTCTTCCAATAGAAAGCACTAATGAGTTTTAACAATGTGTTGTTTCATGTAATCTACATGCAGACTTATGTTTCAGGAATACTCAAATTATTATAACATGTAGTCAGTGTTGGGAAAGTTCACTTTCTCCGTGAACTAGTTCAAAGTTCAGTTCACAAATCTTAAAATGAACTAGTTCAGTTAAACGTTCATAATTCAAAATTTTGAACTAAGTTCACAGTTCCAAAAAATGAACTAGTTCATAGTTCTTTTTTTCAATATGTTGCTGTGAGCTTTTCGTTTTTTCTGGTATTTTGAACATTGAGCCCCCTTTGTGGTTTGTCTAGGATGATATAGAGTGGTTGAATCAAGTATCGTAGCGAAATACAGTTTCTATCGTGTTTTATTGCACATTTAGCGCATTTTGTAAATCGCATTGATTTCTGTTGGAATACTCATTACTCGTTGGCCGGAAACGGAAAGGGGGAGTGTTCACGTTTGGTTGTAGTCTTTTCGCTCGGTTCTAGCCCTACTGATGAGACGGAGAACCGAGCGAAAAGACTACAACCAAACGTGAACAGCCCCCCTTTCCGTTTCCGGCCAACAAGCAATGATTCTATGAGATATTCTAGTCCGCTGAGCTATGAGCCAGAGAGAGCTAACGTTATGGATTGTACATATTTATAATTCGAAATTCGTCTCAGCCTTTATACCACAGATACACTAGGGTCTATAGCATATAACCGCGCTGTCTGATTACAGTTTAATTCATTTTCCACAATTGAACAGCTCTCGTTTCGAAGAATAATCACCGTGCCATTTGTTTCAATGGGAATCGCGCTGGTCTATACTTTCAAAATAAAGTGTACATATTTATAATATGAAATTCGTCCCAGCCTTTATATGACAGATATATAGGGTCTACTATAGGGTCTATAGCATATAACCACCTTTTCTGATTACAGTTTAATGTAACAGTAAGCTGGCAACACCTCAACTGCAAATGAACCGCACGGAGATTACCATGGCAACCGGTCAAACAACACGGCGATCTGCGCGCGCATCCGCCGTGTTGATAGAGAAATAACCCCCCCATTGAACGAAGTTAAACCGAGTGAGCGTGCCGTTCACTGACACCAGAATGAACGAGTTCACAGTAACGTTCATCAGGCAGTAATACAGTACGTTCAGTTCACGTTTGCCCAAAATATGAACGAGTTCATGAACTTTCGTTCAGTGAACGCGTTCAGGCACAACACTGCATGTATTAACATTATGCCAGACATGGTTGAATCGAGCATTTATGATGTGCTCTAGAGGAGATTAAAAATATATCGAGATATATATCGTGTATCGAGATATAGTAAGAAAATATCGAGATATTCATTTTGGCCCATATCGCCCAGCCCTATTTCAAAGTAACAATCTTCTCAAAAATATCGATAAGATGGCTTCATGGTCATTCATTAATTTGACTTTTATCGTAACTTAGACAATAATTTATAATCATAGGCGCACACACGTAAAGACAGAAAGACACACACGCGCACACACACACACACCGTACCGGCACCAGCAGCCGGCTGCTGTCGATGAGGATGCCGCCCAGGGCCAGACGGAGCTGGCCGGTGATGACCTCATCCACCTTCTGGGAGTGGAGGCCCACCGTCAGGGCCTTGGAGCCGTCCACCTCCAGGAGCACAAACTTCCCCTCGGTGCTGACCTCCATCTGGGGGAGAGGGGGAAGGCAGCGGAGCCACACAGGAGCACTCAGTGATTCTCGGTGTACCGCCGCGGCCCACCGCCCGCTCTCCACTATCCGGCTTCTTTTCGTTGTTGGTTGAAATGTCTGACACATAACAATCGAGGAAGGTGAATCTGGTCGACTATTATTATTAATTTATTAATTGTTTCTAAATACACGCAATTATTAAAAAAACGTGCAAGAAAAAATATTTCATAAAAAAATAAAAAACGTGTTTTTCTAATAACTTTTATGATAATATTAAATAATAGGAATTTTTATAATCATCATATGATGTAGTACTTTATCTTAAACTTTATTTCTTGCACACTGTCGCCTATACATTTATGCCTCTCTTATTCTTAAAGTTCCCTCTCATCCAAAAAACTATAATTGAAAACACCTTATGGGAATATAACGACACAGTTCCCGCCCGCCCTCCACCTGGGCTACCAGTGTGTCCAATCCAGGAACTAGCATTCAGCCGGCGGCGTCATGCCCGCTCTCACTCATTTCATTGGCCGGGTGAGCTCTCTCACCAGGTGCCACTGCCCGTCGTCCAGTCGTGGCCCGCCGGTCGCGCTGACCATGACGTACGCTTTGTGGATCTGGATTTCGGGGACGCCGCCGTGCAGTGCCAGGATGAACCACTCCTCACCGCAATGGTTGTCCCCGTAGAAGACCACGCCCTCCGGGTCGAAGGTCCGGAACTCGAAAGTCGACTTGATGCTGCGAGAAATGTTGAAACATGAAGTTATATGGCTGAATGGATGCTACAAACTGTGTATATATCAAGATATATGGATATATTTATACTACAAACTGTGTCAAGATGTATGGATATTTTAACACTACAAACTGTGTGATATATCAAGATATATGGATATATTTATACTACAAACTGTGTGTACATATCAAGATTTATGGATATATTTATACTACAAACTGTGTCAAGATATATGGATATGTTTACACTACAAACTGTGATATATCAAGATATACGGATATATTTATACTACAAACTGTGTATATATCAAGATGTATGGATGTTTATACTACAAACTGTGAGATCTATATCAAGATATATGGATTTATTTATACAACATACTGTGTGTATATATCAAGATATATGGATATGTTTGTTCTACAAACTGTGTGATATATCAAGATATAGATGTATTTATACTACAAACTGTGTGTTGCTCTATCAAGATATTTTGACATATTTGCACTACACAGTTGCGTGTATAGATATGACGATATATACATTTACACTACAAACTGTGTGTTCGGCTCTTCGTAATTCATGTTCCTTTTCGTATATGTCTAGATCCCTGAGGGATCGTTTTTAAAGCTGAGTTGATTTGTTTGAAACTATAAAGTGGAGAATAAATGCGTCTATCGCTCACCATAGATTTAAAGAAATACATAGATGTCGGGGTTCAAACGCTCAAACTGGATCGCTTCGCCCCCGACCTTCCGACCTGACCATCTGACCACCATCGACAGATTGCTCTGAAGTATCGTCATCTGTGTCCATGGAAAGGTGTGGCTGATCTTAAAAACCCCCGCAGCTGGGTTCGCCACGCTGTGATCGAGCTCTACACTAACGCAGCGGTTCTACTGGGCTCTTGTATGTGTTGCGGTACCTTCGGACATCTGTGAGGTTGGCGGTGGTCTTAACCAGCGGTCTCCACGTGTTCGTCTGCTGGCCCAGGTTTATGACGCTGCTGCCTGGTATCATGGTCTGGAGCAGGTGGAGGTGGACATGGGGGGTTAGCGCTTTATCTCGCTAGCATTCACTGTATTCTACTTCCCTAGCCTTAGCCTTATAGTTCCTATGTCAGATACAATGCCTATGCCCATTACATTTGTTTTTTTACATGTGTACTTACATGTGTATTGTACATGCAGGTCGACTTGTGTATGTACGTGTAGTTCTACATTGTATTTGTAATTTGAAAATGCAGGTCTACTTTTAATTGTCCATGTGTCTGTATATGTACATGTGCATGTAGGCCTACTTGCAAATGTGCATGCACTTGTATTCGCGGTGTCACATGTATCTCTACTTGTAATTGTCCATTAACTTGTATATGTACTTGTACATGTAGGTCGACGTTTACTTGTACATGCACTTGTACTCAAAAAAGCACACCCAAATCTCCCAAAATCGAAATATTCTCTCTCTTTAAGTAATGACACTCTCTATCATCTATTGTAGATGATGAAGAAGTTTTCACACTAAACGAAAATATGCAATCAATGCAGGCCCGGTGTGGCGTGGTCAACCATGTTGACTTGGCACGTCTGGTCCCCTCCCACGGCCTGGGCAAAGTCCTACTGTGCTGGCAAGCTGCTGCCAACATTCTTGTGGTTGGATGGCTGGGAAGAAAATTCAGGCCCCAGTGGCTTGATGGCCCAGGCTGGGCCGACCATCAAATTAGACTCCTAATATTCAGAGCAAAACCTCTGAAGTGGTGCTTTTTATAATGACGAACTTGAAGGGTCAAGTTCGGCTATTTCTAATATTAGCAAACATGGCCTCCTACGCGTACTGTGAAACTGTCTCGGCCTTTACCATGTACTCCGTTTCTGTGGGGAGAAGTCGGACCATTGGCGTAATTGTTCGGCGATGTGTTCTCCATTGGGGTGATTCGGACAAAAATATCATTAAAGATTTATATATTTTTACCCGACTCTCACCCACCCTGCCAATGACAGAGGTGACTTCTCTTACTAAACAGCAAGCGTGACAGTTCCCTTTTAACACAAAAAAAGAGGCTACGTGGAATGAAGAAAGATACAAGCCACGCCACCTGTTTCCTGTGTCGGCTTTGACACCAAAAAACCGAAACCACCATGTACTGACATACCTTACCACGCTCATTCCTATGGATCTCCGCTCCGGTTGCCAAGGCGACGAGACACGCTGCGAGCACCGCGACACATCCACCTCCACCTGCCATCTTCCTGAAAGAGCCGGTCATGCTTTGTCATTCAAGGCAGCGCACACCCCACGAGCGGTGTGATAACGTTTCACAGCGGAACCTTGTTGGAACCAAGCGTTTCGCTCGTTCTGCGATGAGCTACGTCAGGTGTGCAGGAAGGCGGATTGTGTACCCTCTGCACAGGGGCGAGCTAGGTAGCAGTGATCGTCAGATCAGAGTTCAGAGTGTAGGAGGGCAAACACCGGCCGCGTCCAGTGGTCCAGTGGCCCGGCCGCGATCGATAGCCTAGTCTACTTGTTGGCCTTGTGTGTGGCTGCTGGTGGTCTGTGGTTGTTGTTGTCGTGGTAGGCCGACATGTTAGTGTTACATGTTTGAACGTGCGGTTGGGTGGATTGTTGTGAGAGGGGAAGTATAGGGGAAAGGGTTTGCTAGCAGTTTTTAACACAGCTTTCTTCACAGCGGGAGGACCTTCGGGAAACGGGGACATGAACGCCAGCCGGGGCTGCAGGGTGAGTGACCTTCGTCCGGCTGTGATGGTCTTGGCTAAAGTGTGTTTACCCATTACGCAGTAGCCCTGGCCTGTCTACGGTGAACGATGACTCGGCATGTGTGCTTGCCGGGCTAAAGAGAAAAGGTTAAAAAGAAGGAGAGAAGGAGAGCAAAAGAAGAGAGAGAGAGAGGGAGGGGGGGGGCAGAGAATAAAGGGAATTTGTGTGCATTCGAGAAGGACCACACATCCTTGCGTTTTGTATGCAAGTAGAAACATTCCTGGGATACACACAATGCGCTCTCATTGGAACAAATATACACACACACACGCACACACATACACTCTTAAGCCTCAAGGTTATTGGACAATGGTAAAATCTAAAAAAAAACTTGTAGGTTGAACATTGCAGCTTAGTCACCCCTGCATAATATTTGAAACATTGATCGAATGCTTTGGTAAATGGAATACATTAGGGCAGTGGTCATCCAGTGACTCATTCTATTCCCAGAATCACCGACACACATGTACGTACGCACGCACTCACATGCATTCACACACACATGCACACACACATTTACTCATCGTGCTTTTTCGTTAGGCACACAGACGTACATGATTTCCAAAGAAAAAGCTTGCGCCACCTGTGTGTGTGTGTGTGTGTGTGTGTGAATGCGTGCGTGTGTGTGTGGGGGGGGAACAGTTTTTCTACCTGTAGGTATTCCTGCTTTAAAAAACCCGGCCCCTACCTACATATTAATAACATATCTCAACCAAATAAGTTAACTGCAGGCCACTCCGGCAAAAGGCTCCTAAATAATATCAGTCAAGCATCGCCTAGTCTGTCTCTGTTTAACCACCTCTCTGGGATCTGTCTTTTAGTGGAAAATACAAGAAAACACTCTCCATTTCCAACACTGTGTGTCACTAGTGAGAGGAAGCCAGCCTTGAAACCCATGAACTCATTCACCCCCTGATCGCACTCTCTCTGTCTGTCTCTCCCGGCCACCCATTTCACAGGCGGTGTCTGTCCGCTATCTCTCTCCCATCTGTATGGATGGCCCTCGGATTCTTTTGAGGTTTCGAAGCGACAGCAGCAGTGTCTAGGGCGATGGTTTGCTGAGAACGTTTGAAGCCGTTTTGCCTTCCCTGGCAAACCGAACGCTCACACATTGACACACGCTGTTGGAATGACCTGCCCGCCCAGAAATAGCACAGGGTGTTACCTCATGTGCAACCTGCAGGTTAAAATAATCAACAACTATGAAGTGGCTGCTTTAAACTGCCTTGCTCATAGGATGTAGACCTATAATCAGGGGGGAGGGGGGGTTGTGGGAGTAAAAAATAAAGCTAGCCTGCGAGGCTAATTCTTCTTTGTGAAGTGCACCCACAGCATTTTGCGCTTGCCAAAGAAATGTTCTGTGCGCATTTCATACAGAAGGGGAGTGAGGGGTTTTAGGTTACGAGAAAGGCACACTTGAGACAACTTTGGGAACACTGCGGTTCACATTTTTTACAAAGAAATCCAAAGTTCACGCACAGCGGTATTGACCTGTGTTCTATGTTTACGGAGAAAGACACTGTTTTATTGGAATAACCAAAGATAGACAAAAGAGGAGTCTGGAGACCAGAGAGCATTCGGTTGGGTCATCAGGTTAATACTTTATTTTGTTTGATTGCAGCAAAGAGAAACAAGGGGAGACCAAAACGAGAGAAGAGAGAGATAGAGAGCAAGAGAGAGACAGAGAGAGACACAGAGAGAGAGAGAATAATGCCAGAAAAAGAGCGAGAAAGAGAGAGAGAGACGACGGACTTTGGGAGAGCCATGGCTACAAGCCTTTGTATCAAATCTAAAGACAAAGTCATCAGGCAACATTAAAACGTCCTTTAAAAATAACATTAACATATTTGTGTGGGCACTAGGCCTATATGGCACAGTATTACCCTAAACATGTACACAATACCAAACAGTGTAGCCATACCCCTATATGTCTATGACCTGCTCCGTAGCAAACTAAGACATGAGATTCCTTCCTCTCTAGATTCCCAGCGTCGCCATGACGACACACATCGTCCATTCGCGTTCTTCTTTTTGAAATTTCTTATGCCATAACAAGGCACCTTAACAGTAGAAATCTGGCAGATCCACATCTCAATATAGATAATGATCATTTTAAATATCAAAGCAGAGGCACATTCATTTAAACTAAAACATACAGTAAATAGTTGTATATTACCACCAGATTCCAGCCCGTTTACTACGATACGTCGATTTTTGCATGCTTTTGGTCTGTATGACAACCGTGAATGACGACGGGAAAAACTATGGCATAAGAAATGGTCCGAGAAACACTAGCATGTCCACCTACAGGAATGGCTTTGGGTACTGCAGTTAGGAGAGATGGCCTAGAGAGTTACACGCGCCCACAGCTTCTTTTATACAGGAAGATCAAAACAAACCCAAAATAATAACAGGATACTGCCCCCAGGGCGATGAGCTGCTTAGGCAGGTTCTTTTGGTTTCTTATTTACGTAGATTCATCCAACCACACACACACACACACACACACACGTTCGCACACGGACATGCACACACACACACAGACTCACGCTTGGAACCACACCCAAACGAAGAAAAAATGGAAGCCCTGTGCTGCTGGACACGCTGTGTGTTGGACACGCTGTTGTCTAACGGGGCCTCCCAGGTCTGTCAAAAACACACACACACACACACACACACACACACACACATACACAGAGACTGGCACACACACATGCACACACACAGATGTGCACACGCACGCATGTGTATACACACACGCACACACAAACAGGCACGCGCACACACACACACACACACACACACACACAGAAGCTAGCATAAATCATTCGGCGATGCGGTGGTGTGTATGGGCCTACGATAGCGGGAAGATGGAACAGCTGCGATACACCGATGGTGATACGCACGTGACAGTTCAGTAAGGGAGTCCGAGTATATTGAACGATAAGAATAAAAAATAAAGAAGGAGGTGAGTTGACAGCCATTAATACAAAATAAAAGGGATGGGTCAAGCTGTGAGCACAACGTGAAATTCAGCGGAGTGAACACGTCTCCCATGCTCCATCTGTGCGTCTAATCCCATGTCTGACGTTAATGTTCCTACGGGACTACTGTGTGTGTATATATATGCATACCAGACCTTATGTCGAGTCTGAATCAGGTTACTTACTTATAGTTCGGGAGATACAAAACAAAGAAACGACTAACCGAATAAACAAAAACAAACGACAACAATGACGAATCACCAACGTAATGGACTGTATCCGAGCTACTAGTGACGCGGCAGAACTTCATGGGCCGCGTCACAACATGTACATTCATATAGTGTAAGGACCCCCCCCTACACACACACACGCACACACGCACACGCACACGTACACGCACACACACACACACACACACACACACACACACGCATACAGCCATACATACAGCCTTTCTTTCAGTGAAGTCACTTCAGAACAGCAAAAAAAAGGAACCAAACGAAAAGCAACAAGGAAACCATCAACATTACGGTTACACAAACAAAACAACAACAGACAACGGAAAAAAATTAAATCAAAATACGGCGACGTTTTCGACCCACATTGCTTTTGCTCTTTGCAGAATGACACCCCCACCCCCCGAAACATCCCGTCCTCCTTCTAATCACGTTAGAAACAACAACGAAATGAAAAAAATATAAAAGGAAATGGCCCCAGCGATCTGCCCTCCTCCTCCTCCTCTCCCACCACCTCCCCCCAGCCCCCGTCCAGAAGGAGGGGAGGAAAACAGAGAGGGTTTGTGCAGTCTTTTTTTTTTACAGTGGTGGTGGGGGTGGGGGTGGTGGCGTGGGATGGGGGAGGAGGGGCGGCGGGCAGGCGGGGGGGGGTATTGACCGGGAGCTCCGCCTCCCTTCCTCCCCTGACTCACTCCTCCGCCTGTTCAGTAAGCGAGTCCCTTCCTCTGCTCCCCCCCTCCCAACTCCTGGGCCTCCTGTCCCTCCCCCCTTCACGGCGGACGCTGGAAGTGTTCAGATGTGGGGGGGGTTATTTTTTTCACCGTTTTCTATTTGATTTTGTTTTCTTTTTTTGTCCCTTTCGTATATACATCTATATATACATAGATATAAAAATCTATATATAGATATACACAGATGGATTATTATTTTTTTTGATGTGTGTGTGAATCGATTGAGATGAAATCTGGAAGTGCAACGGCCTACTCGACTGAAAGAAATAACAAAAACTAAAACAAAGAAATCTCACCCAGTGGTCAGCTACATGTCCTCAGCAGCTACGAGTGTGCCCTCCCCCCCTCCCTCCCCCTCACGTCAGCGACCACTGTGTCTCTACTCTAGAGTCTATTGTGCACGTTAAGGTTATAAAACGACTACGGTGAAAGGCGATGCGGGTACTACAGCGGTCTGACGGACTCCAGCTAGCCGTCTCGGTCGAAGGCCTCCGGAAGAGCAGAAGCTGCATCTCTGCCCGCACTGGGGCTAGCCTCCATCCATTTATACCACTGGCTATACGGGGGGGGGGGGGGGGGGGCTCTATCGCTATCCCCCTTGTGTTGCTCGATGGCGCTCGGACTAGCGGCAGAGCTAGCGTGGCTAACCGGCTAGCGCAGGAATGCAGCATGTAATGGAACCTTGGGACCAGGCGGAATGATTAGCGCTTAGCATGGCATAGTCTGGCCATTCATGCACATTCCTCTTCACACACACACACACAAACACACGCGAACAGGCACGCACACACACACACAAGCACACACACACGCAAACATACTGAAGAACGGAAACGCTCAACCATTGCACAGTGATGCCAGCGTGAAACGCACATCAGCATGCACTAACCCTAAACACTGCACTGCACTGCACGTCTTTTTGCAAATATAAACTTTTCACGTACAGTTTGGACTCACTCGCGCACACACACACACGTAGGCTGACGCACGCGCACACATGCGCACGGCACGCACAAACACGCGTACAATGTTGTATTTGCTAACTGCTCTACAACCAGCGGTGGTCTGGCCGGGACTCCGGTCCGGTACCTCTTCATTGCCTACACAAGCTATCCCGGAAGAGTGCTGTTCCTCGCTGTACAGTCGCCGTTAAGGGAAGCTTAGGGAACTTATATAGATTTCCATCCCCCCCCCCCCCCCCCCCCCACACACACACACACACACACACACACACAATATACACCTTGTTAGACGTTCTTATTCTTATAGTATAGATTATATTGTGGAGAATCATCATCATGACAGTAGGGGGGAGGACTACTCAAGCTCTATCACTACAGCGCACTAGAGTCCCACAGGAGGAGAGTCCAACAGAGGAGGGGGGGGCGATCGAGAAGGACAGATGGAGTGTGTGGGGGGGGGGGGGGGGGGGGTGGTCTCTTTTAAGGGCGGAGTCCTCGCAGTGGAACAGCATCTTGTCTCTTTTTCCCCACTCCATCCCCTCCTCTCCTCCTCCTGATTTCACGGCCCGCGATGATGTCTGCTCAACAATAGAGGAGGGGGCGGGGGTAGGGGGGGGCGGGTTCTGTAATCCAACAATCTTGGATCGCCCCCCCCCCCCCCCACTACGCCGCCCTCCCTTCGCCCCTCTATCAAGGCGACAGGGGCAGTGCTGCCGTCTCCACCCTTCACCTCCACATGTTCAGGTATATTCCTCAGACGAAGCGTTCTGTCCCGTCCTAAGACTTGCCGGCTCCGCCTTCTCGCTGCTTCTTGCCTCCGCCTCCGCCACTACCACCCCCACCACCTCCGCCCCCTCCGCCCCCACTGCCGTAGAGGGCGGGGTTGGCCAGGAGGTGGTGCTGGGCGGCGCCCATGTAGGGCGCGGCGGCGGCATAGTTAAAGATGGCGGGCAGGAAGGGCATGGCCTCCATCTTATCCCCGCCGGGGGCCATCATGTTGAGGGCCACGGGCAGCGCCGCCAGGTTGTAGGGGTAGGCCAGCATGTGGGGGCTGTACAGCAGCTGGTAGGGGTCCTGGTAGAAGCTCGGCAGCTTGGTCAGGTCCCCCCCGGCGGGAACCATCACCTTCCCCAGGGGCCCGAACGGAAGGGCCCCCGCCGGGTAGGACGCCATGAGCATCTCCTCCTCCTGCTGCTGCTGCTGCTGCTGCTTCTTCCCCGACCGGTACCCCCCCGCCATGAGGAGGGGCAGGGGCAGGTCCTGCACGGCGTAGCCCGCCGGCGAGCGCTCCTCCTCCCCCTGCCGGGACGGCGGTGCGTCCTGGTACTCTGGCGGCGGGGGCGCTCGCTGGAGGAGCAGGGCCTGGCCCGAGGGCCGCTCGCCGGCCACGCCCCCGGGGGCCCCGGAGGTGTGCAGCTGGGGCCCGCCCCCCGCGGGTAAGGGCTGGTGGGCCGGCCGCTTGCCGTGGGCGAACCCCGGGCGGACGGCGTTCGGCGACCGGTGGGGGGATTTGGGGGCGTGTCTGGGCGAGGGGGCTACGTTGACGGTGGCGGGGGCGGGGGTGTGCTGAGGGGACGGCGCCGGACTCAGCGGCTCCTCTTTGGGGACCAGCAGGGCGGGACCCTCCGTCTCCATGTCTCTGCTCCCCCTCTCGGGGTCTCTGTTACCGCCCCGCTGCATCTCCCGGGCCCTCAGTCTCTCCTGCTCCCTGGCTCGCTGCCTCTGCGCCTCGCCCTCCCTCTCCCGCTGCCTCTCCCTCTCCCGATGCCGCTCCATCTCTCTCTCCCTGGCCAGGATCGAGGACATGGTCAGGTCCTGTGCTTCGGTGGGAGAGGGGCTCCTGTGGGCCCGGTAGGGGATCCGGAGGTCGTGCACTGAGGCCGGCTCCTCGTAGCCGCCGTGAAGGAACACGGCCGCCCCTCCCTGCCTCTCTCGGTCCATGATCACCCCTTCCCACTTCGGCATTCCCGCCGCCGCGGCTGCGGGAGGGGGGGGAGCGGTCAGCCTGGCGACAGGGGGAGTGGCAGCCGCGGTCGTCCTCGGGTGCGACGTCGCCGGCGAGTGCGCGGAGGGGCCCGGGGGCGTGGTGACGCGTGCCGGGCTGGGGGTGCCGTGCGCCACGCCCTCCGGGGGTCTCCTCTTGGTAGTGCGGTAGTCCAGGCACTCGGAGCCGTTCATGACCAGCACGCTGTGCAGGGCCGAGGGGGCGGCGGCCGGGCCGGGCTCCACGCCGGGCGGCGTGAGGCTAACCAGTCCGCTCGACGACGTTTGATTCGTAGCGAGCAGGCTTGGTTCTCGCCTCTGAGCGGGCCGGTCGCGCTCCGTCGAATCGTCGGACCTTGCGGTGGGATCGCATGTCTGTTGTTCGCTTTCCGGCGGGCCTTGGCAGCGCTGGGAAGTGGCACAGTCCCTGCTGACGCTGGGGTCCGGTAGAGAGTAGCTGATTACGGAGACAGACTGAGCGGTGGGAACCTGCTCCTTCTCAGCCTCGGGCGGCTCCGTGCTGCCAGAGGTAGTGGGCGCCGTCACAGTCACGGCAGCGGCGGCGGCAGCGGCGGCGGCAGCGGCGGCGGCGGCGGCGGTGGCTGCTCTGGGCTCCGTCTCCTCCCGCTCGGGGGAGCTGCTCAGCTCGTGGCGTCGCACGTGACGGGTCAGTGCCGAAGAGGTCTTGCACACCGTGTGGCACTGGGGACAGGTGTGCCTGGCCAGGGCTCTTCTGCTCAGGCAACCCGAGCTGGTCGAGTTTGTCCTGATCAACGGACCCAGCCCTCCCGCTTCTTTGGCCTCGGCTTCCCTCTCTGCCACTGCCTTACCCCCGCCCCCTTCCCCCTGGTCGTTGAAGCCGGATTTGTGGGGCAGGGAGGTGGGCGTGTCGGTGGGCCGGGGGTGCTGGGCCCTCTGGTGGTCCTCCAGCTTGTCTCGAGAGGGGAAGGTGGCTCGGCAGAAGAGGCACACGAACTCCAGCAGGTGACTCAGTTCGTGTTTGTCCCGCTTCCGGGCGCTGGAGAACCAGCGGCCGCACGTGCTGCACTCCTCCGCGTTGCCATTGGTCCAGGGCCGCCGCTTGATCGCCTGGGGAGGAGGAGCTGAGGTAGAGAGCGAAGGCATCAGGGAGCGGAGAGGAGAGACCACGCGTTGGGCCGCTTCCGAGTGTTCTTTCAGGACTTTGCCGGCTTTTGGCTTCGGAGGGAAAGAAAGTTCCTCTTTTGTCTTTTCCTCCTCCATCTTTGCGTCACCGTTTGACACTTTTTCCGTCACCGGTGCCTCCTCCTCTCTATCACTCTCCACCTCCTCTTGGCCCAGCTCCTCCATTGTAGCTTCCTCCTCCTCCTCCTCCTCCTCCTCCTCCTCCTCCTCGCCCGGTGACTTCTCCGTCTCTTTGCTGACGTGGCTCATCAGCCTCTCGGCCCTCCTCATGAGACGCAGGGAGCGTTTGTACTGCAGCCTCCTCTGCCAGTTCTTAGCCCTCTGGAGATGAGCCTGGGCCTTCCGCTTGGGCTTGTACGAGTAGTACGGCCGCCACAGATCGTCCTCCGCGTCGTTGTCACTGTCCGCCTGCTCGCGCACCTCCTGCCGGAAGTAGTACTCCCTCACCTCCGAGGGAGACTTGGAGACCTTCCCCCGCACTGCCTCCTCCTCCTCCTCGTCGGGTTCTGGCTCGCTCTCCGGGTCGGCGATGGCGTCGCCGTGGGCCCGGTGCTTGTGGTGGTGGTGGTGGGAGTGGGAGTGCGGGTGGCGCGACTCCTTGGCGTCCGCGGCCGCGACTGCCGCCGCCTCAGCCTTCCTGGTCTTTGGAGGGGAGCGACTCTTGTCCCGCCGGAGGTCAGTCTCGGAGATGCTGCGCTTGACGATGGCCTCCTCGCCGATGCGCACGGTGATCTGACACAGCGGCCCGGCGTCTTTGGCCGGCGGCCCGCCCCCCGCCGCCACCGCCGCTAGATGCTTGGCGGTGTTGGAGCCGCCGTCGCCCTTGCTTTGGAGTTTGCGTGACTTGTGGTGGGAGCGGCCGCCGTGCTCGGCGTCCTGCCTGCCCCGGGACCCCCCCTCCCCTGTGGCGTCGGAGCTATCTCTAGACCTCTTTCTGTGCCGCTCCGTGCTCTCTCGCTCTCTCTCTCTTTGCTTTTTGCTTGACCTGGATTTGTGGGTCGCCGCGCCGTCGCCGCCCTCAGCGGAGGAGCTGCCGCCGCTAAGTAGGCCCCTGCCGTTGCCGGGGGTGACCTGGTTGCAGTGCACGATAACAGAAGACGACATGCCGGCGCCGTGCACGATCACCGAGGGTTTGGTCGGGGCGTACGCGATCACCGAGGATGCGTTTCCCGTTTCCCCACCTCGACCGTCTTTGGGGGTTTTGGTTCTGCTGCTACTCGACAGTTTATAGCCGCCGCCAGATCTCCCTCCGTGCTCCGCCTCCGGGGCCTCGGTGTCACGTCTCCTCGCCAGGGGCAGGTCTGTAGCGGGGAGGGCCGAGAGCGCGGGGTAGTCGCCGTGCTCGGGGCCCATGGAGACAGGGAAGTCGTTGGGGAAGGCATCTGGGTCAGGCTTCACGCTGATCAGACCCTGGAGGTCTTCCAGGCCCAGGGATCCGTCGCAGCCCTGGGACGCGGCGTCGGTCGGGGGCAGGAGTAGGCCGTCGGCCACTCCGTCGTTGTAGGTTTTGTAGGCCCGCTTCTGAGCGCGCATGGGGAGGAGGCGGTAGAGCTTCAGGGCGTTGACCTTCTGCTTGTAGCCGCCGTTGGCCGTCTTCTCGCTGGAGATGAGGCTGGGATTGATGCCGTGGATGGTCTTCTGGTGCGTCTTGAGGTTGTAGTAGGTGGCGAAGGCGTCCCAGCAGAAGATGCACTGGTAGCGGCGCTCGCCTGTGTGCCACACCTCGTGCTTGGTGCGGTACTCGGCCAGGGCGAACACCTTATCGCAGAAGTGGCAGGGGTACTTGCGCCGCCACGAGTGCACGTTAGAGTGCCGCTTGAGGCTGGACAGCGTCATGTAGGAGCGCTCGCACACCGAGCAGAAGTATATGACGTTGCCGTCGACCACCTTCACAAAGTGCTGCTCGTCCCCGGCCAGCAGCTCCGAGGCGGCGGCGGCGTCGTCCGCCTGGATGCGCGCCAGCAGGCTCCGTGCCTTCTTCCCCGGCCGCGCTTTGCCGCTGTCGATGGCGCCGTCCGTGCCCACCACCACGCCACCCTCCACCCTCACCTCCCCTTCCTCCAGCGGCTCCTCCTTGGGCCGGACTTGGAGGGAGGGGGCGGGGCCCGCTCCGGCGGGAGGCGGGCCACTGCCGGGGGGCGGGGGGGTCCGGCAGGAGGCCTCGTGGGACTGCAGTCTCTTGCTGTGGATGAAGGCTTTGCCGCAGAAGCGGCAACTGAGCGCCCGGCTGCCGCGGTGCAGCCGCATGTGCACCGTGAGCGAGGAGGCGGAGCTAAAGAGCCGGTGGCACACGCCGCAGATCAGCTCGGGCTTCAGGCTCTCGCCAGCGGCGGCGGGGGGGAGGGGGGACGGGTGCGGGGGGGCGGCGGGGAGGGCCTCCGAAGGGGGGGGCGGCGGAGGGAGGTGGAGGACGGGCGGCTGGAGGATGGGGGGGCCGTGCGGGCCCTGCAGCTTGGCTGTGCCGTGCTTCCCGGCGGTCTTCTCCGCGTCCCGGCCCCTGGGGCCCGGGAACGCCGCGTTGCCCAGGTTGAAGAGGATCTGGGCCGTCTGGGAGGGGGATACCGTCCCGTTGGTCCCCCGTGGGTGTCTCTCCTCCCAGCCGTCGCCGACCCCGTAGCCGCCCGCGACGGACCCCCCGGGGGCCCGGCTGTGGGGGAACCGGTTGACCTGGGCCTCCGGGCTGACGACCTTGGAGCACTTGAGCGGCGGGGGGGACTTCATGTCCTTCATGTCCTTTCTGATGAAAGCGCCGACGGCCATGGGGGGGGCGGAGACGAAGGGCGAGGAGGACGGCGGGCTGTCGTGGCGCGGGGGCTTGAACGGCCGGTGCTTTATGTCCATGGTGGCGTCCAGTTTCCATAGCGACCCTGCGTCCGAGCCCTTGGCGCCGGAGGAGGGCCGGCGCCGGTGGGGCGAGGGCGAGGACGAGGAGGAGCTGCGCCGGGGGGGGTGTGGCGAGTTCAGCGAGGGCGGCAGCGGGGCGGCGCTGAGCGGGAAGCTGAGGGTGATCTTGGCGTTCTTGGGCCCGTCGGCCATGTCCTCCAGGCGGTCCTCCACGGCGGCCTCCGCCCGGACCCCCGGCTTGCTCTTACCCTTCATCCCGTGGCGCTCGGCGCGGGGGCCCCCCTCCCCCCCTGCGGCCTGGGGGTCCACTCCGAGCCTCAGCTCGCCGCCGGGTCCCCGGGCCCCACCGGAGCCACGGCGGGCGGGGCAGGAGCGGTCCGGCGGGGGGCCTCGCGTCCCGGGGAGGGGGATGGCGTGGGGTGGGCAGAGGGTGTTGACGACGCCCGCCAGGTCCGAAGGCACGGAAGACGACGGCGGCCGCGACTGGCGGCAGGCGGCGTCCTGGCGCGCTGTGATGTGTGCGAGGTCGCAGAGGGACGGGAGATCGGGCGGAAGCTGCTGTTCGCTCAGATGTGCACGAAGGGGGCCCGCGCGAAGGGGGTCCCACGCCTTCTCACCGGACACCATGACCGGCCCCCAAAATCTGAGGGGGCAAACACAAAGCAAGAAACACAGGAAAAAGGGTTAATGAGCTCCAATGATTAACGTTGCCATATCTTGGGCACACATCTCGGTGACTCAACGGCAGTACCCCGGGCTCTCGCGGTGGCGGTCATGATTCTGGCAGAACACTTTAGTCCGGCGGCGGAAGAAAATGGCATTTCTCAGCAGTGCTGCGCTCGCAACAGCTTAGCCAAGAATTGAAAATAGAGGGAGGTTGGTAGGGGGGGGGGGGGGGGGGGGGGGGGGGGGGAGAGGGGGAGAGGAGGCAGGAATGAATGTGCGCAGCAGAGCTGGGTTAGATTTCAGCCGCCCGAGTGTACAGCGTTCACAAAGTCAATCCCGAGGTCCGTATCGCTCGTCCGTCACACGACATTGCCTCCCGCCTTAATCGGGGAGGCGTTCAGATCTCGATCGAAGATACCCCGCAAAGAGACGCCGCCGTTTACTCCGCGACAGTGGCCCTTGGCACATGTGGCAGTGTTCAAGCTCTGTCTTGCTAACCAGAAGTCTGCTCAGCGAGAGCAGCAGAGAGAGAGAGAGGGGGCGGGTTCCCGTCCCAGCCTTGTTAGCCGTTTTGTGGCAGCTAGTATCTGCTGGGCATAATTCTAACCATTTATTTGGGAGGGAGCAGGAGAGAGAGAGAGAGGGGGAGGGAGGGGAGATGGTGAGAGGAGAGAGAGAGAGGCAAGGGGAAGGGAGGGAGAGAGAGGGAGGGTGTTTTTCCGCCCTTTGCATCCGGTACACTCGTAGCTGAGGCTCGAGGGGATGAGCGGCGGTCCACTTCCCATTTCCATTCTTATTTAACCGCGATGGTGGCGGCGGCGGCGGGCAGAGCACGCGGCCCCCCCCGAAGCGCTACGCCCGTGCAAACACTGTAGCACCATCGCTGCCCTCCTCAACGCGTTTTTTAACACTGGTTATAGAGAACAACACAGATCGGTCGATGGCTGGCGGGCGACACTTTGGTGGGGTTTCGAAGTGAGCAGGAAAAAGGAAAGCCATGGAGCTGCTGTGAAATGATGTGACGAGAAATATAAGAGGGAGGAGAAGGGAGGGAGGAGAAAAAATCCACAGTCATGCTTTTTTTTTTTTTTTACCGCCTGCGATTTTCAAGCAGCACAGCAGCCAGCAGGAAGGCAGGCCGCTGTAAAATTCCACAGGCAGCCCTAAACAGGCAGAAACTAGGTCAGCACTGTTATTGCAGAGGAAAGAGCAGGGAGAGAGAAAGAGAGGACGAGACAGAGGGAGAGAGAGGGGGAGAGAAAGAGAGGGAGGGAGGGACAGAGGGAGATACAGAGAGAGAGAGAGGGAGAGACAGAGGGAGAGACAAAGAGAGAGAGGGAGAGAGGGAGAGAGAGAGGGAGAGATAGAGAAGGTGAGAGAGCAAAACAGAATGGAGGGACAGAGAAAGGGCATGGGATGTGAGGAATCGGAAAGAGGGAGAGAGGGAGAGCGAATGGACAGAGGAGGGAGAAAGAGCCAGACGTGGGTTGTGGAGAGGCTGGAGCGAGAACAGCCGGACACACTGACTGCCCAGTTGGACAGACAGACAGGAGCCTCTGCACAAATGCAACGCAACATGCGAGCAACACAAGGCCCCGGCGGGGGGCCTTGTGTTGGGGGGGGCCATCGATACATTACAGCTCCTGAAGCTCATCAATTATTCAGAGGATTAAAACTAAAATACCATATTTGATACTTTTCCATTGCCGTTGTGAATGGAATACTATACACAATAGTGGAGCCCAAGCAAGCCAGCCATGAGATTACGTAAGATTATGTAATTTTACCCACAAGGAATAACACATGGTCAACGATGGGGGGGGAAGGCAAAAGAGTTTGAAATGAGAGTCTGAAACGCGTAGCCTGTAGGTTGTATTTTCCACCAAACCGCGCAAAGACTACAGCCAACGCAGATATAACTGAGCAATTACGAAACCTCTGTGATCCGTAGGAGGAATAAGTTTGTGCGTGTCAACCGTTCCGATAGGGAACTCTGGGTTTTGTAGTTTGTAGTTTGCACCGTTCAAAGATGAACCGTTTTTTTTAATGGACACGATTATAGCCTGACATGCAATCTGTCTAGCGAGCGCCGTGTAGAATCAGGTTTTGTTTGTATAAAAACACATTAAAACATGACCTGGGGAGCACTTCCGGTACATCAGCGATTAACTGCTACGTTTTTTCACTTCCCTCTAACATTGTAGTCTGTCAGGGTTCATAAGGTTTGACTGTGTGTCAGTCTAACCCTGAGCGGGGCGAGGGAACGTAAACACAGCCTGTGAGTGTTCGAACGTGTAGGCCCGGCATCAAGCTGTGCTCACTGTCTGCGACTCACGCTGCCATTCACACATTCCCAGTGAGCTGGTGGAAACACAAGAAAGTTGATGGGTCAGATCAATGTCAAGAATGGATTCGGGGGCCTGTTTCGTTTTTGAAGCGTTCTTAAACAACGTTCAATGTCCTCTGCTATGAAGGTTAAGCTTCGAGACGCCATCGACCGCTGTGGACAAACCCACAGAAACAAATATAAGCGGCCCACTGTTTTGTTCTGTTTCGCCGTCGGGGGGGGGAAGTTACTCAGTGAGAAAATGCAGATCGATTTCCATGGCATTATCGTCACGGAGACTATGACGCCGATGGGGCAGCCATGTAAATACACATGCAAAGCAGGCGGGGAAACATGAGTCACGAGTCACGAATCACGATGGAGACAGGTACAGCGAGCCGAACCCAGAGATGTCAACCATTAGTCAACCCCCGTCGGTGTCCAAACACGGCACACAGTAGGCCTATATAAATATCTATATAGATATATTTATATATCTCAGTGTGTGTGCTGCACGGTGACATGGATGAATAGGCCCGTACAGATTTAAACGTGCATACACAGTCTATATATATACAGGGATGTGGAGAATCATGTTTTCTCTCTCTCTAACGCGGGGGCCTTTGCTGTCACTCACGCATGCGACACCAGCGGAAGGTAGGAAATCCCTCATGTTCGCACCCCTGCCACCCCACACCCAAACCTCCAGCCCCCCCACTCAGGAGTGGGCGGAAGCGTTTAAGAGACGGCGCAGACAAACGGGCAGAAATGCAGGCAGGCAGGCAGGCAGACTGAAAGTGAGGCAGGAAGATGGGCAGACAGGCAGGCTGGCAGACAGGCAGTCACAGTCAGACAGTCACAGTCAGACAGGCGGAAAGTCAGGCAGGGCGAGGCAGTAAGACACAGGCATACAACCAAGCAGGCAGACAGACAGGCAGTCAGAGAGGGAGACAGACAGGAGCTAAAAATGACACCATTTCATCTGCCGCTTGCACTGCGGGCAGGGAAATGCGTATGAAGGCCTCCCCCCCCCCCCCCCTCTCCTATTCCCCCTCTCTCCCCGTGACGCACGTAGCAGCAGCCTCTTCACATGCAGAGGGTCGGGCACGGCGGCCCGGCCGACTGTGACAGGCGGCCACTTAATGCTACCTCCCACGCAATGATGTACGCGCACGCACACACACATGCAAATAAACACACACACACACACATGCACAAAAAACACACACACACACGAATGGATGCACATACACACACGGACGCGCACAAAGACACACGCAAATCAACACACACACACATGCTCGCAAACATACACATACATGCACATAAACACACACGCAGACACACAGACACACACACACGCAGGCACACACATGTGTGTGTGAGTGACGTGGCCTCTCTCTGGAGGAGGGGGGGTGGGTTAGATGGTAAAACATTTCAATAATAAAAAAGAAAACGCCTACACAATCGCTAATGCTGAGCCTATATGTGTGCTGATGTAACTGCGTAGACACATACACGCGCGCACACATACAATTCACGTGCACACATACAAACATACGGTTCACGCACAGACATTCAAACATACAATTTACGCGCAGACACACACACACACTCGTGACCCCCTACCTACAGGCGAGGACCTTAAAGTGAATTGCTGACAGAGAGCAGTGTCACCCCACCGACAGCTCTCCGCTAACAGGATGTTTCCGCACAAAAGTGTCGCTCGCCCAGAATATCGTCTGTCTTTTTTTTTTTTTCTTGGAGGGGCTTCAAAGAGGCCCAGACTCAACAAGAGATGCCCTTGGCGCTGGGCGAATAACTGACCAGTCTGCCTTAGAAGGAAAGAAAATCATAAAAATAAACCACATGTAAAAAAGCAGACAATGTGGCCTACATACAGCGCGCACACACACACACACACATGCACACAAACACACACATGTTTAGTGAGGCTCTTCAGTGAGGACGGTCGAAAGCAACAACAACTTGTTGCTGCGACATTGATTACCGTAACATAACGTATGCGCCCTGATTCAATGATGATCCTGGGGCCTAGCTGGGTTTGGACGCTGTATATGTTTAATTTTGTGTATGTTTATGTGTATTTTTAACTTCATGTATGTTTAACTTTGTCAAACATTCATTATCTATGGAATACTTAGCATGCTAGCGAGTTTAGATTAGGCAGGTTGTTTATGACACTGAGTTTTCCTCTTACGTTTACTTTCAAGAATGTGGGCTTAAAAAATAGAATGATAAAAAAAGACATTGCTGATGATTTAAAATGCCATATTAACCTCACGAATGTTAAGCGCACTTTCAAGAACGTGCACTTAAAAATAAAACACAAAGACAATTTAAAAAAGGACTTTGCTGATGGTTTAAAAGGCCTTATTAACCTCACAAATGTTAAGCGCACTTTCAAGAACGTGCACCTAAAAATAAAATACAAAGACAATTTAAAAAAGGACATTGCTGATGGTTTAAAATGCCTTGTTAACCTCACAAATCCACAGATGGACACAAAACCCAAACCAAAGCAGCAGCGAGTGTGTCTGTGTGTTTGTCTCTGATACAACAGCCACAGGGTAACACGGCGTCCCAGCTCAGAGCGATTTGAAAGTGGGACTCCCGGGAGGCACGAACCGTAATCTATTCGGGGGGGGGGGGGGGGGAGACACACAGTGGAACCGCCACGGTGACCGTAGTGACCGTCGGAAGGCTGGACGCATGGTAGTGGGGGCAGGAGTGGGGGTGGTGTGTCCGGTTCCTCGCTAGTCGTCGTAGAGGGCCGCTGTGTTGCAGGAAACCCCCGCAAACCGCCCAAGCGACAGAGAGGGCCGGACCATTACCGCCGTCGGGACGGTTGACGTTACCCCCGACAACAGGTCACGGAAAACCTTCACAGGGAACGCTCCGGAGACATCGAATCCAACCGAAACGCGCGGTCAAAGAGTGTCTGTGGTCACACAGTGAGCGTCGTAATGTACGGAAAAGAAATCATAAACGTACGTACATAGATACAAACATGGAGGTTTGATAGGTCCGATTGTCAGGGAGAACCACGGCCTCCTGATGACATCATCCTCGGGCACGTGATGCGGTTGCCATAGCGACACCCCGTAAAGAGAGCGGTACGGGGAGCTGACCTGGGTCGCCGCCGTGCCGTCTCGCACCCCGCGTTCTCGTGTGCAGCGATACTGGCTGCTGTCGCCGCCACCGCCGCCTCCGCCGCTGCGACTGTTATTGTGCAAACGGGCTGCGTGAACAGTGGGGGGGTGGGGCTGGAGAGGGGGGAACGGGTGGGTGTGTGGAGAGGGGGGGGGGGGTCGTGTTCCAGCCGGTGGGGCCAGCGGCGAGGAGCATGTGGGAAGGTGTCGGTTGGCCCTCTCTCTCTCTCTCTCTCTCTCCCTCTCTCCCGGGGCCAGAGGGGCCCAACCATTTGAGCGGCAGTTGGTCTGTGCAGAGAGGGCAAGGGGAGGGTGTGTGTGTGTGTGTGGGTGGGTGTGTATGTGTGTGTTTGTGTGGGTGTGTGTGTGTGTGCGTCAACGGAGGGAGGCGGTGGGCTTCGTTAACAACGAAGAGGTACTGAACTCTCCACGCCCCGTAGACCCCCCTTACCCCCCTCCCTAAGTGAGCACACTGGAGCCAGCCAGATGGGACAGGGAGGAGAGGGGGGGGCTCGAGGGGAGAGATGGAAGTTGGTTGAGGTCGGAGGGTCGCGGCTGCGTGTGTGTGTGTGTGTGTGTGTGTGTGTGTGTTTGGGGGGGGCTTGGTGCTGGCCTCTACCGTGTACCCATTTCATGCTTCCCTTGTCTCTCAGATCCCACTCGGGACTGCGTTTGTGTGGCGCACGCGCACACACACACACACACACACACACACACACACACACACACACACACACACACACACACACACAGCCGCCCGCCTGCCTTCTGGCCTGGACCACTCCTCCCCAAAAGTCCCTAAACGGTGGTAACAAGGGGTGAGCCTGCATCGACCACCCCCCCACACAACAGGGCCGACCCGCCGGGAAGAATGCAGGACCAGGAGAAACGTAACACAACAACGCTCCGCTGGTGCCTGGCCGCCACATAATTCCCATAATTCCACACGCTGTAACAGAATCACGAGAAGCATTAGTGCAAGGTATGCACACAACCCCCCCACCCCCTCCAAACACACGCCTCCCCAGCCTGCCCCATGAGACTGAGGCGTGGCGGTGACCTTTTGAAGGTAATTTCAGCGCCCCCCCCCCCCCCCAACCTAAATACATTTTCCGTTTTCACGCCAAACTCCCTGTTGAAAGCGCAGAGGGAGAAACGTTTGTCGCTGTGGAACAACGGAGGGGATGGTTAAGGCGCGTGAGGACGTTAATTCAGTGCTCTGTTCAGAACTGGGTCCATAAGTGGTTAATGGACTGCATTTATATCATTCACAATATTGCCAAACATTCACCCATTCATGCACACGTTCACACACCGACGGCCGAGTCAACCACGTAAGGCGACAGCCAGCTCGTCGGGAGCAGTCAGGGTGAGGGGTCTTGCTCAGGGACACCTCGATACTCAGCTAGGACGAGCCGGGGATCGAACTAGCAACCTTGAGGATACCAGACAACCCGCTCTTCCTCCTGAGCTGCTGCCGCCCATAGCGGTGGACATCGTTCGAATGTGTGGAGAAAGATCGGACAACCGTACGATTTTACGCCCCGCTGCGTAAACGAGAAACGCTACACGACAAACCGAAAGGGGGGATAAGCCCATTAAAATAAGTTGCGCGTGTGTGTGACCCGATAATCGAGTGTTTCCGGCTCTCCTCGAGGGAAGCGGCAGGCCACCAGCGTGGAGATGGTTAGGGTCTCGTGGGCAGCTTAATCTCATCCCGTTGGTCCCAACGAAAACAACAGCATCAACAACAAAAACAACAGCAGAAAAACAATGTTGTCATAGTTGCCTGTGAAGTCTGTCGAAACCCTCACGTTGATTAAGGACGATACCAATGAAATTGACATGACTTCAAAATATCAACAACAACAACAACAACAGCAAACATACAAACAGCAGGGGGGGGGGGGGGGCACTACCAAAGGCCTCGACCTTCAACCCCCGGGGGCATTGCTCGCACGCCATTTCATTTTTTTTCTCCATACAGTGGCTAAAGCACTCGGGCTGGGGTCTGCGTCCATGGCAACCAGGAATGTGGGGAGAGTTGGCAGCGGACGCGCTGTTGTTGTGAAAATAAAGAAGTGAGAAAACGGGGACAAACGACGACGGGGTCCCCACGGGGGGGGCCGGTGACATCACAACGCCCGATCCCTGCTGCTGCTGCTGCTGCCGAGGAGAAACACAAGAGCTGGGGCAAAATGGAGGACGGCTCGGCCGAGAGGGCCCCGGGGCCCGCGAACGACGAGAGGCAGGATGGGGGGTGAGGAGGATGGTGTTTACCATCGGAGCTTCACCAGTGGCATCGCTTCCACACACCGCCCGCATTCACGTGTAGCACTCTCCCGCTCTCTCTCTCCCTCTCTCTCTCTCTCTCTCTCTCTCGATCGCTCCTTCTCGTAGTGTGTATGTAGTTATTATGTCGGCCCCGACTGGTTTACAAATAATCCCATTCCCCCGATCCCCCCCCCCCCCCCCCCCCCCAGAGTCCTCGCCTGCACCCCCCAGCCATCACCAACAATAAATCCCATGTCGCATTTCAACGCAATCCCTCCCCCCCCCTCGCCCACTCCACTTCCCCCCCACACACAACCATTACCAGCACCATCACCATAACCCCCCCCCCCCCCCCCCCCCGACACACACAGACACCCTTACCCCTCGGCCCCACCCCCTCCAGCGACGTGGGGGTTGTGGTGGTGTGGGTGTGAGGGTGTGGGGGTGGGGGGGGGATGGGGGCGTGACCGGTAAATCTGTCAGATTAAAAAAAAGTTTGTTTTGTTTTGGTTTCTCTTTTTTACTTCGGCACCATTTTTTGTTTTTTTTTCAGGTCGCTTTCTTTTCCGCCGTGGATCTCGAGACGAGTCATCAATCCGGAAAAACAACTGCGTGGTGAGCCAGCGAACCGAGGGGAGGATGAGGGAAGCGAGGCCTCTCATTGGCACACGCACGCACCGCGCACACGCACACACAGGCACACACGCACGCACACACACACACACACGTCGGTACACGCACCAAACACCGCGTACACAGCGGCGCAGGCACACAGTTAAAAAGGAGAACAAATCAAATAAAAAAGGGCTTAAACTTACAGCAGGGGCGAGTGTGCACACACACCCGGACTCTGCCTCTCCCGGTGTGCATACGCACATGGAAAAAAACACCACAACAAAAAAAACAACACAACAAAAACCTTCTCCCTGCCGCCTCACGTGCCAAACAACCGCCACAGCAGCGACAGAAGGCAAAACAAGCAGAAAAACAAGGCTACGTCCCCACCTCTCCTCATCCTCCCCTCTCTCTCTCGCGCTCTCCCCACTCTCTCTCTGTGTCTCTCGCCCGCTCTCTCTCTCTCTCTCTCACAGGAAGGCAAAAGCACACAAGAGCTACGTACCTCTTGAAGCCTCCTGCTGCATCTCTGCTGCGATGTGTTCTCTCTCGCTTTACCCTCACGCTCTCTCTCTCTCTCTCTCTCTTCTCTCACGCGCGCACACTCTCTCTCTCTCTCTCTCTCTCACTCGTGTGCGCGCTCTCGCCCGCGAGCTCGCTCCCCTGTGCGAGTCCTTCTTGCGTGTGTTGAGAGAGAGATGGGAGGAGGGAGGGTAGGGGAGAGAGAGAGAGAGAGAGGCGCCTCTCGCTCGCTCTCACACACACACACACACACACACACACACAGGCAGGCAGCAGTGTATGTGTGTGTGTGAGAAGACCGAGGGCAGCAGCGATTCTCACACTCTGACTCGCTCGCTTCTCTCGCCCTCTCTCTCTCTCTCTCTCTCTCTCTCTCCCTCTCTCTCTCTCTCCCCCGCCCGCCCCGTCTCTCTCACTTCAGTCCTGCCTCTGACACACGATTCTCAGTGTTTTGCCCTTTTTTTTGCTTTTTTTTGCCCTCCTCTCCCCTCAACTCCAATTCACCCCCCCCCCTCACCCCCCACCCCCCTGAATCCAATCTTCTTTTTTTATATGGAAGTGTTGTCCTTTATGCGTGCACACACACACACACACACCCATACACACATACAGACACACGCGCACACATGCATGCACGCACACACGCATACACACACTACTTTATATACACAAAGCCCAGTGATAGGGAGAGGGAGGGAGAGGCAGAGAGCGAGGGAGAGAGAGAGAAAGTGAGAGAGAGAGAAAGAGAGAGAGAGAGCGAGCAAGAGGACGCCATTTAAGCAGTTTGTTACGAGGACTGCAAGTCCCCAAAATGGCTGAAAACAAACAGGAGCCATGCCAACTGGATCCAAAAAAACCTGGCCACAAGGACAGACAGATAGGCAGACAGACAGACGGACGGACAGGCCGGCAGACAGGCCGGCAGACATACATGTAGAGTAGCCAGACATGCAAACCGACATACAGACAGACAGGCAGACATGCAAACACAGACAGACAGGCAGATAGACCAACATGCAAAGTAGACAAACATGCAAACAGACAGACAAACGTGCAAACAGACAGACAAACGTGCGAACAGACAGACAGACAAACGTGCAAACAGACAGACATGCAAACAGACAGACAAAGGCAGAAAGACAAAAACAGGCAGGCGGATAGACTGACAGACAGCCAGGCAAATACACAATCTCAATGGACAGACAGACAGATAGACAGAGAGGCAGGCGGAGAGATATACAGACAGACCGGCAGACAGGTAAGACAGACAGGCAGAGAGGCAGGCGGACAGACAGACAGACAGACATACCGGCAGACAGACAGGCAAGACAGACAGACAGAGAGGCACGCGGAGAGACAGACAGACAGGCCGGCAGACAGAGAGGCAGGCAGAGAGACAGACAGACAGGCAGAGAGACAGACAGACAGACAGACAGGCAGAGAGGCAGGCGGAGAGACAGACAGACTGGCAGACAGACAGAGAGACAGGCAGGAGCAAGGGAACAAGGGTGAACGGGTGAGACTTGGAGACAGGCGTGGCAGCGGCCGAGCGGCGAAGGTCCAGGAGAGAGAGCAGTGAACTCCGTCTCTCTGGAGGAATGATAAAGCACAAGATGAGATGAGTCAAAAGCCGAGGGAAGAAGGACAGACAAAATGGGGGCCCAGGCGTCGGTGTGCAAGCGAAACGTGGAAACACACATTTAAATGAGTTTGTCGTGACCTCTGTTCAAATAGTTTCAACACTCTGCGAAACAATGAATCTAGTGTAGGGCGTTCGGCCCTGTGTGTGTGTGTGTGAGTTTGTGTGTGTGTGTGTGTCCGGTGTGTGTGTGTGTGTGTGTGTGTGTGTGTGTGTGTGTGTGCGTGTGTGTGTGCGTGTGTGTGTGCGTGTGTGTGTGTGTGGTCAGAGCTTGTGGTTAATAATGACATGGGACCTGGGAAGATTTGTGGTGTCGCCCAGAGCAGGGACATGATTTAAAGTTAACCAAAGGCGGGGAAACACACACGCACACACAAACACAAATGCACACACATACAAATAGAAACCCACAGTGACTACGATGTTTTGGATCCACAAAAGTGCATCAAATCATGACCAGCTTCCTCCTGCATACCAGGCGGCCTTCATCGGTCAAACTGCTCGCTATGGTCACTGGAATTTCCACATACCTCCCTCCCTCCCTCCCTCCCTTCCTCCCTCCCTCCCTCTCTGCCCTCCATGTGTCACTCACTCACCCACCCTTCAACCAGGAAGGGGCGGAGCCCTGAGGGAGTGGTGCTGTTCCTTAATGCCTCGAGGGATGGGGAAGAAAAAAGGAAAGATTAAAAGAGGATAAGATCTAGCTTTTTTTAAGGGACTAAAAACATTGTATTTTAACGGGGAAGTTTATGGAATTTTAAAACATGTAGTTGTATGACCCCCCCCCCCCCCCCCCCCAACACACCTCCTCCTCCCTCACCACCACCACCACCCCACCAACGAAACTTTACCCACCCACTGAACCCTGACGCCAAATTCCCCCCCACACCATTGTACGCCACTGCACTTGTCTCCATGGGAACTGCTCTGGGATTGGTTGCTGTTGCTGTGACCTCTCTTGGCTCTTGAAGCCCCCCCCACCATCCTCTTAAACACACTCTTTCAAATGTTTGGAGATGATGTGTGTGTGTGTGTGTGTGTGTGTGTATGTGTGTGTGTGTATGTGGGGGGGGGGGGGGGGCGGGTGTGGGTGACAGGAGATGCTAGGAAATGGGAAAGTAAAAATATGCACAAATATGTGTGTGTCTATTTGTGTGTGTGTGTGTCCAAAATTATTTTGGAGGAAAGCAAACGAGGGGAGAGAGTGAGCCTACGTATGGGAAGCAGTTGCCCATTGGCAAAGACAATAGTGTGTGTGTATGTGTGTGTGCGTGTGCGTGCGTGTGCGTGCGTGTGTGGTTTGTGTGTGTGTAACATGTGTGTGTGAGAGTGCAGTTGCCCGGCTCCACACACACATGTGTGCCCACGCTCGCATTGTCCCGGGCCTGGCCAGCGACTCTGTATTCAGAAGCCCCCCCTTCATGCACCCATCCCACCTCCCGCCCCCTCCCTGGTCCGCCTATTCACGCTGTTCGCACAAACTTGATCATCGCCTTTTCATGCTGTGCTCCCAAGCGACACACACGTCTGAATGCACAAAGATGGAGGCCAATGGTGGCGGCCATCTTGTTAGCAGGCTAGCACCCCTAGCTGGCTGGCTACCACATGTTCAATGTTTGTCCGTTGCTCCAATGGAGAGAGTGGGAAAGAGACACAGAGAGAGAGAGAGAGAGAGAGAGAGAGAGAGAGAGAGAGAGAGAGAGAGAGGGAGAGGGATGTGAGAGAGTAAGAGAAACAGAGAGAGAGAGAGAGAGAGAGAGAGAGAGAGAGAGAGAGAATACAAGGTGATTTCAAACCACAAGTTCAAACTGGTTCAACTTCAAACGGTTCAGCCCTGTCCGGGCACCACTTTTAAAATCTAATTTTACTTTATGTTCTTGGTAGGCTGCACTAAATTGATTACCCTGAAAAATGGGAGGTAAGGCCAGCTGTTGCAAAATGACGAAATGCGCTGTAGAAATGTCATAACTGGCAAAACCGTTTTTCTGCCAGCAAGTATGATTTAATTATTTCCCTAATCTACTTATCAACACACATTTCTTAACATGAAGCTATGTTTCCACTTTCCTCAAATTCACTTTCCTCTTCTCTTATTGTTCAGATTCCATTTTTCACTTCAGTGTGGCCCTAAAAGACCCTAAAAGCACAGATTTCAGAAAGAACATGATTTATGAATGACTCCCATTCATTCTAAAATATCGTTTACTTCAAAGCCGATTAAGTCCGTCGTGGTCAGTCTGCATGTTAAGCCCGCCCTGCCTGACCCGCTGACCACGCCGGCCCCTCGCTAAAAGGACCTTACGCCGATTTCACGATTAGTTTATTTTAATGTAAACACATTCAAATCTGGAATACAGTAAAACATATTCAACCTAGAAGGAGATTTGTATTGCATTCTATTTCGGATACAATGCATCAAAAACAGGAGGCCTTTCAGCTAATGAAGTCAATCCCAGCGCTGTTCGACTGAGCCAATCACAAGCCGGCATTTGGTCTTGTCTGCCTGAGCAATGTGCCACAGGTGTGGGTTTGAGTACCGGCAATACAACGGCGTCACATAATTGAACCTTATGTGTTAGCTCTTTGCATTATTGGAACCTACACAGACATGTGTATTACATAGAGTGGGTTTCCTCAGAGTGTGTTTGATGAAGTAGAACAGAAACAACCTATTTCAACTTCACTGCCTACGATGAGGGGGAGATTTAGAGAGGAGTTCTGATCTCTACGCGGGGGGGGGGGTCATTCTCTCTTACCCCCCGGAGCCTCAACGGAGTAACGCTTCGTGAAGAAGAGATGGAAGATAAGGATGGATTGCACACATGACGCCAAGGTCTGTGGGCTGCTTTGACGTCAACAGCGTCATCCCAACCACATCAACCAACAACGAACGCAGGGTGTCGATGAGTCACTGCGAGCCCACTATGAGCGGACACAATGATTTAGCGAAGCATGTTTAGTTTGCCTGTTTAGCTGTGTAAACGTTGGCCCATTTGAACTGTGACTGTCTGACAGAATGTGCATTGTGCACTTGGCCACATGCACACACACACACACACACACGTACACAAACATAAACAATCACACGCACACACACACACACAAACAACCAAACACTATCACATGCACACACAAACACACACACACATCACAAACGTGCACACACACACACTCGCACACACACAGAAGCTCATGCACACACTCACAATCACGTGCACAAACGTGCACACACTCAAACGTGCACAAACACACACACACACACACACACACTCGTGCACACGCACAGATGTGCTTAGCGCAGTGTAGCAGGGCAGAGCGGGTCCCATAAACAGGATTAAAGCGCGGGGTGGATCTTGCGCTGGGTATCGGATGACGGAAGTTCAAGGGTTTCAGCAGAGAAAAGCGCCTGCTAAGTAATTCATGCCGCTGAGCGCAACAAATCGGAAGACCACGGTGAGCCCGGGCCCTGCAGGGGCCAGATAGCAGGCTGGGGCCGCGGCGCAGATAGAACAACAAGCAGGCCAGCCAGAGGAGCACTGTACAGGCATTCACGAGGACCACAAAAAATACTGGTCGAAGAGTCGCCCAGGCCAATAGGGAGGCAGGAACGTGGCGTGTACCGGGGTAGGCCGAGGGAGGGAGGGAGAACGAGAACGAGAGAGAGAGAGAGAGAGAGAGAGAGAGAGAGAGAGAGAGAGAGAGAGTGAGAGAGGGAGAGAGAGAGAGAGAGAGAGAGAGAGGGAGAGAGGGAGAGGGAGAGAGAGAGAGGGAGAGAGGGAAAGAGAGAGAGAGAGAGAGAGAGGGAGAGAGAGGGAGAGAGAGAGAGAGAGAGGGAGAGAGAGAGAGAGAGGGAGAGAGGGAAAGAGAGAGGGAGAGAGAGACAAAGGGGGGACAGCTGCAGGGAAGCAGAAGACGGAGAAGAGGAAGAAGAGGAAGAGGAATGAACGAATGAACAAACAAATTGCTGCCAGAGGAGATTGGAAGGGATAGGTGGAAAACCGTCCGGGAGGGGCGGAGCGGGGTGCTCTCTGATACGGGGAGGTGGTGGTGGGGGAGTGGGGAGGATAAAGCGACCCAGGGCGGCTGGTTTTTTCCACTGCATGTGAGAGCGGGCGAGAGAGCCAGGGAGAGAGAGAGAGAGAGAAAGAGAGAGAGAGAGAGAAAGAGAGCGAGAGAACGAAAGCGAGCGCCAGAGAAAGGCTAAATCAAATTAATTAGCTTCTCCATCTCCAGGCAGCTCCTTAGGCATGCTGTACTGGCAAAGACAAAAAAAAGAGGGGGGCTGGGGGGGGGGGGGGTAAAGCAGGTAGAGGGAGAGCGGGCAGTGGGTGCCCATAAGAGAATTGGAGAGAGTTAGCCGAGGGCGAGCGAGAGAGCGAGGGCCAGAGCAAGAAAGAGAGCGAGAGGGAGCGAGAGACACCGAGGTAGAAAGCAAAAGCGAGACCAAGAGAGAGAGAGAGAGAGCAAGAGCGACAGCGACAGAGATTGAGAGAGAGAGTGCTAGAGTGCAAGAGCGAGAGCAAAAGAGAGAGGGAGGGAGGGAGGGAGGGAGGGAGTAAGAGTGCAGGACAGAGGGTTGAATAGCCTGTCTTGTGTGTCTGCACGGTTCCACCGCTCAGAGGGCCTGGGAGGTGGTAGGCGGGGGGGGGGGGGGGGGGGGGACTGCATAATTCTCTGATAAGCGTGAGGGTTGTTTTGCTTCGGACTGCTGCTGCTGCTGCACAGCCCAGGGTGGTGGTAGCGGACGGTGGTGGGGTTGTGGGAGGGTGTGCGTTTGTTTGTATGTGTGTGTGTGTGTGCATGTGTGTGTGTGTGTGTGTGCGCAAGGGGGGGGGGGGGAAGTAGCCAAGAATGTCGAGTGACGTTGCGTGTCGCTGCACTTTGTGGCCTCGCTCTACTTCCTGGTTCTGGGCGAGCTCCTTTCGGAGACGACTGTAAACAGCCTCACTCTTTGTCTCTTTAAATAGCACTTTGCTCGCTCGCACTCACACGCGCAAGCACACACACACACACACACACACACACACCCACTGTAAATGAAGACGCTCCAACGTGGGCGGGTATGTGTCTGTTGCTCGGAAATGTCTGGAAAAGAGGGTAAACATAGATTGAGAAGGTGTGTGCGTGAGCGGTCACAACGCCTGGAGCGTGCTTCTGCAACGAAAAACCCTGAAACCAAACGATAACAAGAATTCGGTAATAATGGTCCTGGCACGAGATGTAGGCCAGACGAACCGTGCAGGGGAGTGTAGTGAGGCAGACAGGCAGGCAGAAACGGGTGGGGCCGGGGGGGAGGAGTAAACGAATGGCGGGCATAAAAACACAAACAACCACAAGAAGAAAGCTAATCCCGACAGCATCCACACAGATCCAGAAGGAAATGTGTGCCTGTAACACAGAGAGAGATTAGAGAGAGTGAAGAGAGAGAGAGAGGAAGAGAAAGAGGAGGCTAAGCTTTGAAAACAGGGATGGTCCGAAAAAAGTTTTGTTTGGCAGGCTGGTGAAGAGAGAGAGCGAGGGAAGTCACGTGACCAGAGGAGCAGGTCCTGGCAGGCGGAGAGGTTTCTAAAATAAAAACAATGCAAGGACAGACTTAGCACTGCAGACTCAATCACACAAAATGTGTGTGTGTGTTGGTGTGTGTGTGTGTGGGTGGGGGAGAGAAGATGCAGGGGGAGAGACATAGCGGGCTGGGGGGGGGGGAGTGAGAGGCAAACTTCCCATGGGGGGGGTGGGGGGAGAGCAGAGAGTTTGGCGATGCCAGTCTTGGCTGGGCCCAGCCAACGCCAGCTTAGTATTAAGCTGATTGCAATGCAAGGTGGGATCAACCGCATTCAAATTAGTGACCACAGATCGCTCCACAAAGACAAGAAGAAGTGTTGGGAAAAGAATTTAACTCCAAGAATCTCTGAGAAAGCTCTTGGAGTTTCTTCTGGGGTGGGGGGTGGGGGGAGTAAAAAAACATGGACGGCACACACTGTTCATTCAAGAACTGCACCTGCGAATGGAGAATGGATCTGCGCTCAGGGTGGAGCTCATCAGCGGGGGGGGGGGGGGGGGATTGCGATGAGTTGGAGTTGGTTATTGTAGTAGATAGAAGAGATCTGGAGTATGAAATGGAGGAGGTGCAGGTTTGGAGTGGGGGGTGGTTGCTGGCCCTTTGGCAGGGACTGACATCATCTAAAACAAACAAGCAAAAGAACAGGACATTCTCGCTGTGTGGATGGAAATGGGCTGGCTTGTTCAAATGGTTCCTGCAGAAGTATGCCTCCGTCTCTCTCTCTGTCTCTCTACTGTCTCTCTCTCAACATGTCGCCCACTTTGGGACAAAATATAAACAATAAGATGTATATTCTAAACCGTATATATATTGGTCGTTGTTGAGAGATCATTGAATTTCATTATTAAAAGTTTCAATTCATGGCCAAAAGCGCATGCAACTAGTAAATAACATCACAGATATTATTGTATGATTCAATAAAAAAGATGTATATAAGAAAGTTGTGGTTGGAAAGTTGAATCCCAAAAAATATATCAACATGAGCAAAGCAAAAACTGGTGAAATCCTCGCTTCGGGTGAATTTGGAATCATTCAGCACGTTTGTGTGCAGATGAAAGTCCTGCATATGTTTCCTATCAGTACCAATCCAACTGCTATGAATGTACGCCTATAAAGACTGCCATCTCTGTGCAGGCAGGCCTAATAACTTAGCTGTGTCTATACTGGTATCTTGTAGGTTTCGATCCTCAGTCACATGGGAAATATAAATAAAGGCATGTTTGCTCCTCCTATCCTGTTATGCATGTGCCTGTCTCCCTCTCCCTCCTGCTCGCGTTTGATCGTTGTGTTACAACACCGCCTCCTCCTTTGCTGCGCCCCCCTTCCCCCCACCCCCCCACCCCAGACCCCATTGGCTGGGGAAAAACATGTTCACTGCCAGGGAAACACTGACATCTCCTGACTGTAGCTCCCCCTGGATATGAGAACTCCAAAAGTCCTGCTTCCTGGAACCAAACTCCTCCGTCTGATAGAGGGGGGGAACACATAAAACGCTTCACAAGATTGCAAGGAAACGATGTGAAAAAAAGCTAAGGCTAAACCCCTAAAAAGCTAAATAATATAAAGATACCTGAGCGGTCATGTAAGTAATTTGGTCTCACTGCGAACCAAACCCCTAGAAAGCGCTTTATAACTTTTAACAGTGGTCACTACTAACCCTTAAATGATAAGTGTAGTCCTACTAAACAGTGGTCACTACTAAACCTTAACTGTTAAGTGTAACCCTACTCAACAGTGGTCACTACGGCCCTTAGCTGTTTAGTGTAGCCTGACTCACGCCAAGGAACTCAATTGACATAATTTAGAGTGACCACGTATGAGTGACTGAAAAACCAACGGGGGACTATGGTAGGTTCAGTAGGCACGAGGTCATCCTAGTTCATATTGTTCAACCACCTTTGAGATGCACTAACGTGTAATTTCCTGTTGAAATGGGATATCATCACCAGAAAACTCGAATGGCCTTCATTATTTCTATGAGGCGGTTTAGATTCATAAAATAAATGCTATTGCAATATATCCTTAAGATCCACTGCATAGTCAGGATTATAGCTCTGAATGTCGTTTGTGAACAGAAGTTGCATTTATCTATAAACTTATAAACGCAACTTTCCAGCGTAGAGGACATGATGAAACATATGCTTTCTGTTTTTTAGGTCACGGTAATCTTTTTTGTAGCTACTCCAACTTTTCCGCCATTATTCTCAGCCTAGTGTTTTAATTGCTTTGGATAGAAGAGTCTGCTAAATGACATGATGTTGATTTAAATGTAAATGTAGGTCGAGAAAAGGTCAATATATATTCAGGAATATTTTGTATAGAAAACTCAGACAAGTCTATCCCAGCCATAGATTTCATTACCATTAATTGCACTATAATTGATTGCAATTATTGCCGTTTTGTTTCATAAAAGCACTAAGTGTATATAACTAAATGTAATAAAATGTGACATACCTATATTGAACAGTGAACCAAATGGTATTAAGGCCATGTTGTATGCAAATGTATTTTGTAATAACCAACCATACTTACAGTACTTAAATAATTATTAAAAAGACATAAATTGTGAGAAGGCATAAAACATACACAGACACCAGCATACAATACGCATATTTCATGAGATAGTTTTTAGTACCGGACATTAGTTGTATATGTTTACGTTGGTTGACTCGGATGTCAGGTAACAGTATTGTCTTGCAAAAACACTGGATATAAAAACTGTCTCTTAAGGCATTGTCAATGCATTAAAAACATCTTGAAAATATTCAAGCATAAATAGGCATGAAGGGTGACATAAACCAATTCATTCACTAGTTCTTAAAAAAGCATGGAGTATTAAACTTTATCAGAGGTGTAATAGCAGGGGTGAACCCAGGTGTAGCTCATTAAATTAATCATGGGTCTGTTTTCATGCCAGTGCCCATTAACGTCATGTGATACACCTGAGTTCGCCCTGCTACATTTCCGTAATGAAGGCATGCTATAGTACTATATGGGAGGAGAAATCTCCAAATAGTTTTCCAGAACTGCAACGAGATCTATGAAGCCTGTTATTTTTTGGTACCAACATATTTGTGACAATAGAGGGCGCAGATCCTTCGACATCCGAGTTGGCCATTCCAACCGGTTGTGCAACAGCAACTTCTTTGCAGCTAAACCATATTAACCAGAGGGGGGAGCCAAAAACACAATAAAGAATCCTTTGTATAGCTTTGGCGTTAGCCTTCTTGGTACGCTGAAGAAGTGAGATAAAAACTAATTTAAAATAGGTTATATTGTTTTACAGTGCAACGTTTGGAGTTACACTTGGATGTAAAGGGGAAATAATTACAATTTGAAGTGTTGTTGAAGCACGTAATGCTGCTTCAGTTCTTGAAAATGTCCTCCAGTTTCGGTAGCTCACCGAGATAAAGACATGAGCGCGTTTATGCCTTTATAGGCAACACCACAGCCACGATGCAACACTTCCATCTTTCAAGGCTTGTACAAATCATGGCAGTGCCATAACCCGACCCCAGTCACACATAACACACATGTCAATGAGGTTGGTTTAAAATGTTTATTTAGAGACAGCGTAAATTGGCATACATGATTTTTGGACGAGAACGATTGCTGGGGCAAATACACATTATCTAAACAACGTACGAGGAAAAAGGATAGGCGTCAACACGGGTGTAATTGGATCACTGTAGAAACAGTATTCTGTAAAAGTCAAATCAATGTACAGTACGGTCTTAAAATTGGCAAATAGGACAACCTAAAAGAGATACGATAACTCATTTCTTGTCCAATGTTACAAAGAACTGTGGTATTTGGTGGGGCCCGGACAAGGTATTGACAAAACAACTACCAATAAGTGAGTGTACCACGTCCATACTGTAGGATTACTCCATGGTATATGATGTACACAATGCCATAGATCCCACCTGCTCCATTAATAAGGCCTAACTGAAAGAAACAAGTCTCGTCAGTAAGCTACACAAATCACAACCCATAGCATCAGAGATGCACTGGTCCTCGTTACCCACATTGTCTTCACACACTCCCAACTACAGAAAAAGGGCATCTCCTTGAGTCACACACTTCCAAGTCCACCATAAATCGGATACGATGGACTGCAGGTTAAACACACGATTAATGACAATAGTGAAATAGGCCGAATTGTATGAAACGAAGCCCACAGTTCAGTGGTCAGGCTTGGCAACAAGAAGACACCGGTCCTCCATCTTTCTTTTTCACAACATCGTCAACCCCGCAGCCGCCATGTTGAAGTGACGGAGCCGAGCTCACAGAACCAGGCGATCAGTCTGGCGACAAAGGCGATCATAACGAGCGAATATGCCCGGGAATATCACATATGCAGTGTCCAACACTCACTTAACGTTACCACAACCCCGTCTCCCAAGGTTCACCTTGAAACGAAAATATATAATCGAGGGTAAGATGTTCAAGAAAGGGGAATTTAACACGAGTAGAGTCTAAATATCGTATCTAACTACCGCCAAAAAGATATTAAAACTAATAAACTGGTCACCCACACCCGGTTACCAAAACGCTTGCGTTTTGTGTCTCAGGTCGAGGGACCAACATCGAAAAGGCGATTAAATTACGGACATTATTTAGCTAGCAGCTCGCTAGTTTGCAGCTAGCTTCACAATCGGCAGCGGCAACAAACACTGGCCGGGTACAAACACATTATCCTACTACTGTTTGAGTGGACATTGACAGCATTAAATGACAAACTTATCGACTTGTGTTATTCCGAAGACTCTCTAAAAGACATTAAAACCTATGTTACAACTTCTTACCGCCAAAGCAAGGGTCCCAGTTAAAAGGCATAAGAAAACGAGGCCTACTTTTTAAAATTGGCTTTAAATAGGGAAATAAACACCTAAACATGTAATTACAATACCCGCTATAAAGATTACATACCACTGTACCGTACAGTTTAACAAAAGGTACGTATAGTTTCAGAAATAAGGTAATTATAACACCACAGGCTTTCTCCGACTTTTTCCCGGTAGCTCTACTGGAATCGTAGTCCACCGATCGGCACGGAGTCACAGGCGAGTCCGAGGCTTACAACTTTGTCCCGTATATTGCAAAACGCCGAGAATAAAAGCTGAACTTTCGATGGCCATCCGTTACAGCAACCAAAATAATACCGCTAGTCCAATTTTGGGTCGAAAATATCAAAGAATATAGCTTTTGTTCTTGTGGTTTGTTCCTATTTTTTGTAGGCCTTAACCACGAGCTTCTTTTCTTGGAGTCGAAGCTGGTTCAGAGCGAGACCAACGGTAGAACACAGATTTTTTTTATTTTGCTCAGAGGGAAGAAATTCATATCGGTAAATTTCGGCAAACATCGGAAATGAGGCGGGGTTTGTCCAAATTATTGACGTTTCCTTACAACTCGATTGCGATTGGTCAGCGGTGTCATTTTCTTGCATATTATTAAAGAAAAGCACCAATCGTTGGGAACAAAATAAAATATTCAAATTCTACAATACAGAAGAGCATATTGGAACCGCCTCTGTTAATTTATATCCAATAAGATGCCTTTAAGCTTTGGCTTATGACGTCTAAGCAGATACCATTCGTAGGCTGAGCAAACGTGCTTTACGATTGGCTATACGTGTAATATAATGTATTATTCATGATGTCGTGGGCAATAGCCAATGAGATCTTTACGATATGGATCCAAGCTCCTCCTCTGAATGAGCGAGTCCCTACACTTTGGAGTCTGTAAACCCGTAGCAAATGTCCAGTCTATAAAACCGATCGTTGGGCACACTAACCCTCAGAAGCGCGGAGAGCGCTCCACAGAGTAGAACATAAAAAGGGAAGGGGATAGCTTGTAGATAGAATAGTTGGGAATAAAACGTTTATAATAGGTTCATAGGGCAGACAGAAGTTGGGATATCGCCTTCGGAGACGTTCCGGTCACCGCTGGCGGCCTGGACTTACTCCTGGTTACAATTTAAAGCTGTTCCTTCTCACAAAGCGGCGTGCCGAGGGAGGACGCGTCTCTTTGAATAGACAGGATGCACGGACCGCCCTCCGGCGACAGCGCATGCCCATTGCGCCTCATCAAGAGAGTGCAATTCGGCATCATCAGCCCAGATGAACTTGTAGGTTTTCTTTTTGGGACTGGGTATTCATTTATTCTCTGATCGTTCACACATTAATATTACGATTTCTTCACTAGCCTTGCGGTTATGATTTCGTATTAAAGACATGGTTCTATTAACAGGGAAGCGTTTGCTGTTAGCCTAGCATAGCTAGCTATGTCGAGCTAGTGAGGCTTGCGCTAACTAGCAAGGGCATATTGCAGGAAGTTGGTCAAACTTTCAGCATACCGTTACTAAATCAGGCCATCTCATGAATTAAACCCCCTATATTATTGACCGTTTTACACGTATACTTGCTCATAAATGTCACCAGGCGAATAATGTACGCTACAAAGCTAATTCCTCTACCGTTACGTTTTCACAAGTTTGTATCACCCTCGACTGATTTAAATACAATGAAATTCTAATAAAAGCTAATTCCAAGAAAGTCCTTGCTATACATGTTTTATTTTTCGCTATACGTTATTTTGGTGTATTAAAGTAATCATATTTGGCAATGACCATTCTTTAGAATGTTAGTTTGTTTTTAACGTTTTTGTTGGTCATGATATATTGATCATGGGATTCAACTGAAGGCATTGACCATATGACGAACTTGTTTCTAATCAATTCAATCTTTCACATTATGGCTATCTCTTCAGAAACGGATGTCAGTCACTGAAGGGGGAATTAAGTACCCCGAAACCACTGAAGGAGGTCGTCCAAAACTTGGTGGCCTCATGGACCCAAGACAAGGGGTCATAGAAAGATCTGGAAGGTGTCAGACATGTGCAGGTAAAGTTAGACCAGCGTAACTCATTCCATAACTCGTTACACAAAGGGTGGGGAGTTATCCACATTGACTTCTTCCTACTTCCACTTGTCTTCCAGGCAACATGACAGAATGCCCGGGCCACTTTGGGCACATAGAACTGGCGAAGCCAGTTTTCCACGTCGGCTTTGTAACGAAGATCATGAAGGTTCTCCGATGCGTCTGCTTCTTCTGCTCCAAACTATTAGTCGATTCGGTTCGTATGCCAGCATTTCAGTCGTAACTCAGTCCAATGGAAAGCCTCTGTTTTGGTTTTGTCTTCAAAATTGTTCAATCATCCATTTGTGTTTTATTTATTACCACAGAACAATCCAAAGATCAAAGACATCCTGGTGAAATCGAAAGGACAGCCCAGAAAGCGACTGACTCATGTCTACGAGCTTTGTAAGGGCAAAAATATCTGTGAAGGCGGCGAAGAGATGGACAACAAGTTTGGCGTGGAACAGCAGGAGTCAGAGGACATCACCAAGGAGAAGGTAATGTTGTCACCATTATCACTGTCTCGCATCTGCCGCCACTGCAACCAACACGGTCGTACCTCTCCATCCACACCGTGCCTTTGTTCCTTGTGCAACACTTTTCTGTGTGTCCTCACAATTCTCTGCGTCCCTCCCCTCCCCCAGGGTCATGGGGGTTGCGGGCGCTACCAGCCGCGCATCCGTCGCTCCGGCCTGGAGCTGTACGCAGAGTGGAAGCACGTCAACGAGGACTCCCAGGAGAAGAAGATCCTGCTGAACCCTGAGCGTGTGCACGAGATCTTCAAGCGCATCTCGGACGAGGAGGACGTCATCCTCGGCATGGACCCCAAGTTTGCCCGGCCCGAGTGGATGATCGTGACCGTGCTGCCCGTGCCCCCGCTGGCCGTCCGACCGGCCGTGGTCATGCAGGGCTCCGCTCGCAATCAGGTACACCCTGCTGGGCTTCTAGAGGGTTAAACGGCATCGTTTACATTCGACGGGGGGACACTTTACTTCTCTTGAGTGGAAGAAGTTGTTTGACTACCCTTGGTGTCCGGCTGAAACTCATGCTCCACACGTTGTGTCTCCCAGGACGATCTGACGCACAAGCTGGCCGACATCGTCAAGATCAACAACCAGCTGAGGAGGAACGAGCAGAGCGGCGCGGCGGCCCACGTGATCGCAGAGGACGTCAAGCTGCTCCAGTTCCACGTCGCCACCATGATCGACAACGAGCTGCCGGGACTGCCGAGGGTACGGATGTGTTCTTTGTTTGAACATGAAAATCGAAATATAATTTATTTTTAATACATTCCTAATTCATACCACTCTGCCTACTAATTTTCTTCTTCTCCTTTTCAGGCGATGCAAAAGTCTGGGCGCCCGCTCAAGTCCCTGAAGCAGCGGCTAAAGGGGAAGGAGGGGCGCGTCCGCGGTAACCTGATGGGAAAGCGTGTGGACTTCTCCGCCCGAACCGTCATCACCCCGGACCCCAACCTGCAGATCGACCAAGTGGGCGTTCCTCGGTCCATCGCCGCCAACATGACCTTCCCGGAAATCGTCACACCCTTTAACATTGACAGGTATGACACGCCATGTCTTTTCAAATGCCTGACTATTTATAGACCTTTTGTTTTTGTGTACCGGACGATCCCTACAAGTGTTTTATTGGTATGCTAAAACATTGCGCTTCCCTCTAATGTCGCCAGGTTACAGGAGCTGGTACGGAGAGGAAACAGTCAGTACCCGGGCGCCAAGTACATCATCCGAGACAACGGGGACAGGATTGACTTGCGGTTCCACCCTAAGCCCAGTGATCTTCATCTACAGATTGGCTACAAGGTAAGATCACAGGAAAAATTAAAAAAAAATCCACTAACCCTAGTGGAAACGCATCACATCTAAAGTATTCCCGATTAACGGAATATCCCCCACCCCCTATATAGGTGGAGAGGCACATGTGCGATGGAGACATCATCATTTTCAACAGACAGCCCACGCTACATAAAATGTCCATGATGGGGCACAGGGTGCGAATCCTGCCCTGGTCCACCTTCCGAATGAACCTCAGGTAAAACATTGTAAACTGAAATAATTGACGTAAACTCCCTTCAATACATCGGGCTGTAAAATGTCAGTTAACAGTTGGTTATTCATAAGTAATACCAGGAACCTCATATTTGTTTTGGCGTCACTCCATCTGGAAAGTACCTAGCCCTACTTTTGCTGTGATTGTTCCCGTTTTTATAGTTTTACGATCACGCAGTGAACTGCGCGATATAATCAGCACCTCCGGTGCCACATTGTTTTCCAGTGCGATCAGAGTTCCCACTTCAAACGGGTTGTGGTGAACACGGTCAATAACAAGCCCCTCCTCCCTCTAGTGTGACCACTCCATACAACGCTGACTTTGACGGGGATGAGATGAACCTGCATCTCCCCCAGTCCCTGGAGACCAGGGCTGAGATCCAGGAACTGGCCATGGTGCCTCGTATGATCGTCACCCCCCAGTCCAACAGGCCCGTCATGGGTATCGTGCAGGACACCCTCACAGCCGTACGCAAATTCACCAAAAGGGACGTCTTCCTAGAGCGGGTAAGGTCTACTAGATCCGTTGTGTCGTGTTTGTTTAAGAAAAGTTTTTACTTGCCGACATTAAAGTAGTGCATTTTATTACTAACCTCATAGATCCGAGTTGTCCTGTCTTTGGAAATGTTTTCTGTGAGGGTCAGAGAAGGGAAGAAATGTTAAATAATACAACATAATAAAAGAGACAATGACAATAACTAGCAAACATTATGGATGACTCTTATTCCTCATACACGCACGTTGAACTCCTTCCCGGGCCGCTCACCTTGTCCGCTGCTCTCTCCCATGGCAGGGAGAGGTGATGAACCTGCTCATGTTCCTCTCCACGTGGGACGGCAAGGTCCCCCAGCCGGCCATCATCAAGCCCCGCCCCTTTTGGACGGGCAAGCAGATCTTCAGCCTCATCATCCCCGGACACATCAACGTGATCCGGACCCACAGCACCCACCCCGACGAGGAGGACAGCGGGCCCTACAAACACATCTCTCCCGGGGACACCAAGGTTCGTTGCGCCTCGATTCTGACGCCACATGCTAGGCCACCCCTCTGAACCCTTCTTTCTTTATCATTCTAATCAAACCTTATTTTAAAGAAATATTTCCAGCAGATTTGTAACGGGATCTGTTTCAAAATTAAATGATTCTATTTTATGACACTCAAAGTGGCATGACCATTCGCCCTTTCCAAAATGTACATCGAAAAAGATTATGAAACTATCCCACGAATTCCATGGTCTTCATCAAGCACATTGTTGGGAGGCGTCCCACTCACCTTTGCCCCGGGTCCCGCTGCCTCCCCAGGTGATCGTGGAGAACGGCGAGCTGATCATGGGCATCCTGTGCAAGAAGTCTCTGGGTACGTCGGCAGGCTCCCTGGTCCACATCTCCTACCTGGAGATGGGCCACGACATCACCCGGCTGTTCTATTCCAACATCCAGACGGTGGTCAACAACTGGCTGCTCATTGAAGGTGAGGAACCCAGTCCAAGCAGAAGTGGAAGTTAATATACTGTGGGATATTTCTGCGAAAAGTTATGTTAGGACGAAGCCTATGGAGTATTATATAGTATCTAAAGTCCCTTGCTCAACATAGGGGGAATGATTGACACATTGTTTATACATTTATGGTCAGTTGTACTCACCTTCATTGTTTGTAATCTCCAGGTCACTCCATCGGTATTGGTGACTCCATTGCCGACTCAAAGACCTACCTTGACATCCAGAACACAATCAAGAAAGCCAAACAAGATGTGATAGAAGTAAGGGCACTGCCACAAGACGTAACCAGTACAACCAGTCATGCAAGCACCAGAGACGATTGTTTTTGGAGCACTGATCAAGCTAAAATAGGAGAGTACCTAATTTATTTGCTGTGGTTTTCCCCTTTTCTTCCAGGTCATTGAGAAGGCCCACAACAACGAGCTGGAGCCCACGCCCGGTAACACACTGAGGCAGACCTTCGAGAACCAGGTCAACCGAATCCTCAACGACGCCCGTGACAAAACAGGATCCTCTGCGCAGAAGTCTCTGTCAGAGTACAACAACTTCAAGTCCATGGTGGTGGCCGGCTCCAAGGGGTCCAAGATTAACATCTCACAGGTAGGCAGGCCCGCATTTAACGGCACCGGATCCAATTGTGTTGAAAAAAAGGGGGGTTTATAATCCTTCATCATCCTCCAGAATCCTGACCACATGGTGATCTGGCCCCCTTGCAGGTTATTGCCGTGGTGGGGCAGCAGAACGTGGAGGGCAAGCGCATCCCGTTTGGCTTCAAGCATCGCACACTGCCCCACTTCATCAAGGACGATTACGGCCCTGAGAGCAGGGGCTTCGTGGAGAACTCCTACCTGGCCGGCCTGACGCCCACAGAGTTCTTCTTCCACGCCATGGGAGGCCGAGAGGGGCTTATCGACACGGCCGTGAAGACAGCCGAGACCGGTGAGCCGAGGCGGTGAAAGGAAACTGAGCCGAGGGGGACATGAAGTGGAATGGAGAGCAAGTCCACCTGTCGACATTTTCCGGAAGATAGTCCCTAGAGGTAGAGGAGTGAAAAATAGCAGGTTTTCAGTCAGATACTTTTTCTTTCTTTTTTCACCTCCAGGTTACATCCAGCGTCGTCTGATCAAGTCCATGGAGTCGGTGATGGTGAAGTACGACGCCACGGTGCGTAACTCCATCAACCAGGTGGTGCAGCTGCGTTACGGCGAGGACGGGCTGGCCGGAGAGGCGGTGGAGTTCCAGAACATGGCCACGCTCAAGCCCTCCAACAAGGCCTTCGAAAAGAAGTGAGTCGGGAGGGTCTCTCAACGCGGTGTCTTTAGAGGGCTGTCGCTGTGGAGATAGGCTAATGTGTATTATCTCACAAGTGTAATGGTAAGGGAGACGACGGGTGTTAACGTTAGGACTTTAATTAGCGCTGGTATTGCCTACAGACCCTTGCCTAACTTCAAGAGCTACCACCAGTGTTAATCACTACCATATTAGTTTTAACTTGTACGTATATAGTGGTATATTGTTATTTCTTTCTTTTGGTAAATGTACTTATTGTAAGTCGCTTTGGCTAAAGGCGTCTGCTAATTATCCCAATGCGAATATACTTCCTAATAGTTTGTGGTACTGAATCAGTATGATACAAGACTAGTACGCACTACGCTTTTGCATCGTTTAAACACACTGGTCCACGGTTCATGGTCTTATCTTTCCTGCGCTGTTCTTAAGTCCTTCAGTACAGTAAATCCCTCAGTACGGATTCCTTGGCCGTCTCGGGCCGCGTGTTCAACGTCGGCGGCTTAACCCCGCTCTTGTCCCGCCCCGTTAATCCAGGTTCAGGTTTGACTGCACCAACGAGCGGGCGCTGCGGCGCACCCTGCAGGAGGACGTGGTGAAGGACGTGCTGACCAACGCCAACGTGCAGGGAAGCCTGGAGAGGGAGTACGAGAAGATGAAGGAGGACCGCGAGATCCTCCGCGCCATCTTCCCCACCGGAGACAGCAAGGCACGGCGTCGCACACCAATGGACCCCAATCAGAAACCTAACACGTTTAACAAGCAGGAGCGGATGTGTGGAAAGTAGTGTGATTTGTATCGCTCTCCGCCTCAACTTTAGGTGGTGCTGCCATGCAACCTGGCCAGAATGATCTGGAACGCCCAGAAGATCTTCCGAATCAACCCCCGGATCCCCACAGACCTCAATCCACTCCGCGTGGTCGAGGGTAGGCCATAGTCATTATTCAGATTCATTTCGATGCATTTGGTCTGTATATGGACCAAGCCACACATAACACTGCGTGATATTTAGGTTACCAGTTAGATAAGAGTGCATCGCCCATTTAGTTAATCCAGAGATAACATTTAACATAGCATTTTTTTTCCCCCTCTAAATCAACAAAGTGATGGTTTAACAATGGGTTGAATTTCAGTCGACCAAGATTCCCTGGTCGACTACAGCCCCGATATTCCCTAGCTCCTGTCATCCAAATGGATCAATGTCTGGATATGGGATTAAATAGCTTCCTCTAGACATCTCCAGCCCTGCTGAGTTATAAAAAGCCTCCTGACCCATCCGCACAGGTTATAAAAAGAGTAGAACACAGTCAGCTTAGAGTTGCAAAAGGCTCCCTGGATGCAGGGCAGTACAGTGGACTTAGAGGTCTAATTCCCGGCATTAATTAACTGGAGAACGTCGACTAAACACTTCCAAGAGAGATGCTTACCATGAGTTTAAATCTATATCCGAACAATAACAATGTATAGTCCAATGCCTCAGAACAACGTTGCCTAAATCCTAACCCCTGGATCGACCGATGGTCTTCACCGCCCGCAGGCGTCGGCGAGCTCAGCAAGAAGCTGGTGATCGTGAACGGCGAGGACCCCCTGAGTAAACAGGCCCAGGAGAACGCAACGCTGCTCTTCAACATCCACCTGCGCTCCACGCTCTGCTCCAAGCGCATGACGGAGGAGTTCCGCCTGTCCACCGAGGCCTACGACTGGCTGCTCGGGGAGATCGAGACCCGCTTCAACCAGTCCATCGTGAGTTTTTGCCAGGGCATCCCGACCTGACCGCTGACGTTTATGTTTGACCCTAGGGTAGCCGTCAGCTCTGTCCCGACAAACTGTAGATGAAACGTGTGTAGTTGAAGGAAGGATGGAAAGGATGTGGTAATCTCTCTATGATCATGACTATGATGTCTTTATATTTTGAGATATCGTCGACTGAACGCAAGAATTATTTCTCCCCTCCAGACACACCCCGGTGAGATGGTGGGAGCCCTGGCCGCCCAGTCCCTGGGAGAGCCCGCCACGCAGATGACGCTCAACACCTTCCATTACGCCGGAGTGTCGGCCAAGAACGTCACTCTGGGTGTGCCCCGTCTTAAGGAGTTGATCAACATCTCAAAGAGGCCCAAGACGCCCTCGCTTACGGTGTTCCTGCTGGGGCAAGCGTCGCGCGATGCAGAGCGGGCCAAGGACATCCTGTGTCGACTGGAGCACACAACCTTGCGCAAGGTAAGGATGTCTTCACATCGGGGGGAGCAGAAATTGTAACATTTCAACTAGGTATGTCTGTAGTCGATGCTAATGGATAGTGATTACAATGTTCAATTAAATGAAATGCTGGGAGGCCCGTATCTGTTTCCAAAAATCATAATATCTTACTACTACCACAAGTTGCTCAGCTAGTCTGAGTGGGTAGAACATTGTTTTAATGTTTTTTAATCCTGAAAGTCTCCTGCCTTCTTACTAGGAGTGGCTCCATCTTACACATTGCGTCATTAACAATACCGTTTCTCCTCCCCCCCCCCCCCAGGTGACGGCCAACACCGCCATCTACTACGACCCCAACCCCCAGAGCACGGTGGTGACCGAGGACCAGGAGTGGGTCAACGTCTACTATGAGATGCCCGACTTTGACGTCACGCGTATCTCCCCCTGGCTGCTGCGCATCGAGCTCGACCGCAAGCACATGACTGATCGCAAGCTGACCATGGAGCAGATCGCCGAGAAGATCAACGCTGGTGAGACCCGTGCACGGTTTCCCCTAGGGGGTTAACGCTATTGCTGGCCATGTGGATATGGTTACCCTACACGGCGTGTATACGTTAACCTGCAATGTTCGGCCAGGTTTCGGAGATGACCTGAACTGTATCTTCAATGACGACAACGCTGAGAAGCTGGTTCTGCGGATCAGGATCATGAACAGCGACGAGAACAAGTTCCATGAGGTGCGATGGATTGATGGTCTTATATAGTCCAGTTAACCACTGTTGTGCAATGAACCACTAGTTATACATGATTTCTGGTTATTTGACCTTTTTCCCATTGTTGACTTGAATTCTTAATTTTTTCAGGACGAAGAGGTGGTGGACAAAATGGATGACGACGTCTTCCTGAGGTGCATTGAGTCCAACATGCTGACGGACATGACCCTACAGGGCATCGAGCAGATCAGCAAGGTAATGCAGGAACACCACCATTTACAACACTTGCAGACATGTATAAATAAATTATGGACAAGCATATTTTAGCTTGTATTCATTTTCTAATGTTTAGAACAGGTTGGCTATTTTAGGAATAACGCCATTGGTCGAAATGTCCCTCATCATAAAAAGGACGTGTGAAAGACCAGTGGTCAGTGATTCAACTCCTTTCGTTCGCCCTCCAGGTGTACATGCACTTGCCTCAGACAGACAACAAGAAGAAGATCATCATCACAGAGGAGGGCGAGTTCAAGGCTCTGCAGGAGTGGATCCTGGAAACAGACGGCGTGGGCCTCATGCGGGTCCTCAGCGAGAAGGACGTGGACCCTGTCCGGACCACCTCCAACGACATCGTGGAGATCTTCACGGTACGCCTAAAGCCGCCTCAAACTCGCCTGTGATTAAGGCGCATCCTGGTGTGTCCTTTGGTAGTGGTTTCATTTAGTTTGAAAGGCTAACGGTGTTTTGGGTTCAGTTTCGTTTTTCCCTCATACTTTCCGCCCTCATTCCGATGTCCTCTTCGCTGTTAGGTACTCGGTATCGAGGCCGTCCGAAAGGCCTTGGAGCGCGAGTTGTACCACGTGATCTCCTTTGACGGCTCCTACGTCAACTACCGCCATCTGGCCCTGCTGTGTGACACCATGACCAGCAGGGGCCACTTGATGGCCATCACACGTCACGGCATCAACAGGCAGGACACCGGCCCGCTCATGAAGTGCTCCTTTGAGGAGACGGTGAGTTTTCCCGTTATGAACAAGCCCTGACTGCTGTCTGAGCGTTGAAACGGGAACCCCGTTTCATGGCCCTACTCGATTGGCTTCTCAACGGCGCCCCCTCCGTGTCACAGGTGGACGTCCTGATGGAGGCGGCGTCCCACGGGGAGAACGACCCCATGAAGGGCGTGTCCGAGAACATCATGCTGGGCCAGCTCGCGCCGTGCGGCACGGGCTGCTTCGACCTTCTGCTGGACGCCGAGAAGTGCAAATACGGCATGGAGATCCCCACCAACATCCCCGGCATCAGCGTGGCTGGACGTAAGGCGGAGACACCCCGACTCTGCTCCCTTGCCACGGAGTCATATTATTTGTTGTGATAAAAATATTTGACCTTTTCTATTGATATATATTCTTTTCTGCAGCTACCGGAATGTTCTTCGGCTCAGCACCCAGCCCCATGAGTGGCATGTCCCCCGCCATGACCCCATGGAACACGGGCGCCACCCCGGCCTACGGCGCGTGGTCCCCCAGTGTCGGTACGTGTACACGCGGCCTGCTCCGTATTCCGGTGTTGTTCCTCGTGTTTGCGTTCCCAGTGACTCACCGTCGGCCTTCTCGTTCTCCCCGCATCCAGGGAGCGGCATGACTCCCGGGGCCGCGGGCTTCTCGCCCAGCGCCGCGTCCGATGCCAGCGGCTTCTCCCCGGGCTACTCGCCAGCCTGGTCCCCCACTCCTGGATCTCCAGGCTCTCCGGGTCCAGCCAGCCCCTACATCCCCTCTCCAGGTAGGTTCTGCTCCTCAAGATGGCTTCACGTTGGCCAGGCGAACTAGCTTCCACCCACTCGTTGCTGTTGGGTTGTAGTTAAGCTGAAATGGATTAGAAGTATAATTTAAAAATTACGTATTTCCGTGTCAGGCATTATATGCAAATGCTCCACGCAGCGATTAGAAGTAGTTCCTAATTTGGTTCCTAAATATCAACACTCCCTATGTGAATGTATGGACTGACTTGTCAATCCGCTTTCTGTGTTTTGACCCTTCAGGTGGGGCCATGTCCCCCAACTACTCGCCCACCTCCCCGGCGTACGAGCCGCGCTCCCCGGGGGGCTACACCCCGCAGAGTCCTGGCTACTCCCCGACGTCTCCCTCCTACTCCCCCACCTCCCCCTCCTACTCCCCCACCAGCCCCAACTACAGCCCCACATCCCCCTCCTACTCCCCCACCTCGCCCTCCTACTCCCCCACCTCGCCCTCCTACTCCCCCACCTCGCCCTCCTACTCCCCCACCTCCCCCTCCTACTCTCCCACCTCCCCCTCTTACTCCCCCACCTCCCCGTCCTACTCCCCCACCTCTCCCAGCTACAGCCCCACCTCGCCCTCCTACTCCCCCACCTCACCAAGCTACTCCCCCACCTCCCCCTCCTACTCCCCCACATCTCCGTCTTACTCCCCCACCTCCCCCTCGTATTCCCCCACCTCCCCCTCCTACTCGCCCACCTCCCCCTCCTACTCCCCCACCTCGCCCAGCTACAGCCCCACCTCTCCAAACTACACTCCCACCTCCCCCTCCTACTCCCCCACCTCCCCCTCCTACTCCCCCACCTCGCCGTCCTACTCCCCGACGTCGCCCAACTACACCCCCACCAGCCCCAACTACTCCCCCACCTCCCCGTCCTACTCCCCCACCTCGCCCTCCTACTCCCCCTCCAGCCCCCGCTTCACGCCCCAGTCCCCCACCTACACCCCCAGCTCCCCGTCCTACAGCCCCAGCTCGCCCTCGTACTCCCCCACCTCCCCCAAGTACACCCCCACCTCGCCCTCCTACAGCCCCAGCTCCCCCGAGTACACCCCCACCTCCCCCAAGTACTCCCCCACCTCGCCCAAGTACTCCCCCACCTCTCCCACCTACTCCCCGACCACGCCCAAGTACAGCCCCACCTCGCCCACCTACTCGCCCACCTCGCCCACCTACACCCCCACCTCGCCCAAGTACTCCCCCACCTCGCCCACCTACTCCCCCACCTCGCCTAAGTATTCGCCCACCTCCCCCACCTACTCGCCCACCAGTCCCAAGGGCTCCACCTACAGCCCCACCTCGCCGGGCTACAGCCCCACGTCACCCACCTACAGTCCGGCCATCAGCCCAGACGACAGCGACGAGGAGAACAACTGAGGCGCCTCACGGGAAGAGGAGGTGCGCCGGCTGAGAGGAGACCCCACCACTCCTCCCCCAGCGGCCCCCTTGCCCCACCTCGAGGTGGACAACTGAAGGAAAGAATAACGCCTTTTTAAAACCAACACAAACAACCTGGGGCAGGGAGACCGAGGGGCTTAAGTCACGACCAAACAAGAGCCAGAGGAGGAATCTCTGGTTCCTTGCAAAGGGAGTTGACTCCTCCCCAGCCCCACCCCTCCCCCCCCCCCCAAAAAAAAAAGATACATATATATATTTAGTACTCTTTGAATTCAGTAGACTTGGAACTGTTTCGTCTAGAGGAAGTGGCTGCCTTCTCAAAATGTACACTAGTTTGTTTTTAATTGGCAGTTGAAGCAGATTCTTTTTTTTTTGTTTGCTTCAACTGTCAACAGTTGAAATGTAAGGAAAAACTAAAACCGGGGGGAGAAGTGGTGAACAGGGGGGTCCTCTTTACCTTCATCCAGTCTCTCTCTCTCCCTCTCACACGCGTCTCCCAGTTCAGTATTGGATTGCGAAAGTTGGAAGTATTGCCAAAACGCCTTACGGGGGGAAACAAAAACTACGCTTCCAGTGGCTGAAACACCTTAAAGCGTAGGCCTACGAAGTCGCAGCAGTCGAGGTGGAGTGGGCGGTGGAGCCTGTCTTTTGTGCATATTTTACTGAAGTGTATCTACATGTAGACCTTATCTTTCTTTTGTAAATATACAGTAGCTGCCACTTTATGAAGCCCTTTATGTGTGGGTGGGAGGGGGACAACCTGGAGCCGAGTGGGTTTTTAATATATAAAAAGGCGAGTGGCTCAAATACAAAGAAATCGTTAGGCTTATTTTTTGACAATTTAGCGTTTTGGTAATGAAAACAAGAGCTACGGAGGGGTTTTGTGACACGCGCTGATTAAGTCCTGGCTGAAGGGGGCGAGAGACACTGGCATGCAGGCGAGCGAGACACACCTAAAGACCCAACCTATTCCATTGCCATCACTCGTGGCCTCTCGTACCCAATCTCCTACCACGTCCATCTTACCCCCCCCCCCCCCCAAAAGACTAACGTGAATGATGTCATGAAGCATCCACCAGCATCCCCATGTCCCTCACACTTCAAAGACTTGTACAAAAAGAACGCTTTTTTTTCTTTCTCCATCCTTTACACGCATTTTCCCTCTACACTGGGAAAAAAATTATAAATTTATGACATATTCTTAACGCTCAGAATAAATATATTTTGTCTTTAAATTTAGTTTTGGAAAGTGAACTATGGGCGGATGAGGGATGTTTAGTTTGGAGTTACTGCTTTTGCCATTGATTGCATGAGTTGCCCATAGAATGTTTTAATCTAAGCCTTGGGTGGATCCCTTTCCAATTTCTGATAGCTGATGTGTACAAGTCCTCCCTGTATTTTTTTGGGACTTGCTCAATTTATTTAATAAAAAAACAAAGTTAATTATTCTGTGTGAATAAGAATAGAGAAAAAAAATCTTTGGTTTGTTTTGAAGGCTTTGTAAAACCTGTTTGCAGGAGGCTCTGAGGCTCAGACACTGCGGATGAGGCGTAGTGTCCTTTAACTTTTTATAACTCACCATCCCCCTCCACACAAAAAAACAGTAACCAGCTTGATTCCCTTAATGGAAAAATGGCTGCTGGTTTTCATTTAGATTTGGCCACGTTTGACATACTATGTCGCATCCTTTTGAGTTTTTGGACACCAGGGGGCGACAAATACAGCGGTGTCCACATGATGGGACAGTGTCGCTTAATAATTCCACACCCACTACGTTGGTGTGACATTTATTTGTATGTTAAAATAAGTTAATTCACGGCCAAGTGTTAACAGATTTCCCAGGGGCCTAGTTACGTTTGTTGTTAAGGCAATTGTTTAATTCGATGTGCTTGAGTAACATCAAGATGTGTGCACCCCTTTCATGCTCTTCTAGGTTTACTTGAGGTCTCGTCCCTTTATATCCCTTTCATCCCCAAGTAATCCTGATTGTTTGAGATCAGTGTCGGTTCTGTTTTCTACCAGTGTTTGTATACCTGTGATTTGGGGTGAAATCTCTGGGATCGGGCTGGGAACAAAGGAGATGATTACCCTGGGAGTCCTCTTGGATACGGCGTTTTTCAGTCCCACCAAACATCTTGCTCACGGTATTGCTGAAAGGAAAAACAGGCTGATATGAGTCTACCAAATATACCAATTGTCTAGAATTAAAGGGACATTGCATCGTTTGGCCTTCACATCACACAGAACCGCAGATTGCACTATTGGGACATACTTTCGGTGGGACTTCTGATCTATTTGAGAGCCCTAGGATGGGGTCCGGCTTGAACTCCCAGCCAGTCCCACCGTCCTTAACCGTGCCGTCCAGAGCGTTCTGGGTGTCTGGACTCCCGGGTGTATGATCGCGGTTGGATGTTGTGTGTGTGTGTGTGTGAGCGTGCGTGTGTGTATTGTGAAAGGTGAGCGCGTGTGTGCCTCAAATGGGCCAGACAGGGTTAGGTGTTTGGTGGGGAGGGTAAGGAATGTTTAAATTAAATAAGTTGCCACTGTATAGAAATCAACACTTCATTCTCTGTACCTTTTGTTTATGTTTTTGACTTGATGAAAAAAAAGTTAATAAAGGTTTTACTACAGCCCTGTCTTTGCCATGCTTTAACGTTGAAAATAATTTCAATCTTTACATTACTGAATGAAATCTAAAACCTAGAGGCCACCCTTAATAGCCCCAAGTTATTGCCAAACTTCCACAAACAATGCATAGAAATCCATTACATGATTTAGTTGCCAGTCTTCCAAACGGGTCCATCCGCGGGGGTCATCTCTACACAACAGACAGTTTATCTAAGGCCTTGGTCATCTCTCCCAAGCTCGTGCTGCTATGCTGGCCCCTTTCTGCATGCATCAGCTGGGTCAGACTGTAGGCCCAGCCGTGCGGCCTCGTCCATGGGTCTGTTAAAGCACTCCCGTGTTTGCCCATGCAACATGCGCGCGCGCACACACACACACACACACACACACACACACACACACACACACACACACACACACACACACACACACACACACACACACACACACACACACACACACACACACACACACACACAACTTGTAAATCCTAATAAAGTTGACGTATGAAGCAACCAGGGCAGTACCTCCAGACTGGAGCCATTTCCAGAGGGCAGAACTGCTCCATGTCCGGTTGGTTGATGCAAAAATGCCTACAGGGATAGAGCGGACCAATCGTTGGGTTGCTGTTCCCTTTTTTTTTTAAGATCCAACAACAATAAAGACATATGGACACAAAAGGGGGGGGGGGTTCTCACCCGGAACCCTCTGCTATAATATCTTCAATATTGAGATCCCTCAATTCTATACATTACAAACACTGACATCTCATACATACAAGTGTTATTTAGTTGCTTCCCCAATTGTTCTCTAAGTTAGTTTCGACACAGTCCAAACCGAAAACGAAACATTTTCAGACAAGATCCTTGCCGTCGAGCAAGGAATTCTCTAACAAGGTCCCACTGACGCTGGGTTGGTGACGATATTGGGGCCACATTACCCTATCCTGTACAAATGGTGTAGTACGCATTGTACCCATGAGAGGTGGGTCTCTGCGTGGGCTAGAGTGTGCATGCGTGCTCACCACGTGGACTGGAGTTCTGCCGCGTTGGTCTGCAAAGTGTTCGTGGTCCCCCTGGTAAGCCAGGCTGACGTCAGGTCACGCCCTACAGGACACAGGGAACACACTTCTATCATTTCAGATTTGTGCTGTGAGCAAAGCGACTTCTGTTGTAATAAAGACGATGCGTTCTATCTAAAGGGAAATGTAAGGGCATCTCATTACACTGAATGATGATTTGCACTTGTGTGACAACAGGTCATTGATTTCTTTTTTGACTACACATGCTTGCCACTAGAGGTCCCCCAAGACTAATTCTTGCCTACTTCACCCCTGTTACAAAATGAAGGGAGATCAGGTAAGCAGCTGCCTAGACCAGTGATTAGGCTTTGAAATAATGATAATAATAACGATACAATAAATAATTAACCTGGTAACGTCACCTGTTCAAACGAAATAAGTACATTTACTGTAACCCTAACCCCAAAAACACTATAACCACCACTAGTAGTATCTAAACTAATCTTAACTATATTAACGAGAGAAACATATCTTCGAGAGCGCTCACCATTGCGGTGTCATTGGCCCCTAACCACCCCAGACGTAGGGACTATGCCACAGCCGACCTTTAATCTTCCTCTGAAACGATGGATTTAGACTGAAAAACTCCCATTTCATAAGCGACTACAAATGATTTGCTGACAGGAAAAAGAAATGCTTAAACTCTCGGACTAAGCTAACTTTAACTCCAACGGATTAAGCTATTTTTTTTGTTCGATGTTCGCAACGGAAACTCGCGGAAATAGTATTTACGCGCGAGTCGTTATGGTAACCACATTTCGGTGTATACATAACATGTGTGACGTTTTAAATTGTTTACCCGTATCCTGGATTTGTCATGAAGGGCTCTGACAGGGAAAATAATTGTTTTCGTTTTACGTTTGTAATTTAGGGATAACCGATCAACCAATCGGACGCAACAAAACCTTTTGGCTCCCTTGTTTAAAGACGATGGGGCAAATGAGCCACGCCTCTTATTCTTGGAATAAGTGATTCATTGTAGGAATAATAGTAGGCTACATGTTATTAAATGTTATTGATGGAGACACTAACCACATGACATAGGAGTATGCATTATCCATACAAATATTCATTATAATGACTGTACCATGCATGTGTTGGTACTTCGCATATCGTGCTATACTTGCCATATATTAAACATGATATATTCCTAACTATTGGTGTGTGTGTGTGTGTGTGTGTGTGTGTGTGTGTGTGTGTGTGTGTGTGTGTGTGTGTGTGTGTGTGTGTGTGTGTGTGTGTGTGTGTGTGAGGGGGGGGGGGGGAGCTAGACATAGCATCTAAGAGGATGTTCAAGGAAACTACAAACTACCACTGCTGCATAATTGAACAACAAATTAATGAATTATAATTTGAAAAGACAACATTTTCTTCTGTCGTAGCCGTCAAGTGACACCGGGGACACATAATCTTACACCAAAAAGTTTCTCCAACACAAAAATAGAATTGAAATCAAATTTTTTGTGGGGAATGACATACAATTTCTTACTTCTGCTTACTTCCCTAGAGTGGTGCGGCCCAGCTGGTAAAATAAATGTTTTCTGTGACTTTGCCGGTAATTACCATGCAGACTCGGGGGTAAGCCACTGGGAGTCCCAGGTAGGTGTTACTTACCAGGGTGTGTCTCGGGTTGTTGAGTCCATTGGTGATTAATCATGTGAACGCGCAAACGTACACACACACACACACACACACACACACACACACACACACACACACACACACACACACTAGTTCGGTTTGACTAAAACAGGGATTACAGCAGAGCAGTCTTGGAAGATATTACTCACATTGTAAAGTCTACAAGCCATGCCATCAAGTAACCCATTGTAAAAATGTTAAAACATTTTATTAATGCCTTGAACGAAGTATGTTGTTCTTGTTGTCAAGGGACAAGAGGGTAGCATCCAAAATGTGGATGCTACCTAAAGTCTCTAATCCAATCAGATCAATTAAATCATTTGGGGATGATTACAGAGAGGACATTAATGCGCAAGGCCTCGGTTGAATCTGATTGTACTGATCTGATTCACTTTAAAGAGTAAAGAACAAGTGTTTTGGAGATAGCATCTCAGTATCTTGAACAGAAGCCTACATATTGTAGGTGGGGAAAAAGGTGCTGGTCAAATAATCTACCATCAAATAATTGTACCTTTGTTGTACTTTATTTTGTGTCCAGGATTTAAAAAAGCTCAAATCTCCACATTGATAAAACAGATGACGACTAACTGTTTATTTCTAGGCCGTTGAACGGGCCGGTCAGGCAGACAGGCCTAGTTTGAGAACGCATTTGGTTGCTTTAACTTTTTTCCCTTTTTCTTTTTTTTGTTTCATTGTGTGAGAGTTGGGGGGCAGGGCTGAAACAGCATAAAGCAGGAAATATGCTGTGGGTGTGTGAGAGAGAGAGAGACAGACTGAGAGAGAGAGGGCCGGGAAGAGCGACAGAGTTAAAGTTTGTTTAGAACGTGTTTGTCTTTGCATGAGAGCACTTTGCCCAGACCTGCAGCCCCAGAACTACATACTTTGCAAGGTAAGCTCCACAGAGAACCAAAACTCTTCTCAACAGCATGCACTATATTTTCATCCCATCTAAATGACTTTTTAACTACTTTCTTATCTTTGTTGTTTGACTGTGACATTTCATACCAATTCTCATTCTCCTTGTTGGCCGGTTTTCCAAATCTGGCCATCTCACATTCTTTATGGAACATAGCGGAAAGAAATCTGAGGGTGGAGTGACTTGTGTCTCTGTGTGTGTGACTTGTGTCTCTGTGTGTGTGACTTGTGTCTCTGTGTGTGTGTCTGCAATGAGTCATTACCACATGACCATACAACCTCAATTCCAAACACCATCTCTGGCTCTCTATACTTATTTGCCCTGGTTACTATTTACTAATTTCCCATAGACTTTAATCCAAAATGTACTTCCGGTGAATTAAAATATGTTCAGTTAAGAAGAGGGGTTAGGGGTGAGGTCCCCCCCTACCCTAGGATACCTACAGTACCTTTAGCGTTGAGATTCAAACCGAATAGTGCTCTCCGTCTGTCTACACGAGTTCCTCATTCCACAAATTCTCTCATTATTGATCGGATAGTTCTGCTTTTGTGGGGTCATGAATACTATAGCATATTGAATGATGATGTAGTGAACTGCTGTGGGGAGGGCCGGTGATGTCCGAACTGGCGTCCGGTTTCTATTTACGTAAGTCGATAGCATGGATTGGTTTAAAGATTGTTTGGTTTGTTCCTCGAAAGGCAGTCAAGGAACAAAAGCATACACCAAAGCCGTCCTCAAAAGCGAACCACTATACCTAAGTAGACTCACTGTCAATCTTATCATCTCAATGAGGAACTATAAGCTTTGTTGGTGAGCTTTGTTCTGCTTTCTGTTGAAACGATGGCTTTATTTAGGCCTAAAGCTGAAAATAAAGCTCATTGCTTTATTTCCCTGCTGCCTGTACGTTGTCTGTATGATATTCAGATGTTCTTCCTTCCTCTCCAAATATGCCCGCACACACTCTCATATGCAAAGAGATGCACCCTACCGAACACACAGGCACACATATCCCCCCCCCCCCCCGTTTCCCCTTGAAGCACACACAAATGCAGAACACACACACACACACCACACACAGCGCCTATGTCAGAGCACCCCGTGGTCACTCACCGCCCTCTAGGGCTCTAGGGACCTGTGATCGTACCGCCGGCTCTCATATTTCTGACTGATTAAAGGTGCATGAATGGCTGATTGGCAGAGTGACCCCCGTACCCTAGCTCTGACCTTATGCGCCTCCATCTTCCTCTCCCCCCCCCCCCCCCCCCCCCCCCCTCTTTGTGAATATAGGCCGACGTAAGCGGTGCTAGCAGAGTGAGTAGACAGTGACAATCGTACAGCCCTCAGGGCCCCGACAAATGAGTGTCTCTATTCAATTCATTTCCTGGTTTCTGCTCTCTTCCTCTCTCTCTCTCTCTCTCTCTCTCTCTCTCTCTCTCTCTCTCCCCCCTCCTCCCCCCTTACTTCGGTGGGTAAACATAGTAGCATCTTTGGGAACCATGACAACTCATCATTCATTATTCAATATTTTTTTAATAAATGGAAGATGTTGTGAAAATGGAATTTTGCATTTCATTTTCCCACCATGTGAATACGATCTGTTGGTTTTAAGGAAGAGACTGGGAGGAGAAAGGCTTATACACATAGCGTTTGGGTTTTTTACCTCACTTTTGGACAAGGGTGGGAGGAGGTATAAAGAGAGGAATCACAATAGATGAGGGGGCGACATGAGAATTGGGGAAGTGACTTCTACATTTAAGGTCTTTTGACCATGATCAATTTGGTGTGTTACTAGTAACCTGGAACCAGGAACCCGATTCCCTCATTGGCAACACACACACACATGCACACGCGCGCACACACACTCGCACGCGCACACACACACACACACACACACACACACACACACACACACACACACACACACACACACACACACACACACACACACACACACACACACACACACACACACGGGCTGCGGGTATCATCACCCCAGGTCCAGCTCCAGTTACCGCCCACATATAAGCTAACCAGGCCAGGTAATACGCAGACGGTTGGGGCCACCTTCGCTCACTTTGAAAACACACACAGACAAACCTGCTGTGACGGACCCAGGGTCGCACACCTCAACGGACGCACAAGATGGATCCGTATTTGGAGTGCGAGCCGGAAACGCCGGCCATTATGCAGTTAAGTGGCAAAGAGGATGACGCCCCTTTCAACTTCTCCTTGACTGGTCCTCTGGTCTCTCTCTCTCGCTCTCTCTCTCTCTCTCTCTCTCTCTCTCTCTCTCTGTCTTTCATTGACTTCCTCCTCAAGCAGCGGCACAGGCCCTTGCCCATGTGCTGCTGTCCTCAACTATCCTGCTCTCTCCCTCTCTCTCTCTCTCTCTCTCACCTTCTCTCTCTACTTCTCTCACTCTCCTCTTTCCCTCCTCTCTCTCTGTCTCTCCACTATCTCTCTCCTGTCTCTCTTCTAGCTTGCAGCCTGCAGAGCATGATTGAATAATAATATTGCTCTTATCTTTTTCGTCCTTTTCAAATGGTCGGCTTACCGTCCATGTTCTGCTCATTAGCTGGACACAACTGCCATAGTTTGTTATGGTGGCAACAACTTCTGTATTAATTGTCATGTGGCCCTACTGTCATGTGATCGTGCAACGATGCACAGAAGGGAATTCAGACTTCAATGATTTGTTTTTGTTTTCTTCTATGTAATCTATTTAATAGCATGATGGAATTTGACTTTGGCTTTGGTTGGCTTAGCACTATACCTATGAGTTATGCAAGAAAGGGCTAGGCATGAAAAGTCCATTCTCTTAATTACACACACACACACAAACACACAAGGGTGCCTCTGTTCATTATGGCCTCAATTGTCTCTAGTCTAGATACTCCACTGACTTCGCTGGTCATTCTGAGACATATTCCATGTACGCAACATGCCCACCACTACATCAAAACATAATTTAAGTCTTTTGCAGGATGTGTTCAATTATTTTCCAAGAATTGACAAGAGCACTCATTTCAATATGTTGTATGTGTTATACGCCTATAGCCAGTGATCAGTGAAAAAGTTGCGTAGTGTGTAAGGTTGTATCAGGTGGTTTTCTTTCATATAGCAGGCTTCGTGTCTGATCTGTAATGGTTCTAAAAGCATAAACTAGTTAAGAGTGGATCCTGGTTTTTTGTGGGTCTTAAGTGCACATGTGAAAAGCTGTTGCTGTTGGCACAACAAACCATAATACTCTGGTGTTATATGATTAGTGACGTGTGACTCATCTCTCTCTCTCCTAGTCACGCCCATGCTCTTGTGAAACCACATACTACGCCTGTAGTTGGCAGGGCAGTGGTGGGTGGGGTGGGGTGTGTGTGGGTGGGGTGGGGTGTGTGTGGGGGGATGGGGGGGGGTCACATTGCATGGAGATGATGTAATCTAGACCTGCTGTCTTCAGCCAGCCGTGCAATACTTCATTTAGGGATGCGTGCCCGAGCCAAACGTCTCATAACAAGCATTTACATGATCTCTTTATCTGTGGTCTGGTATGAGACGCAGGGAGATCCCAAACCCCCACCCATGCTCTCCTCTTTCTGTTAACTGGTTTCTATACCTGCCCCGGCACAGATCACACAGATCCTAGGCAACGTTTGTGACAAGTGGATCACATCCCATCAGAAGGTCTAGTCTCGCTTCCTCTTCCTCGTGTCACGCGAGAAACCCTCGCAACCGGAAGTCTACGACACAGAACCAACCGCATCTACCTCTTCCTATTCAGAAAAATGATTTACCAAACCAATTTAAACAAACGGCTTATCAACCCCATTGTGAAACTTAACTTGGTTCTGCTACAAGGGATTAACGATGTTCGATTCCAGTGGATACTCTTTATGAACCAGGGTAGGGTTAGTAGATTAAACTACTGAAGATCACACACATTGACCATGATTCATGTGCCCTGGTGCATCTAAAAAGCAGACCTTTAAGTTGTCTCATGAGCCACACCTTTGTGGTTCCTTATGAAGAAACCACTCGGAAAAGTCTCCGTTGTTCTCTCTCTCTCTTCCAGCCGTTGCGACTCAACTCCACTGTGACTCTTCATCCCTCTAACTCATCGTCACTGTCTCTCTCTCTCTCTCTCTCTCTCTCTCCAGAATGCTCCCGCTGCAGCCGGCCCAGGGGCAGTTCAGCCCGGAGGTCCGTGAGCCGGGCCTCTGGGTGTGGAGGGTGGAGAAGATGAAGGCGGTCCCACTGGAGGCCTCCGAGGTGGGGGCCTTCTTCAACGGAGACTCCTACCTGGTGCTGGACAACCGCGGGGAGACCGGGGCCGACGTCCACATGTGGATCGGTGAGTGGCAGACCCTGAACGGGGTAGTTGGGTCAGAAATGACCGGACTAGGGGGTGCCCCGGTGGTTCAACGGGGAGAGTGCGTGCCATTAAGGCCCGGTCCTTACCGCAGCGACCGGGGGTTTGGTTCCTGCCGGTGGTCCTCTGCAGTAGACCCTTCAACACAGGAGCTGTCATCGTAGGGCAAACAGAGGCCTCGATGGTGACACCCATTACAGGTCTGCTGCTGTTATGTACCAGGGCACTTGGTCCAATGGGCAATGGTCGGCTACTTCTGCCCTGGAAAATAAAAAAAAAAGTGTTTTTATTAAGGTGTGTTGTGAGTCTAAAAGGCTGTGTTTCTTTTTTTTTTTTGTATTACACGAAATGAAAATTATAATGGAAAAATATAGGGTAGTCCCATGTTTAATGCTATTAGCGATATCTGTGTTAGTCCAACGATGGCTACTCTGGGAAAAGGTTGTTCCTCCTTTTATCCACAACCAGCTAGTTAGCCTAGTACTTTCAGTTCCCCCTGGCTGATTGTTGATATGAGGAAAAGTCCTAGTCTAATCACTTCAATCTTGACTCATTACATGTAACTACATGCTCGCCCACTAGTCTGTGTGTGTTACTGCACCGCTCATACAGGCTTGTGAAATTACCCTGACTAATAAGCCTGCCACTAATGGTGATGATGTCACCTGAGACCTCAAACCCACAACATAATGAGAGAGAGAGAGAGAGAGAGAGAGAGAGAGAGAGAGAGAGAGAGAGAGAGAGAGAGAGAGAGAGAGAGAGAGAGAGAGAGAGAGAGAGAGAGAGAGAGAGAGAGAGAACCCTAGTCATCCAGGAAAGGGCGTGTTTCTTTTGGGATGCCATTAAAAATGTAGGAGGGCTGTTACAGTACTCAGATGTGGTTGTTCCCAGCGTGCGTATCCTCTGTTTCAGGTAACACTAAGCCGGTCGTCAAAGCCTGAGGGATAGAGGCCCTCTTAGCTCCGGGAAGTGCCCCCCCCCCCCCCCCCCCCCCCCCACACACACACACCTCCACCCAGCTCTGTTTGTTTTCGCTCTTCTTGAGTCCCCCAGTACACTGTGGGTCTCCCAGTTGCAGCGGAGGAATCATTTCTTGTGGGAATTGTTTGATGCTGGGGATTTGATCGGACAACGTGACTGCTGTCTGAACAACGTTAACCGTATACATTGGTTCACACAAAACACCTCTTGACCGCTTTGCCCTAATCGTGCAGTTACAAAAACAAAAGGACCACAATCATGGCCGCCTTCTGCATTCCTGTCCCCACCAAAACAATATTTACATGGCAATGTTGTGTACCATAGAGACCCTTTTCGCTCTGTGTCATCGTACGACCAGCAAAGGCTTCCCTCATAGCACTAATGATGGGTCTGCCCCTATTATGTACCAGGGAACAGCTAGTAGACCTGTCTTCACTAGTGGAGTCCGCTACCACGCACTGGTACATAGAATTAGCAGACCCCTAATTAGTGTTAGTAGCGACACCTTTGTTTATCCTTCAATGACAGCTCTGTGAAAAGGGTCTTCTTAGAGAAATGTTAAAATTGAAGGTCAATGATTTTCATGGCCTCTCTCTCTCTCTCTCTCTCTCTCACTCTCTCTCTCTCTCTCTCAGGTGAGAAGTCGTCTCGTGACGAGCAGGTGGCGGGCGCCATGTTGGCCACCCAGCTGGACAACTTCCTGGGGGGGGAGCCCATCCAGCACCGCCACGTCCAGGGCTACGAGGCCCCCGAGTTCATGGTCCTTTTCCCCCGGGGGATCAGCTATAAGGTAGAGGGGGGGTCCTGGGGAGGGGGGGGGGGGGGGGGGGGGGGGTCCTAGTGGTTCTATACATGGACACCTTCAGTTTAACCACCCTAAAGTTCTCCTTCCGAGATGGGTCATTTCCAAGTATTATTCATGTTTTTAACGCTGTTCTGAGGGAGCAGGAGTTAAAGTACTCAACGGTAAAATTAAGTTCTTCGAAAATCAAATAAAATTTTTATACATATATATTTCCTTTTTTTAAATTATTTATATGGCGGCTTTCGTGCCAATACAAGGTGCTTAACAATTGATTGCGAAAAAGGCTGTGGCTTCGGCCTGTATTTAAAAAAAACAAAAACCTCCATTTTGTTCCCTTTGTGTAACGTTGTGTCCCACCCACCCCGCTCCACAGGAGGGCGGTGTGGAGTCGGGGTTCCGGAGGGCCCCGGGGGCCGGCCCCGTGCACCGGCTGTACCAGATCAAGGGCAAGCGCAACATCCGTGCCAAGGAGGTGGAGCTGTCCTGGGCCAGCTTCAACAAGGGGGACTGCTTCATCCTGGACCTCGGGGAGGTGGGTGTGGGGACTGCGTTGCCAGATTGGGCTAGATTTCCCCCCGATCTGGCAACCCTGGATGCAGTGGAAGTGAGCGTTGCCAGATTGGGCCAGATTTCCCGCACAAGCTGGCCACCCTGACTTCAGCGGATGAAGCCAGTGTTGTCAGATGGGCCAGATTTTCGGGGACCTCGGGGAGGTGGGTGGAGCCAGGGTTGCCAGATTGGGCCAGATTTCCCCCCGATCTGGCAACCCTGGATGCAGCGGAAGAAGCTAGTGTTGCCAGATCGGGCCAGATTTCCCGTCCAATCTGGCAACACTAGGGTCAGCCCGGTCTCGGTCCGATGTACAGGCGTTCGTTTCAGGAGGCCACCGTAGGTTTTCTTTGCGAAACTGTATCAACATTTCCTCCCTTATCATGGTGGGGAGAGGTGTATTGTCCTAAATGCTAGCACCTCAGCTGCAGTGTAACCATAATGTTAACGTGAAGCCAATCCATTTACAGTGTTGGAGAAGGATGGACTGAGAGGCTATTACAAACAAAGATGTATGATGTCTCGGTAGGATCAAGAGATTATGAATTTGATGTAAATCACTTTGGTAATTTGGTCAGTTTAATTTCTTTCTTGTGGGAATCAAACCCCTTACCCTGGCTGTGTTAATGGGTTATTGGGTGGGGGGGGACCTGAACGTTTCATAATCCTATGTTAGTATCCAGGGGAAACGCACGTTTGTTGATCAGTAAGTCACAGGGTCTTACTTTGCCCTCCTGCAGACCATCCTGTCGTGGATCGGGTCCAAGGCCAACATCTTCGAGAAGCAGATGGTGCGGGAGATCGCCTCTCTGATCCGGGACACGGACCGCCACGGGAAGGCCCGCATCGTGGACATCAACGAGGGGGAGGAGACCCCGGAGATGCTGACGGTAACCACGGTTACCGCGCCGTCGCCCAGCTGACGCCGAAGAAGAGAAAACGGCTTCCTTTAATTTCCTCTCTTTGGTCAAAGAAGCGCTACGTTCTGTGCTGTCGCTGCTACGATCTGACCCTCTGCCTATTCTGAACCCATCCTGTTCCTTTGATTGGCAGGTGCTCGGGCCAATGACGGAGCTTGGAGAAAGCACGCCAGAGGAGGACACCAAGGCAGACCGTTCCAACTCCGCCCATCTCTACAAGGTCTGTCTTCGCTCCGACTTCTACCTTGCATAAAGATCGGTTTTCTATCGAGATGGAGAGAGACACCACGGAGTCCCATCATTTGATAACTCTAATCACATCACATATCATGCTTCATAGGTTTCTGATGCCACGGGGTCGATGACCATGACCAAGGTGTCGGAGAAGTGTCCGTTGGACCGGGATCTGCTGGTGCGCGACGACTGCTTCATCATGGACAACGGGGCCAACGGGAAGATCTTTGTCTGGAAAGGTGAGAGAAGGCAGCTGCAAAGTCCTCCTGCTGCCGTCCGTCGAGGACATCATCGACCACGGCGTTCGTTGGACTGGAACACAAACCGACTCTTTCTCTCGGGCCTTTCTATGAGCTGGTCTCTTTCCTAGAGTGGTCTCCTATAGTCGTGAGTGATAATGATGCCCGCTGTTCCCTGACTCCTCCCTATTCCTGAATGATTGACAGGTAGTGGAGCCAATGCTGAGGAGAAGAGGGAGGCCCTAAAGATGGCGGATAACTTCATCCAACAGATGAACTACGACAGGATGAAGACGCAGGTATGCTTACTGCTGGGTCTTTGTTGTAAACACAATGATGCTGCATGTCCCACGCTGTCTGTGCTATAAATCTCTTGAATCAAAGATCTTTAATACATAGTTGCATCAGAACCAAAAACACACACTTAAAACGCAACAAAGTGTTGATTGCGTCAGTAAGTCTGCAATAACAGCTTGTCTGTTATTCTTTCTGTCTGTCCTAATTCACCTTATTCATTAATTGACCAAAACTGATATCTGAATCTCAGCAGCATTCTCAGCGGCTATAACTCCCATTTACTCCATCAGCCTATAAAATGAACTGATTGCTGAAACGCTATACAAACTAAAAGGGTATTTTCCTTTTCAGGTGGAGATTCTACCGCAAGGACGAGAGACGATTATGTTCAAACAGTTCTTCAAGAATTGGAACTAATGCGAGGACAAGATGTACACAGCTTCACGGACTCATGAGCAGAATACAAAGAACCCAACTGTTACCAAATAACAACGGCGCTCCCTATGCATATCATGTTTTTTTATATGTATATGAGTTCATGTTTGTGTATATATTTCGGTTAGACCGGTAGTGAACTCCTGTGAATGAAGGCATCTGACACGGAGTTCTGCTTAACACATATCATTCATTAAAGCCCTGATTCAAAGATGCTAATCTTTTTATATTTTATCCGTTCAGCATGCATCTTCTAGGCTGTCAATCATTTTTATGAACGTGTTTGTTTTGGTGGGTTGAGGCTGCTCTCAGTTTCGGTTCAATATTGCCACGTATTCATGAATCCCTGTGAAAATAATTATGTTAAGAAATTCATCGGTATAGAGTCAGTAAACAAATAGCGGGTGCTGTTGCATTCTGATCGGCCTTTGATATCATTTAAGGGTATTCTCAAAGTTCTTATCTAGCCAAGATGACATTGGATGAAATGGTTGCGTTTTCTTTTGTACAATTTGTTAAGAGCATCACAGAAGTATTCTCCTGCAGAGAAATAATAAAACACAACAAAATAAAAATATGAAGCATGTTGTTCTTGCATTTTCCATATCCTATGCAAAACGTTTATCATATTCTCAAGTATTAATCCTTACATTACAAATATTATCTTATTTTAATGGCAATAATGAACTCTGACCAGCTTACTGGGAGTGGTCGAGAGGGCAAACCCCTAAAGTGATGACTAAACATACTAATGATACATGATCCACACCCTTTCATCTACCTGCTGAACCTCAGTAACCCATCCACCCACTCATGCTCCAATCCAGCCACTCCACATCGTTCACCCATCCACTGTCACTGCACCCCTCCACTAAACCCCCCATCCACACACTCATCCATCCTCATTGAAACAGTGATTTGTCTCACCTGTCCTCATTCCATGCCCGATCCCCCACAGTGCTCTCGACTGCTTCAGGTTAGCTACAACAGCCGTATGAGGGCAGTTGAACCCAGGTGTTCAAACACGATAACAACTCCTCTCTCTGATGCCCGTCCAGAGACCTGCGGTGATCAGGCCGAAGGATAGAGTTGGCCTCCGATTTTTTTCCAAACACTCATCAAATCGTTTTTGATGGAAATCGGCCTCAGCGGGACTTGAACCAGGTTCATCGCAGTTTATGACCGATGGAACTCCCCGCTGGGCCTCAGAGACACCTGCTGTATCGGTGTTGGTTAACTGCGACGGTCAACAATAAACCAAGATCTTATTCCATAATCGAAAACGTCAAAAATCTCGTTTTGAATTTCCAATCATTCATTTCCAATCTATCAGTCATTTTAATGGTTGTAGCCCTCTCTTGTATGCCTCATTGCGTTTGTGTGCGGCCAATACACAGGTGTGTCTGATGTAAGCCTACGTAACCGAGTTTTATCTTCGACTGCATAAAGGCGGCATGACCAGAGATCACATGATGACGTCTGGAGAAATAAAACATTTGGGTTTACGGTCAAAGATATTGTAGTGATATAAAGGACGATGTCAAAGCACTTCCCTGAAGGGGACAGCACAGCAGGCATAATGCCAAATGTGAGCGTCTTGGTCATTTAGTGTTAAATGGAGAGAGCAGAGGAAATACAAGCACTGATTGATCCACAAGTGACGAGTTCATTGTGCTGATGTACGCTCTGTGACGCCTGCAGCACGGCCATCTGCGTCACTTCAGGGAAGCCACTGAAAAAGCCGAAACTATCATATCAATAGATAGCAGCACACGTACATATGCCCGTGACGCAAGCATGTGAGGCGGCTGTATTCGATTATAGCTGCTGGATCTTGATCTTGCCACCGAGTCCAGCTCATAAAAATCAGAGTCCAAGGGTTGCATCTGTTATAGGCAGGGGGATATAAAAAAGCTTGGATAGAAAGCATTCGCTGTCCACTCCTTCCTACTGTCGGAGCGGTCAGCACTCTCTCTCTCTCTCTCTCTCTCTCTCTCTCTTTCTCTCTCACTCTCTAAAAATGGAAGAAGGTAGGAGCATGTAGGACAGGAACATTGAGTTTTGACCAACTTCTTATTTTTTGTGCTGAAAGACTTGACGTATTGATCTTATTGCATAGTGATTATTTCTCATTTTGTGTTTGAGAAAGAAAGAACAACTGGTGTTTGTGTGTTTGTTTGTCTGTGTGTGTGTGTGTGTGTGTGTGTGTGTGTGTGTGTGTGTGTGTGTGTGTGTGTGTGTGTGTGTGTGTGTGTGTGTGTGTGTTTGTGTGTGTAGTTCAACAATGCATAATAATAATTGTAGAATACAATGTAAAATATAAAAATACAGTTTTAAATTCGAAACACACACTGTCATTTAGCTCCTACGGTTACAATTTAAAGTATTCATTATGTTCCGCACATTTTGTTGCATTATAATGAAACGTACATCATTTGACAGGAACAAAGCCAAACCATTTTGAGATGAAGAGCATCCTGAAGAAGAAGAGTAGGTTTTGACTTTACACTTCCATCCCGTATCAGTAGCCAATGATTGCTTTATTATGATCTAGCGGCGTGACTTAAAGCATTATCAATGTATGAGAGTTTATCATAGGTCATTCATATCAAGGTGGCCATTGTTAAACCCCATAGGCTTTGGCTATAAAAAAATATTCATATATATAAGCCTTTATATCAAATGCGTTTAATAAAAACCGACACTGTCTTTGTTTTGTATGAATAATCCCGAGGAACTTTCTGGATAAAATATTAGACATATTTTTATTTATTTTATTTATTTTTTCACTTTAAAACTTTTTTCAAATGAAAAAGAGTTTAATGCGACCCCTCGCCTCCACCCACTCAGACCTGAAGGGGGAGAGCTTCACCCAGAGCAGCTCCATCGGGGCGGTTAGATGGCCCCAGAATGACATGTACGTCCAGCAACACAGCTCCGCCCCCAGCCAAAAGACCTCCTCACTCGCACAGGTACGCCGCTGAATACACACACACACACACACACACACACACACACACACACACACACACACACACACACACACACACACACACACATCATCAAAGGCTGCAATCGTACATCATGTCTTTAGTCGTTCAAAATAGATTTTAAATCCAAATGTGTTCTCTCACTGGATACGATTTTTTTATACATTTGTCAGTGTTTCATAAACGTTGAACGTAGTTCTACATTTCCCCCCGTATAATTTAATTAATTTAAAGTCATTTTCGGCCTTGTGGCTCAGTGGTCACCACTACTGCCTATCAGACTTTCCCTTAAGGTGTCCTCCAGGCCTTTGTCTCGGCCCCCCCATCCTGCCTCAGCCCTCTTTGGGGGGGACCGTTCATGAGCAGGGGGTTCTGGCTAAAGCCTCCCCCTGTGTGTGTCCTCCGGCAGAACCCCCGACAGAACGGCCTGAAGGACCTCCGCAGCCTGCAGGACTGTGTGGAGTTCATCAACGACTGGAAGGCCCAGGTGGACCACGTCGCTCAGGTAGGAACACCCCGCCCCCGAAACCGGTCCCCGCCGGACCAGGAGGTTCAAGATTCGACAACTTTATTTGTCATAACGACACACACGTACACGTACACACCACGTACAGCGAGATGGAGTTCAACAGTCGATAACAGTCATCGTTGACGATTTACCAATCGAAATGTTGGCACAAATCGCACAGTTTGATGTAATTGTATAAATAAAGTGGAAAGCTTTTGGCAAGCTCTCAATTTGAATCAGCCTCTGATCGCTTAAAACTCCTTTATTTACACTTTAAGTGTTCCTACCTTCATTGGGATGGAAGCTTCACTTCAGTGAATGTGTCTAATGATACAAATTTGTATTCAAGATTGAAAAAGGGGCATAAAAGTTGTTCAAAGCTATGGGAAACGATTACAGGGGTTTCTGTTTGCGCATGGAGAGGTGACATGGCATAATGGAGACATGACAGGGCATAACTGGAGGAGACGACAGGTCATACTGTAGAGAGGGCACTGATAAGAGTTGGGTTTACAGCCTGGCTGAATGACATCTGCCCAAGCTCTGCGGAGCTGTAAACAACCCCGGGATAAAAAGGCCTACGGGCAGGACAGGCACCCTTTCCGAAACGATAGCCCATCTGGGAAAACTTAGGGTAAGTGTGGAAAATGAGTTAAAGCACAAATACTTTAAAAAAACTCACAGAACAATCCACAAGCCTAAAGGTGCTAGGTGTGAGAGGGTTTTAGACCCCTCCCGGCTCATTCCTGACCAATCGGGGTGTCTCTGGCTCATTCCTGACCAATCAGGGTGTCTCTGGCTCATTCCTGACCAATCGGGGCGTCTCTTCCCATCTATCCTACCTGTGTCTGTCACAGGCAGCGATACTTCCTTGTATCTGTGACCAGCCAGGTTGGCGTCAATACGCCCAGTAAATTAGTGAGTGTATGATGATTAGTGGCTAATGCTTGATGTTTCTGTATCGCAGCGGGGCAGCGGGTGTCCGGAGGAGGGCATGGCCGCTGGCAGCATGACCGACGAAGGACGGGTGGAGCGCAGTTTGGAACAGAGCCGCAAACTCATCCTGGAATGGGCGGGCGAGCTCCAACACATCGACACGGTGAGGGCCGTTAACAACGCCGTTCTAATTAACAATCTCGCTAAACGACAGACCACCCTGTAGGATGGAAATTACACAGCTTCAGTTCATACATTTTCTACTCAATATTACTGAGTTAGAATAACTGAGGTCTGAGCGGTCAGGAGAGTTGTAAAGGTTTTAGAAAAAAATTGATTGGGTTTCATAGAAGCAGGTGCGAGGGGCGTGGCCAGGCTGTGCAGCCAATAGAAAGCCTACATTCTGCAAAAGGGTTTTCAGCCGGAAGTAGCAGACGTCTTATTTTACAGAGAATTTCCCAGGTTCATAACTTATAAAATAGCACAGAAACTTTTCATATAAACGTATTATATTAACAGAGCTGCTCGGGTCTAAAAGAGTGATTTGGGGGTTTCCTCTCTAAGGACGTGACTGAGGTGTAGGCGTTAACAAAACTCCCCTCTGTGTGTTCAGCTGCTCAGGGACACGCCTACACCCACGCCGACGGCAACCAGGGCTGAGGAAGAGGAGGAGGAGGAGGAGGGGCCGAAGGAGGAGACTCAGATGAGGATCATGCGATGGGCAAAGGAGCTACAGGACGCCGCAGCGGTGAGGACTTAAAACTCAACACTCACTCAGACCCCGCCGTCCTCACGAAGCCCACCGGTGACCGCTCATCCAGCAGCCCATTGGCTCGTGACGGTCAGGTGACCTGACGTTAGAAAGCTGTAGCTGCGATGAGCTTTCATTTTGGAAGGACGTCTGTGTCCGTCGGGGTAATAGCGTTGGTTGTGGTTCCAGATTTGCGGCATTGAGCGTGAGGAGCTGGGCCAGATGTTGAGGCTGCTGGGGCAGAGGAAGAGGAAGCTGGTCCACCTTCTTCCTCTGCTGGAGTTTATCACCTGGTCGCTGTTCAAGGAGGACCGCACGGTGAGACACGCACGACAATGCGCAAGCGCGCACGCACGCACGCACGCACAAAAGAACAAACACACACTTCAAGGTCCTCTTAATTCAGTCTAAAACACACACAAACCGCACTGTAAAAAAGGATACATTATATAACCTTTGTTACAGTGAAGTCTGTGTGTGTGTTTTTATAAAACTTATATAATTATAATAATGTAAGAAAGGTTTCACTTGTTGACTTAAGATGAAGCAGTTGGGCGAAGGTTCACAGGGAGCCAGGAATAGTCACTGGTTGCCAGAGATAACAGCGGATGTTATGTCATGGCTTCAGGCACCAATTCAACACCATGAGGGTGGACCCTTATCTCAATGGTTGTTAAACAATCCAACTAATAAGAGCGTTTATATAGGTTTCTATTGATAAGAATAGCGTGCAGAGGTTTGTTAGAATCTGTGGATGAATCATTGAATCAAGTCACTGCTTACACTGCAAATGGGGATACATCATCTCCAATGCAGACTGTTGACATATCATGCAATGCACTCAAAACGTAGAATCCTCTCTCACAACATTTCTACATTGGACCAAAAGGTCAAAGGTTAAACACTGGGCAAGTGCCAACAGAACCTTGCAGTCGATTAGCGGAGGGAAAAGTTTAACTCAGTCAAACAACCTACCTCAAAGCAGTTCTGTCTCCGTAACGACTTATAGGACAGATATGACATATTCAAAAGTTATAATGATTATTCATCCTTCACAGAAAATGATGCCACAGTTCTGGTTGCTGGCCAAGCAGCGCAGCTGGGAAGCAGGGGTTGCCCGATACATCCCCAACTCAGGTGAGTGTTCAGTCACTGCAGACCAACACTTTGGTTCTTCTGACTGTCCGTCCATTGTGCAGAGATCTGATGCTAGTTTTTCTCTGTTCCACTTTAACCTTTTAGTCTGGAGTTGGATCACCAGTGCCACAGGTAAGCTGGAGCCACAAACCCATTGCACCTTTTGACACAGACACACTTAAACTGATGGGTGCATTATGTTCGGCGCCGCCGACTTCATTCAACCCTTCTGATGCAAATATGTATTGCATTAGATTGATTATCATGTGCCTGCAGTCGACAAAGACAGCTTTTACTCATTTATTTTTGCCATATTCCTGGGAATCCCTGCTCTTGTAAGATGAGGTTCTAAAACGTTCTAAGACCTGAGACCCTGTATTCACAAACCTTACTATCGTCGTGCACCTGTCCCTTCCATGGGTTACACCCATGAGTTTAGGATTCCCCCCTACAACCTCCCCACACACACACACTTTTAAAATAAAACAATTAGGTGAAAATGTTGATAACGACATTTCTCAAGGTGATAAAGTCAAAGGTCATAAAGGCGGCCGCCTTTATGACCTTTGATCTTTATCACCTCGCCAAATGTCGTTATCAAGCGATTGACTCCGCCCGCCCACACAGCCGACGTCACCCTGGACCCCATGACCAACAACCCGTGGCTCCAGATCTCTGAGGACCAGCGGGGGGTCCAGGAGGGCCCCGCCCAGGCCACGGACCTCCCCTACAGCCCGCAGCGCTTCACCAGCTGGCCGGGCGTCACGGGGTGGGAGGGCTACGGCCGCGGGCGCCACTACTGGCAGGTGGACATCGCCAACACCGGCGTCTGGCGGGTGGGCGTGACCGCCGTGAACGCCAAACGCCATGGGCGCGTCCCCATGTCGCCGCGCCACGGCTACTGGGCGCTGTGGCGGAGCGCGCAGAAGTTCTACGCCTGCACCGAGCCCGAGCTGACCCCGTTGCCCCTGGCGATGGCGCCGCGACACCTGGGCGTCTATCTGGACTACGAGGAGGGCCAGGTGTCGTTCTACAACGCCAAGACCCGGACGCACATCTTCACGTTCACGGGGAGCTTCCGGGGGAAGATGTACCCGCTGTTGGCGCCGCTGGACGGACGCACGCGGCTGGAGGTGCGGCCGCCACCGCCGCGGCCGCCGCCGCGGCGCAGGGGCTCTGTCATCGGGGAGCTGAAGTGAGGGAAGGCGGGTTTTACCGGGAGAACGCCAGGATCGCGGTGAAAGGGAAGGGGACGCGAGGATCCGGGCGGTTCACAGATAACGCCTTGGGACACTTCGGGACTGTTTGGAGGCTAAATGCTAGATTGGATTATGCCGGGGACAACTTGGTGTCGAGTTTAGAGCTTCCTTCTGCAGCACTGAATTGCTCAGAGACATTTTTTTTGTGCTCGCTGAAGATTTCGATTCAAATTTCATGAAAGGCTATATATATTTTCTTGTCGATAGCGGAAGACCAAAGGCCGACAGAATTGTAGGTAGACGGCGATTAAAAAACATTTCTTTATAACATGCTTTAATTTACGAATTTGTTATCTAGAAATGATCGAAATGTAAAATAATGTGGTAGCCTACATGTGTATATATTTTGGGATAAACCAAACCGCAAGTGAAACCAGCCAAGGTAAGCTCGATTTTGAAGGTATACAACTGAAAAAATCCCACCACTCCCATTGAACCTCCCACTCCCTCTTAATACATGACTAGTTTCTGATCTTGCACAATGAGTGCACGGGCAGAGTGCGCCCAGGTAACCGGTAGAAAGGTTGACTGACGGGTAGGCCATCGGTATATTCGCGCCGAATGATAAGATAGGACAGGCTTAATCGTTGTAGATACCTGAATTTATTTATTGAGCGTTTGAATTTTAGATTGCTGAAATAACTTACACTCGCTGTGCAAATATTGTCCAATAAAGCTGCATCTTATTTGTCAACAGATTGATGATTAAAGATAAACAATTCTAAATTATAGGCCAACACAAATACCCAACCTGAGGTCAAAGATATTTTGAGATGTTCGGCTTGGGTCTTTGCTTTCCTTTAAAGGAGACATACATATTATACCACCAGTTGTGAGTGTTGCCTTACACGCCGTTTCGAAAATCTGCCCTATGTGACATCACTAGTGGGCGTGTCCACCAAGATCTGTGCTGAATAGATGAGCAACATTTACTTCAGTCAACTGGGTGGGCTGGTAGACTGATCTATCCAGCATAGATTTAGGTGGAGAAGCCCACTAGTGATGTCATATGGGGCAGATTTTCGAAACGGCTTGTAAGGCTAATCACACTCACACCTGGTGGTAAAATATGTCTCCTTTAATAAAAGGCAGTAGCTTCATTATCCAGGTATACATCAGGCAGTTAGTAAGTCATAACTGAGCAGGCAGGCAGGCACGCAGATTGTTAAATCAAATAATCTAAGAAGTATAAAGAGTAAAGCTGCAAGCGGTAAAAGCAATATAACTTTAGAATCTAGACATTATGAGTTGCTGTCCTAATATAATGGAAAGTTTGCATTCCATACTTTAATTGGTGAGCGAGCTGGAACAGAAGGATAAGGCTGCTCTCTACCAGACATCTGGTGGAACTACAGTTGTATTCCTCAGGCGAAACCTGAACAAGAAATGATGCGTCCAGTTTATGACATAACAGATCATGTAGTCGTCTTTTTTTTTTTTATTGTCAGACACTTTCAGACTTTTACCTGGTTCAGCTCAATTCAGGGGAAATTAGTAAGACATTATTGACCAAGAGTGACCATATAAGCAAATCTCCGCCCGATGCAGGGAAAATAAAAGTACCAAAAAACCATTGCATTGCTTTGATTGATTCCCTTGATTTGAGTGAAGGTGAGAGTTAGTGCGGCATTATTTTGCCAAAAGGATAAATACTGTCCCATGGTGGGAACATCCGATGAAACTATAATTGTATTCTTTGTGAAAACGTACAAAATGATTTAGCAAGAAAACGAATAACAATTAAAAACTAATTTGTTAAATTAGTACAATAATATATATATATATATGGAAAATACTTTAATATTAGAGAACAAAGCAGTAAAATAATCCACAACCGCATCAATTAAAACAAATAAAACCTTGATTTCTTTCACTGTGCAGTTTTGTCGAGAGGTGACGTCTTCCAATTGAGATCCCAGAACACTCCTTTCAACACTTTACCGAATTTCTTCTTCAACTGAAACACATAAAAGACGCAACTCAGGTTTGTCCAATAAGGACACTTGGGGTTTCATTGGCTAGAAATGGGGAAGCCCCGCCCTAATGTCCTACTGTGATTGGATTGTACCTTCATGAGTACTTCCTCCTTGACATTTATCTTTTCGCAGTCTTGCTCTTTTGAAGAGCACATCATGGACAGTGTGACTTCACTCTTGATCCCGGCTGAGGACAAAGGAGGTATACGACGGGCCGGTCATTTGCATGTCCGTGGTGCTATGTAAATACACAGCCGTGCCTTATTTCCGGATTGTTTTGTATGAACAACAGGTTGTAAAAGGGGGCAAAACTAGCCTGGCTAGAGCCAAACTGTATTTTGACACCCACACACGTGCCCACACACCAATTGCATGCACACACACAAGCACCCACACAATCGAGTGAGCACACACACATAGACACTCACACAAACACACACACACACACACACACACACACACACAAACACGCATACAAACCAAGCACAGTTGAGCAGGAAGAACTCCAAACATTCAAAACAAAAATAAAAGGGTCGGGCTAAAACAAAAAACATCGAACCCTATGTGTTGGTGCATGCGTGCGTGCGTGTGTGCGTGCGTGCGTGTGTGCGTGCGTGCTTCCCGGCTGACTCACGTGTGAAATCTGTGCAGTTGGCTGGTTTGCTCTCCATGTCGCCGGACACGGTGATCACCTCAAACAGGTAGAGGGTGCCCGGGCGCAACGGCCCCACCGTGAGCCGGGTCTGGCCCCCGCTGAGGGGGACCGCGCCGTGGTGGTCCCAGAAGTTGCCCCGGTACTTGACCAGGAACATCGTGGTTGGGGCGGTTTGGGGCGTCTTCCACGTCAGGGTGCCGTTGCTGCCTTGAAAGGTGACTTTGAGGTCCTCGGCCATGACCGGTACTAGACGCACACACACACACACACACACACACACAAGCACAAATGCGATCGATGTTAAAAAGGTTTTGTCGCAAATCGGGTGAAAAAGTACGCACTGGTGATATCACACGTGGGAGTGTCCATCAAGACGTCAGACAGACAGACAGACAGACAGACAGACAGACAGACAGACAGACAGACAGACAGACGACTCACGGGTGTGGGTGTGTCTGCTGATGGGACTGCTTTCGAGGTTCCCGGCGTGGGCCATGACGATCACCTGGTAATAGGCGGCGGCGTACAGCATGTCCAGGGTCAGGGAGGGGTTGATGATGTTGGTGTTGTGGGTGGCGTTCTCCGTGGAGTTGAGCAGCTGGACGGACACGCTGAAGAACTCGTAGGAGCCCTCGGCAGGATCCCAGCGGGCCGTGATGGAGGTCACGCTGGCGTTCAAGACCAGGCTGCGGACGGGGCCTGGTTCTGGGGGAGGGCCGGGATGACCAGAGGGGGAAACAAGAGGGGGGGACCAGGGGGGGGAGACAGAGAAGGAGAGACCAAGGAAGGAGATCGGGGGGGGGGAGGGGAGACAGAGGGGGGAGACAGAGAAGGAGAGACCAAGGAAGGAGATCGGGGGGGGGGGGGGGGGGGAGACAGAGGAGGAGAGATCGGGGGAGGTGGGGGTTGTTTAACACCAATCTGAACTGAACGGACCATGAGCTACGCAAATCATATCATCTCAATCCGTTAAAAAAAAAAAAAAAACACAACCAAAAGAGAGGCGGGCGCAGTTCAATGAAAAGGTTTTTCATTCGAAAAGTTGTCATTTCAAAAAGACACGGATGGAGGTGTCCCCCACCCACCGATGAAGCTGTCGATGGAGGCCGCGTCCCCCTCCAGAGACTCGTAGGCCTGCGTCCAGACCGTCAGCCTCAGATGGGTGCCAGGAGGCAGTTTGCCCACCTCCACCTGAGAGTGGGTCACGACCTGGTCGTATAACACTCTGCAGGGGGAACACAAAAACAAACACTGGTTCAAACCTCCAAAGCGTGAAAATTCGTGGCATGCACACCGACGCTGACGCACGCGGCGTGTGAGCAGTACAACCTCAACGTGGAGCTCTCCAAGGGCTGTGCACGGAAGGAAATGAAGAAACAACGCACGACTATGAAACGAGAAGGGGGATGTAAACATTATGGGGGGGGGGGACATATAAACATAAAGAAATAAAAAAGTATGTGTTTGTGCGTGTGTTAATATAGGTTTCTCTGTGTTTGGGTGTCGGTTTTTACATGGTATGGATGCATTTTTAAAAAATAAAATAAAACATTGAATTGAATTACGTTGAATAACGACGTTATATTCACACACACACACACACACACAGAAGAAAAAAAAGTGTACTGTGAGAATACTTTTCGGTTTCGATCCTCATAGCAACCACATGGTATCCTTTGGCGGACCCCTCGTGGATCCAGCTGAGAACCAGAGAGCGGGTGGTGATGTTTGAGACGTTGAGGCCAGTCACCACGCTGGGCCCTGAGAGAGAACGGGGGGGAACCATCCGATCAGAGAAGGCCAAACCAGATCCCAGGGGAAGGGCTGTACAAATGAAAGGCTTCATTTGTACAGCGCCTTAATCCCTGTTTCAATCTCAAAGGGCTCTCTAGGTCACATTATAAGGTGCCCTCTGACCCCTAACGCCTCTCAAGGGCAAAGAAAATCTCCCCTCATTTTCAGAGGAGACCTGGAGATGAACTCGGAACGAGGGATCTGTCGTTCCGAGTTTCTAGCTGTTAGGAGTGTGAGTCTGTTTTGTAATGAGTGCCCGTGGAACCAGCGACTGTGAATTGTCCAATTGAAAATCGACTTCACATCCAACCCAAACTCTGAAGCCCTGATAACAGCACAATGTGCTTAGCACCACAAGTCAGCTTTTGGGGCTACGGTGTTGTTTTTTCACCAAGGAATGGGCGTTAGAATCAAGTAATAACATTCATAAATTTGATATAAAATTATAAAAACAGAACATATCCTTGTCTCTAATAATTCTAACAAACCTCGTCTTTCCGAGTCTATTTCAATTAAAACTAGGCGTGGCTGCGCTTGCAGTCTTTTTGCATTCGCCACCACTCCCTACTATGATGTGGAGGCTCCGGCGGTACTCGTCCCGACCCAAAGAGAGGCCTTGGAGGAAAGGGGCCCGTCGCCATGACGACCCCGAGTGAGGCGGCAGTCGGCGGACTCACTGGTGAACACGGTGATATTGGCTGTCTCGCTCTCCACGTCCCCGGTGACGCTCAGCACGTGCACCGTGTACTTTTCGCCGGGGGCCAAACCCTGGACCACCGCTTCTACCTTGTCGGTACGGCTGCACGGACCCTCCCCGACCCTCACGCAGTAGTGTTCCAGGTTGCCCACGGGCCTTTCCCAGCGCAGGAACGCGGAGGTCTCCGTGGTGTTCTCGACGGTGAGGTTGTACGGCGTCTCCGGCTCTAAAGAGGAGAGCGTGATTAACATGTTAAACGGATGTTTCTGATAAAATGTTTCTTTACGCCCTCCGTCGGGAGACCTTGTTGCTCCGTGATGATTTCCCAGCGAGCGTTTTTGAAGGATAACCTCCGAGGAGATCCTTGACTTATTATTGGTACTTATTATCATATATATTTATTATTGGTTATTGACTAAAGCAGTGTCGGAGCAGTCTGTATTTATTACTTGTTTGATGTAATGTCATATTATTGAGATTGCACGCAAGTGTTATTAATATTTCAAGCTTTTATGTCATTCCGCTCTCTAGATGTGCACAAAAAGTATGGTTCGATGTTGTAGCCTGTGATAACTTTTAAAGAAATGTATTTGGCTCCACATTGGAGCCAAATACATTGTCTAGTATGACAAACTCATAAACAGCATTTGCAAAAAATGACTCTACATATAAATCATTCGTTATAGGATACGAGGAATTAACTCACTGGTGATGAAAGAAATATTCTGCGAGTTCAGTTCCCGGTCGCACTTCACCGCGAACACCCGCACTTCATATGTGGTGCCTGGGGTCATGTTGAAGAGGTTATAGGGCGAACTTTCGACGCTGACGTTCAGGAGCACATCCCCCTTGACTTCCACGCGGTAGCTGCTTATATTCCCAAGCGGGGTCTCCCAGCTCAGCGTCGCGGTTGTGGCGCTCCGGTCGACCGAGGCTTTGCCATTGAAGCGGTCTAAGGTGGATATGAAAGACACATGTCAAATATATTACTGATTAACTATCAATATCCCCCATTTCAATGAAGGATAGAAAGATTAAGTATGTGTGTGTGTGTGGGGGGGTTATGTAAACAAAGAGAAGTGGCCCAGTGATCAAGTATAAACACAGATAAACCCAATACCAGGGGCGAGGCTAGCACATTTTTAGGGGTGCTAAAGCACCCCTAAAAAGGGGCTCAGCACCCCTAAAACTTGGGAGTAAGAAATGTTATTCTAAAAATTATATTTGTTCGTCTTTGAAATTGTTAAATAATGTCCAAAACATAAAATCTTTTGAGTTAGTTGAACCAATGTTAAAATTATGAAGTTATTTTTCAATAGAAATATTTTTTGTTTTTGTGTGAAAAAAGGGTGGGTGGTGTGGCAGTGGGGCTCATTGAGTGCTCAGCACCTCTAAAGCTCTGACCCTAGAATCGCCCCTGCCCAATACCCTTATTTTTTAATAAAATGACATGCATTTTTAAGAGCAAGATTATCCTTACCATCATAACAGATATAAGGCAACTCTGTAGCGCAGTCTTCCTCCACCCAGGGTCCGAAGTGGTGCACGGCCACACAGTCCTCTCTGACGTATTGCGGCGTCATTAGGAAAGTCGTATCCTCGTAATACGTTTGAGTAAAGCTACTGGTTTCAGGACGGGCAGTGTTGGTAAAAGCTGTCTTTAGACTATCATCTGAGGCCGTTTCAGTGAAGCCACTGCTCCTGGTTTCAGGACGGGCAGTGTTGGTTAAAGCTGCCTTTAGAGTATCATCTGAGGCCGTTTCAGTGAAGCCACTGCTACTGGTTTCAGGACGGGCAGTGTTGGTTAAAGCTGCCTTTAGAGTATCATCTGAGGCCGTTTCAGTGAAGCCACTGCTACTGGTTTCAGGAAGGGCAGTGTTGGTTAAAGCTGTCTTTAGAGTATCATCTGAGGCCGTTTCAGTGAAGCCACTGCTCCGGGTTTCAGGACGGGCAGTGTTGGTTAAAGCTGCCTTTAGAGTATCATCTGAGGCCGTTTCAGTGAAGCCACTGCTACTGGTTTCAGGAAGGCCTTTGGTGGTTAAAGTAGTCCTTCCAGTATCAACGATGGGAGCAGCGATGGTGGTGCAGGGTTCCTCAACAGGGGCCGGGGGTTTCACGAGGTACCAGTTCTGGAAGGTGATGGGGTCCCCGTTGGCCCAGGCAGACCACGGCACATCCGTCTCGTTGAACTTCTCGCGGAGACCGATCCACTGCTGGCCCTTGGCTCCCAGGACCAGAGCGAGGCTGTTGTCGTAGCTCACCGTCACCAGGTCCTTGTAGCACACCTGAGGGCCGAGAAATCGGTGGTCATGCGCTTTTGGATACTGGGTTCCAGTTCACATTGCAGCGCTTTTTGGAAGATAATATCCCCTTCATCTTTACAAAAAAACAAAAAAACAATTCATGTTGCCCCAATTACAATTTGTCATTTGCGAAACACACCAGAGAAAGGAAAAGGCATATTGTCATTAACCTTAATGACGTTTCCAGGTAAATCAACATCTGATGTATTAACCTCATTGCCTCACTTTCACTGACTATAAATCTATTTTAGAGGTCAATGCGGTACCTGGCAATGTCGCCTCGCCTCATCCCAGGAGGCATTTCTGGACTGGTGGAAGAACTGTCTCTCGGACCAACACGGCAACAGCAGTAGAGCTAATAAATGTATTTATCAAATATAAATATATTTATTGAAAATAGGTCCCTCATAAGTACAGCACGTATACAGTAACAATTTGAATATATGATTCGACAAACGGCTGTATATGATCCCAAACTTACCGATAATAAAAAGTATGGAGACTTTATCCATCTTGGCTGCTCAGGCCGGTCAAAGTATCCAAGGTTTCAATCCTATCCCAGCATCCGACTTGATTAACAAAATAATATCAAGCCGCTTGGACGAATGAATGCCGACTGCGTCTGGTTGGCTGAACAACGAGGTATTTATGTCGTGCAGATGGGTATTCATATTACAGTTGGCCTGGTTTTGCATTGGTCCAGCCAACATGCAAAGCAGCAAGGGGAAATAACATACTAATGTTCTGCAGTTTGTGGCCGGTCCTAACATCTAGTGCTTCCAAAGGTCACACACCATGTATACATCATCTGAAAGATACCTTTCTTGGTAGGCAAATAAAACAAGGGTATTGCAGCTCACATGACAGAACAAAGAACAAACTGTTTAGTTATTTTAATTGTTTTTTATTATGGCCTCTTATAAAAACGAAATAAAAAAGAATTAGTATCAAGAAAGAAAAAGACATGAAAAATAAAATACATTGTATATAAAACTATATGCTGAAAAATAAGCTATAAAAAAAAATAAAAATAGGAATGACAAAAGAAAAGTGTAGAAAGTAACGGGTTCGCCGTGGCAGTGTTATGTTGGACGTACACATTTCTTTAAAAGGACCCCCCCGGCCCTCAGTCGGTGCCCTCGTCCGTCCGGTCCCCCAGCCGTCTCTTTCCCCGCGACGGCCCACCGTGGACCTCCTGCTTGACTTTCACCCTAAAACAGTGGCAACGGGACGGATGAACAACGAGCCCTCCGCCTAAGAAGAAGACGTGGTCAGACATCACGGCTGCCTGTCCGACAGAGCGACCACATTCATCCCCTTGCACTTGTTATTGGCCCTTTGCAATGTTTTATCGGCTGGAAACGAATCACTGGATGACGGGCCGTGGTAATGAGGGCCAGTCGCAGCCCTGGTGGGGCGCCGACATGTGCTTTAGAGGTCCCCTTTGCTACTTACTTCTCCTGCAGCGCTAGTGCATCGTTGATCTGCTTCAGGACCTCGTATCTCTTACGGCCGACGACCTGTTAAACACACACACACACACAGGAACCACACGTGATCGGGTCGGTCGCTCCGGCACGGACGCCGCGGTGTGCGTCCACACGTACCCCGTGTGTACTAGACATGTCAACAGTCCGCACATAGTAATAGCTGTGTGAGTGTGTGGAGCTCACCTGTAGCACAAACACCTCCTTATCCTCCTCTTCGGCGCTGGAGGTGGGCAGGATCCTCTTGGGCGGGGCCACGGGGGCCGGAGGGGGGGGGGTCTCTGAGGAGACACAACACCACATGGTCACCAGGCTTACAAAGCAGAGAGAGCGAGAGCGGGGGAGAGAGACCGCCGTGGCGGATACGCACTTCTTTTTTTGGTGGGCTTGGTTCCCTCGGTCTTTTTCTCCACGTTGCCCTCCTCGGTTTTGCGGTCGCGCCCGGGACAGGCGCAGACGCGCACCTCGAAGCAACGCCGCCCGAGAACCTGCCCCCTGTGGAGAGACCGGGAATGGGGGCGGTTAGAGAGCGCCACTGGGTTCCCAAGCGGGCCCACAGAGGAGAGGCGGTGGACTCACTCAGAGGACTCCAGGGTCAGGATGGTCAGGATGGCCCTCCGGTTCATCCCGCCCATGCACGAGCTGTTGCACATGAAGTTCAGCAGGAGCGTCGTGTGCCCAGAGCCCAGCTGCGTGGAGAGGGAAAGCACGGTCAAACAACCACCCACACACACACACACACACACACAGACACACAACATCATCCATAGCCGAGGGACGGCTGAGAACACAGCACTCCGATCTGCTCCATGCCACCCTTCTCCCCCCAGGTCCCACCAGTTACCTGGGGGGGCTCGTAGGGCAGGGTCACACTCTGCCGCATGGTGTTGGGGTCCTCCATGTACTGGGCCCGCTGGCTCCCCTCCACGCGGATCAGGTGACTGCGATGTTCCACCACTACACAAAAAGAAGACCCAAGCGAAACCACGCGCACACACACACACACACACACACACACACACACACACACAGTGAACCCCACATAATACTGGTGCAGAGTGGTCGTCGTTACACACACACACTTCATTTTTCTACGTTTGCATACCAACGACGGTCAGCGTGCAAGATGAGATGCAGCGCTCAGCCCTGGGTCACTCACACCTAGACAGGCAGACATTGACAGGTGAGCACCGCGGGTATGGCTTGGGCGGCGCGCGTACGCAGGACTTACACGCGCCGCTGGTGGGACAGGAAGGGCCCGCCACGCTTCTGTGGTCAAACGGCCAACAGTGCCGGCCCTGAAGCGTCCGTGAAGTTTAACAGGACGGCGAGCCGAGGGGTCCACAAACCCTCACTTCAATTTGTGTTGCCCTTGATCGGTTACAGTCTCAAAGGGGGGCTGCGAAAGAACCGTTTTGAAATAAGACGAACCTTTTTCTTTAGTGTTTCATTTATTCGATCCGTCGGTTTAAAAAAAAAAAACCTTTGACAAACGCCGCGCCTTGTAGCCCCAAAGCCTCCCCGTCTCCGGCAACACAAGGCTTAACTTAAAACATTATTTCCTTATCACCCACGGTCTGACGACAGCGCGTGCGTCTCTCAGTCGAGTTCAGTGAAGTAAACATAAGTGACTTTAAGTGTGCCCCCCCCCCCCCCCCCCCCCCCCATGGCTCCGCCGCCCTCCGCCTCACCGTCCTCCTTCAGGTGGTGGGGGCACCGTCGCACCACGTCCGCCACGTGCTCCGTCTTTTTGTAGACGGCCGTGGCCCTCAGGATGGCTCCCGGGGGTGGAGCCCCTTCCACCAGGACCTCCACCGGACACGTCTTGGCCAGCTGGCAGAACAGCTTGTTCAGCGAGACCGAGTACTGAAGCGCCACGACCGAAACAACAACAAAAAAAGATGAATCAATGGGTCTCCGGGACCTTCAGTGCTGAGACCGGAGAAGACCGGAAGAATCCAAAAGCGGTTCCAGCAGACAAAGTAAAAAAAAAAAAAATTAAAAAAAACACGTACACGTTTATCGTTCAGATACTTACCATGCCCTAAAGGAGCCACCGTGGGGCCAGCTGTAGGAAGGAGACGGTGTGGGGTTCCTCTCTACCTAGCTATGGGTCGAGTTTAACTCCATGTTGACTGGAGCAGAGGAACATGCCCTGTCATGTCAGTACATGGTGCTGCAACCTCCCGGCAACACTTCCAGTGAGCCAGGGGGGAGGGGGGAGTGGTGGCTGGGGGCGGTAGTTAAAACGCTACCACAGCCTAACCTTTACCCACGCCGACCAATGGTGTGGCTCGTTCGGGTGAGTCACCGTGGAAACCGTACAGCCATTTGCTTTGAGTGACATCTAGGCCATATGTTTGAGCAAACCCCACACAATGAATGAGATTCCACTTGAATGCTCCCATGAAGGATCCAAAAAGTGCACTTTTAACGCAACGTCAAGGTAAGACTTTTACTTTAATTACGCTTTTAGAACCTTATATCTTTTTTTTTTTTACTTGATTTAACTGATCAACCATATACAATATGAAAAAGAGTAAAAGCTGTTTTTTTTTAATATATAAATATAAATGTTTTCTAAATGAATCACCTTGTTAAGACTACGAGAACTAGACCATAGGAATCATGGACGTTAATAGAGTCTGCGAAACCTAAACTTGGGATAAGTTTTGAACCCTTTCTCCATGGTGGAGTGTACATCAGGTCTGCGGCAGGACCCTCCATTGTTCTCTTAGTCACTATTCGTTCTACATCGCCCTCCTCAAAGGGAACAGACCACTCCAGCTGTGTTCCAAAATACTGTCTGGTCAAACATTAATAAAGTCAAGTGAAGTATTAATAAAACATTAGGAAAGAGTTCTTTGGATATTCACATTGTGGTATTTTAGACCAGACAGTTAAAGAACATGGAGGCTTTAACTGGTCTCATCTCTCGTCTAGAGTAGGCCTGCAATGTCAGAGGACCCGCCTGTCACTCGGAGCAGGCCCGGCTGAACAGGGGTGGGACAATGTTAAACCGTGACGAAATGTGTTGTTGAGATTAAGAAATGGTTCGCGATATAATTTTTTTTTTTTTCTTCCTACTTTATTTATGGACATAAGTTTGCACTTAGAAATTAATAGACTAAGAAAAACTTTTTGTTTACTGCCATTATGACAAGATGATTAGCCTATACCATGTTACTATAACACATCTTGTCTACAATTTCATAAGAAATGGAAATATAGGGCAATTGGCATTGTTTTGCATATATTGTGTCTTTAAAATACCTTTTTTTTCAGTCATACATTTGCTTCATTCAAGTTTTGTTCAAAATATCATTATAATATCGAATCGTGAACCCAGTATCGTGTATCGTATCGAGTCGTGAGCAGGGTGAATCGTCACACCCCTCGTGAAGACACATCAAAGCCTCTACTCAACATTTATCCTCATCGCCGAGTCTCTGATCTGCAACCAGTCAGAGAACACTTTATTGATCCCAGACCGGAAACCAGCCGTCTGGGCGGGTTAGGAGGATGGATACTCACTGTGGAGGTAACAGATTTCGCCGTTCCAGAGTTCTGGAAGCGGATGTGAAAGCCGTACTCCCCGGCATAGTCCGAGGTGGTAGGCACGGTGGGGGCCGCGGGCGTGGGTGGAGTGTCGGGAGGGGGGTACACGGCAGGGGGCTCTGGGAAGAGTTCCTCCACATTGATGGAGGAGTCTACAATGAGCTGTGAAAAGAGAGCGATCTTCAATTTTTCCATGCTTACGGCTAACAGAGCGTTTGGGGAGTTCATTAATTCGACTTACGTCGAAGGGCCAGCTCCCACCCTCAGTGTACATGCATTCCAGAAGGGGAGGTGGCCTGGGGGTGGAAATTGTAAACACATAAATGAATAATGCAAACGTGATTGATAATCATTTAGAATATCCACATCAGGATGCGGAACGCGAAAATTGTGAAAACTGATGTGTGGAGCATCGTTTTATTTTACCCAGCTAGTGTATTTGGAGAGAACTTCAATGAAGGGATGAATCAATGTGATGTGATATGCTACAACTTATATATTCAGCGTCGGCAAAGAGCCAAACTAGTCGTTTTGTTTTGGGTCAGGTGGAGGCAGAATAAACTGTTGTCAGCTGAATTGTCAAGTGCTTGTCTGGAATCGTTTGCTCGAGTATTGTAGCGTCTCGTGTTGACTTACACATTATCCCATAAGGCCTGGAATGAGTCCTGGCGCAGGGGAAGACTCAAGACCTCGTCATCCACACCCACGACATCCATAATGTGCAGTGGTCAGGTCCCGAGGCTGAGACGTACAACAGTTTAAGTTAGACTGCGAAAAGTCACCGTCCAAACACAACGGACATGTCATGCTGTTTGTGATGCAACAAGGAGGAATGTTGCTTTGAAACAATGCATACAAATAACCATCCTCTGAAACGTTGAAAAAAAACACACAAATCAATACGTTGCAAACGAAATAGAATTCAATCGATATTGGAATATATACAATAACTGCAGTTATATAATGCATTTCAGTCAGCAGTGAACCAAGGCTCCAAGAGTTAGGCCATGAGCCTTACGTTGGCAACACTAAATACACATGTTTAAGCAGACACACTCCCGACAGTCATTCATTATCAAAAACGATACACATAAAACCTTCACAATAGGACCCAGAGGTTCGTGCACGGGATCCAAACAACGAGCTGTCCTTCAGGAAGCTAACCAAACAACAGAATAGCTAGCGCGTACCGGGGCCTACCGGAAACCGATGGGTTATTAACAACTGGCTGTCAAAGTTTGTATTATTGTTCCGTTTGCTGAATCGAGACATGGAGTTGCAGTCTTGGTCTGTGATTTATTCGTGAAAAGGTCCTGGAAAAGGTCCATTACTACACCGAGAAACGCGAAGGCGCGCATGCTAAGGAAGCTAACGCGTGGTAAACGTCGGGTAAACGTGGAGGAATTCCCTCAACTTTTCCCTCAATGAAGAGACGTTCGGCGGAATGTGTTCACCCAGACTGGGGATAATGACATGAAATAAAAACGCTACCTCAGACCCCTCAATCCGGCGTAGAGGCAGTGAGTCAGCCGTCAAGTGTGATTCAACGATGTCAGCTGCTATTCACAATATTATGGGCGCCGAGCGAACACGTTGGAGGATGGGGGTCGAGATGGGGATTCCCGAAAAACTTGAATGGGGAGGAGCGACGTGACGTCCAATCACAGCGGCCCTTTTGTTGTATTTAAAAAAAGGAAATGGCGAATTTCACGACTGGAAGGCCATGCAACAAATCAGCGCTGTCATCAAAATGGCTGCAGAAAGTTTAGGTGGGAAAGGTGAAGTCCTCGGTCCCTGAAGTATTCACCTCACCACGGAAGAACATGCATTAGGGGAAGTCTGTATTCCCCACTATCAGCGATCATTATTGAATGATTATTGAAAATACCAATTACTATTGCTGTCAAAATAACCTACACTGAAGTGTTTGTTATGTTACTATATATTGTTTTCCGTAACAATAATAACAAATAATAATAAAACAATTAAAATAAATAGTACAAATAATAACTTGACATTAACAATTACAATAACTATAACCATGAATTACAGTGATTTTTATATGTATAGTAAAAGTAAAAATAGTTTCGATTATCAATAATAACTCACAAAACGATGTATAGGTCTACTTCCACTTCGACCTACAATAATAATACAAATAATATCATCATTATTACAAATAGTAACCATATTAATGATCGTGTTAATTATTATTATGATTATATTGCTCTTATCATAAAATATGGAGGTGGAGGAATGTGAGGAGTACATTGCCCTCTAGTGGTGCCCTATTTGCAACGCCATCCTAGGAAAGATGTGCTCTCCTTTGCCGGTGCATTAAAGGCAAAGGCAGAGTCGGCGCCTGAGCAATCTACTGGAGGGGCACGGGTCACCACTAGGGGGCACTGTCGTTTGAGAAATATTTTAACGCAGTGGAGTCAAACACAGCAGAAATACACACGTTTTTCTTGACTAGTATTAGGCTAATTATTTATTATTATCATTATAACTATTACTATTAGTAGTAGTATTTGTATTATCATCTACAATATGCTGTTCTTGTTGGGGCTATGGATGCAGCCAGTTTACACATTCACACGCACAAAGACGATAGGCCTAATACAACGCGGAGGGTGCTAAACGCGCTAATAAATGCAATAGTTACACAGGTATGATAAGTAAGACATAGGTTTTTTTCCCCTCTCAACAGTTATAAACATTGGACAACAGCCTCCACACTCATCAAAAACACCCCTGGACAACATCAGGACCGCTGACAGAAGCACTGCATTCAGGCAACAAGTAACCAAGCAACAGGCAGAACTGACACAACGCCATACTGCAGTCACGTAGCCTACAAAACACAGATGCAAGTAGACCCTACAGGGAGCTACAAATGCCCCACCTTGCCGCCGGCACTAGGCAAAGGTCCTAGAACTGCGGTCCTGAAAATGCAGCCTCTTTTTATTAGAGGCTGCATGAACGGTATTGCAGGAGCAGACGATAACGTGTCAGAGACTGCTGCGGTCTCCGTACGTAGACCTACCGTCTCTGTGAACTGCCGGGCGATGGTCGGTGCCTCTTTTGGCCGCGTGACCTTTGAATGAATGCGCTGTTGGCGTTCAGTGGGTTCATTATGAACTTGATCCCAGCAGCACCACCTCCACCACCGCTTATAGACTTAAGAATAAAGTCCCATTCACCCTGTAGGGAGGACAGAGGGTTGTATGTATCTCTTGGAACATTACATTATGTTACATTTATTCTACTGACACCTTTGTGCAATATAAAGTAAGTGCATTCAAAAATGGAGATACACTCAAAAAAAATGGAGAGTACGTAAAAATTCACAATATAAGTAAAGCAACAGCTTTTAAGTGCTACAATATAGAAACAAGAGACAGAGACAGATACAGAGATAGAAAGAGGTTGATTTGTTTTTCATGAAAACTTTCCCAAGAGGTAACACCCAATCCTCCAATACAATACAATAAATGAAACGTCGTTTCATTCGCGATTCATAATCAGCATGTGTTTGTGTTACATCCCAGCCGACATAAGTGAATCAACCCATCTGGGTTTTAATCTTATCAATTTAACTCAATACAAACTTTATTGCAGACACAAGGGAGGTCCTTAATAGACCCGTTTTAGAAACATCAACCCAAGTGAATAGGTTGCAATGGCTTCAGTGGCTACTGTATCTCACATCTTAAAATGTCAACATCATCCAGTAGATCAGATGTACCTGGGGTGGACAAAGAAAAGCATATTCACAACTGTCCTCAGCTTATTTAAGGTCGCACCATGGCTCAAACCCCTTGCCTTGGAGGTTACATTCAGCGTGTATGGATTGTGACGAAGTTGACCCTCAAATCAACATGTCTTTAGCTATAAGATTTACTGCAAGCAGCGCACAAAATAAACAATGCCAGCTGAGCCCCTACACTTACACACACACACACACACACACACACACACACACACACACACACACACACACACACACAACCCCACACGCACACACACACACTTGCTATTTACAGGGTAACAATATTTTTATCATCCTCTTTGGTCACCCAAGTTAATAAAACATGACAGTCACATGCTGTGTGGTGGCGTGATACATGTGGAGGGTTACAGTAGCATGTGTGCCTTGCCAGGCCTGGAACAACAGAAGTGACATTTGAACAGCGTTGCATGGAGTTAATGCTGTTTATTTTAGGAGGAGGAGGAGGAGTATTAAGTTGCGAGGGAAAGCAGGCCTGTGTGTGTGATGGCACAACACCGATGCTGTGTTTTGGATCCGCTTGTTGTTATTATGATGACCTTTTTGCTAAGACTGCAGTTTGACTATGGTGGTGTGTTGTCTTCTTCCCTATTGGCTGTACTACTAGAGCAGGCTCATTTGTATTGACATAGATGCAGAGGTAAAACGGAACCCCACGGGCCTTGTTCACCTAAAGAGGACATCTTGGTTCTGTCTGGGCTCTGCTAGCTAGTTGGACGGCTAGTGTTTGCAATCAAGATGGCCTCTCTAGGTGATTAAGGCCCAGGGGCTTAGGGTAACTTTAATGAAGCACGCACTGCCCTGCTGGCGGACCGAGGTGTTCTCACAGTGTGCTTTGGTCTCCGGTTCCGTTTCCGGTCTGGATTTATCCGTCTACTGTTGTGCAAATCGGCGAAATCAGAACACATAGGAGAGGGTAATGGGGGTGGGAGGGAGGGAGGGAGGGAGGGGGGGAAATAAAAAGGGGGGGGTGGGGGCTGGCATGCCGAGAGCGCGTGGCGTGAGACAGCGAGTGACGTGTGTAGAGGGGGGCACGGGGCGGCGAGGATGGCTGGGTGACACCAGGGCAGGGTCACTGAGGGATGCTGAGAAAGAGGAAGTAGTTTGGCCGTTTGTGTGCCTCATGGGCGGCTTCCAACCAATGACACACTCTCCCCTGCCACACACCCACCTATTCCCCGCCTCACACACCCATGAGGGACGCGGTGGACATCATGTGCCGGGGCCAAACTTTACGGTGCTAACACAGGGGGTGGTGCGTCGGAAGACCCCCAAATTGAGGAGAACACCACCTGTTCTCTCGCTCTCTCCCCCTCTCTCTTGCTCTCTCTCTGTCTCTCCCTCTCTCCCTCTCTCTGTCTCTCCCTCTCTCCCTCTCTCCCTCTCTCGCTCTCTCTCTCTCTCTCTCCCTCTCTCTCCCTCTCCTTCTCTCTCTCTCTCTCTCTCTCCCTCTCTCCCTCTCTCCCTCTCTCTCTCCCTCTCTCTCTCTCCCTCTCCTTCTCTCTCTCCCTCTCCTTCTCTCTCTCTCTCCCTCTCTCTCTCTCTCCCTCTCCCTCTCTCCCTCTCTCTCCCGCTCTCTCTCTCTCTCTCTCTCTCCCTCTCTCTCTCTCTGTCTCTCTCTTTCTCCCTCTCTCCCCCTCTCTCTCTCCCTCTCTCTCTTTCTCTCCCTCCCTCTCTCTCTCTCTCTCTCTCTCTCCCTCTCTCTCTCTGTCTCTCTCTTTCTCCCTCTCTCCCCCTCTCTCTCTCGCTCCCCCTCTCTCTCGTCCCGTGACTCTTTCTCCTTTCTCTGTGGCTGGCGGTTCTAAAATAGCCGTGGGGTACGTGCTGTGAAAGAGCAGACAATGGCAGATATTACCGGGTGGCGAGATAGGCGAGCCCCCCGATTTCTGACAGAAGAAGTGGGTTAGTGCCCGCCCGGTACCACCAGAGGGACAGGGGGGACGCCCGGACCCCCTAGAAGACAGGGTGTTCTGCCCTCTGCACTGATTCAAGGTCAATAATTAAAACCCATGTCCTGGTGTGAAACAAATTGGAGCTATATTTCTATACTTGGAGCTATTGTCCTAAGAACATGTGTACATAACGCATCCGGCGAACATATTGGATGTTGTATGCTTCAAAAAGAGCCACAGAAAATGTTGAAATCTGATTTCAAACCACAAAAATGTCACTGTTAGTGTCTGTAACTTCTTGGATTATTATTATTTTTTAATGTCCCCGTAGGTGATACAATTCGCTTTTGATTTGATTTGAAACAAACTTTTGTAGTGAATCTTTATTTTGAATGCAGCCTTTTATTTTAGGAGCCTGTTAACCCAAGGCCTCTTGGTTAGTAGTGTGTGTGAGTGGAATTGTATTTTATGTATACAGTGAACAGTCTGTCATAGCCCTGCAGCCAATGGCATGAAGGCTTCCTGCTTTCGTGGTGCCACAAAGTTCGACCTCTGCTGGGGCCCTTCAAGATCAGCCCACGGGACGACTAAAGCAACTCTGGCCGTGCGCCCATGACAACCATATTGCGCACGGAAAAAACGACGCGCGAGTGCAAATGCAGGACATGATTACGAAAACCAAACTACTTTACCTGGACTCCACGCTGCCGCTACGTCGATTTTTTTTTTAGGTGATCGGGGAGAGGGGGCTTTAATTAGATCTCGGACGGGATTGTTTTTGTTACGAGTGAGTTTCACGTGGTAGCCTGTTGCTTGGTGCGAAGGGGGAGCGAGACGCAACTGTCACCGGCTGCTCTTCGGGGTCTCTCGCTGTCCAAGCATGCCTGCCGGGTTCCAGCAACTGAACGGGGGCGAGGTAATGTGCGGCTTTTTTAAAAAGAAATTATACTAAATTCACACCAGAAAGTACCGTTAGAACCATTTGCAGAAGTGTGTGGTGGTTCCGCTGCGCGCGTTTACGCACGCTTTGTTGATAGCTCACCATTTGTACCATGGATGAAATCGTCAGAATGGGGACTTGTTTGTTCAGGTTACAAAGTAATTCATAAATGTAAATAATTGTTCGTGGAGATTGCGACGGTCTCTGCATAGCTATTATTGCGACAAGCTATATCATTTAGATTATTCGCGTTTATACTGTGTAATATAGAGCTTGTGGTCCAATATTTTTTTATTTTTAAATTTATTAATTTGACTGTTTATGAGATCCTGCCTCAAAAGCAGTTCTGAGAGATTTCTTGTAAGTTGTGAAAGGTGACCTTGAGTAGGCTAGTGTGTTTTTGTGCATGCGTAGTGTGTGTGCGTGTGTGTGTGTGTGTGTGTGTGTGTGTGTGTGTGTTTGTGTGTGAGTGAGTGGATTTATGTGTGTGTGTGTGTGTGTGTGTGTGTGTGTTTGTGTGTGAGTGAGTGGATTTATGTTTGAATGTGTGTGTGTGTGTGTGTGTGTGTGTGTGTGTGTGTGTGTGTGTGTGTGTGTGTGTGTGTGTGTGTGTGTGTGTGTGTGTGTGTGTGTGTGTGCACGTGCTAGGAGGTCAGCTGAAGTAAATAAGAATTTTTGAAACGGCGGTTTGACTCATGGTTTCAACTTACCACTAATGACCCCCTTCCCCTGTTCTAACTTGGTGGAAGCATTCACGTACAGGACAGGGTCTAAAATGACAAATGTCAAATTTTACTGCTGGATTTATCCAATCCAAATTAATTGAGGTAGAAGATAATTGCGCAAGGGCCATTGCAGCTATAACCTAACATACACATCGTCCAACGCTTATTGGCTGTAGTTGTCATTTATCGATCCACCTGTAGATCAGTCTCTGTGATAAAGACTTCTAGCGGTTGAACCAGAATTTTTGATATTTGGGTTCTGCAAATCACAAATTGCAAGGTGTCAACTTTTTACTAAAATGAAAAACAATTATATGTCAAAGATAATGATTGTGATTAAAATCCATGCATGCATCGAATGTATGTAATTCATAGTTTCACAATAATGGCACAAGGAAACAAAAAAAACAATAACTGTGATTATTTCCTCATTCTTGAAAATGTGTTGGTATGCTTTACATGAGAACATACACACACACATACCGCCACACATATTTTGCTCAATCTCTCTCCCTTTCACTCATACAACAATTACATTTGGGTTTGTTGACATCAGCCACAGGTGGCACAAGTCGCAGAAAAGTCAGACCACACGTTGACATATTAAACAAACCTCCTGCAAGCCAGACCCCGGCCTTACAGCATGTCGCTTGTGCAAGTATAATGCTTCCTTTGTATCGGCCCCATGGCCAAAAGACATTCAAATTGAATGCAATTATTCAAATAAATTATTCAAACGAAAAAAGATAAGCGACCTGCTGAGTGTGTGCTATTTAACAAGGTGCACATTAGATATGCTGTAAACAAGAGATACAAGAGATAAGCTTTTTGCATGGTTGGGTATGATCCTCATTCTTATGTGTAAGCATGAACCTTTATTTTCTTATCCTTATCGGTTTATATTGATGATGTTGATGAAATGCTTGTACACATGAAATTATTCAGACTTCAATGCGTCTGTGAATGAAGTTTCCCGTCAGAAATAGCTTGAGTTTAGGTTTTTAGAATCCCTTTGTCGTTCATTGTGTTGCCTTCGACAGCCTGCTGAATAGAGTTGAGGGTGTGTGTGTCTGTGTCTTGGGACCTCTTGTCAATCAGCGTTGAGACAGGTGTGTGTGGCTTGCCGGGACACAGGGGTGCTTAAGTTCAGTGTGTGTGTGTGTGTGTGTGTGTGTGTGTGTGTGTGTGTGTGTGTGTGTGTGTGTGTGTGTGTGTGTGTGTCTGTGTGTGTTTGTGTGTGTGTGTGTGTCTGTGTGTGCGTGCGTGTGTGTGCGTGTGTGCTGTAATCTCCAAAATGAATAAGATCTCTTATGAGATCCCCTGGTTATATATATAGCAGACATAACGATGGGACAACAGCATTCTAATATTATACAATCAGTCCGAAACATTGTGACCATCACGGGACACACAATCTTATCTTCTTCCTCATCATGCTGGTTACTCGGTCATTATTTCTTCAATTCTTGACAACCATGACAAAAGCTGTGTCTATGTGTATCTTAACATCTTCCAGGACCCCTGTACATCCTGCTCTGGGCAAAGCTTTGTGATCCCAGAGCCGTTCTATCGATCTGTCTCTTGACACCTGCACACAGCTTTCAATAACCGGTGGTCACCATCTCCAAATAGATCGGCTTTACCTAACCCAATTTCGTAAAATGTCGTTTATCATACACACATAGTTTTAACCCAATAAACATTGAACTACAGATCATTGGGTTGGTATGTAAATTACCGTGGTGATTTCTTAAATCACCACAATAAACATTGAACTACAGATCATTGGGTTGGTATGTAAATTACCGTGGTGATTTCTTAAATTCTTTAAATGCATCATCCAATATCTGTGGCTCGGAAATATACAATCTCCTTCAACTCCTTCGCCATCTCAGGGCGAAACCCCAAGTAGGCCCCAGACCCACAGGTTGGGAAACATTGCCTTGGGGGAGGCGGGGCACCTGTCCAGTACATCTTTATACAGGATGAGCAAGTGTCTCAGGTTCGACCCTGCTTGGGCAGGGCTACCTGGCTAGGCTCTGAGACCAGAGCTAGACAGGGGAGAGAGAAGCAGGGGTCCAGAAGGAGAGAGTGGCATTACATTTAGGGCATTGAGCAGACGCTTTTTATCCTAAGCGAATTACAGCTGTTAATACACACATTGACACACCGATGGCGGAGTCAACCATGCATGGCGACAACCAGCTCGTCAGGAGCCTTTAGGGTTCAGTATCTTGCTCTGAGACACATCGACCCTCAGCTAGGAGGAGCCGTGGCACGAACTAGCCACCCTCCAGTTAAAAGTCAACCTGCTCTACCTTGTGAGCTAAGATAGGTGAAGGGATGCACACCGAAAACTAGTGTATTGGACCGACTATCTCTTCTTTCTTTCTTTTCCGTTCATTCTTTCTTTCGCTAATTCTCCTTTTTTTTGTTTTTTTCATTCCTACCACTCTTCCATCCTTCCCTTCACCTCCTCCTTCCTTTCTCTCCACACCTAGACGGTGACCTGGACCCTTGCTCTGTCCGTGTTCACTGCAGTGCTGGGGTCGCTGCAGTTTGGATACAACATCGGTGTCATCAATGCTCCCCAGAAGGTAAGTCTCGCGACCGCGACGATCTGCACACACATGCTACTCTCTTTATTCTAAACCGGGTGTTGCAATATTATGTTCAGATCAATGGAGTTTGAACGTTTTCTATGATTTCTACGTTGGTCTACTTACGTCTTTCAACGGTTCTGTATCTTTATATAGAACTTTTAGGCCTTTTATAGTTTCACGACTGTTAACGTAACTAGAAAGGATGTCTGGAGTCCCTCCATCTTCCGGACCAAGGACATAGTTCCCTGGCAGACTAGTATGCAGTATGTGGGATTAACCTGGGAGGATGGGTTGTTTGACCCTCTTTACCACGCAAGACTACGCTACTCGATTTTAAACACATACTGCTGAGATCATCTCTGGATACGAATGGGTTATGTACAATAGGCCAAAATCATCCAAATGGACATTTTGTCTTGTATCCACTAGTTTAGATACGTGGGTCTTTATGAAGAGCACTGTGAAGCAGGGAAGGTACATAACGGAAAACAACCCAGACATTTCAGAATTAGTTTGGACTTTTGAATGCAACCGTGTTTATTAATCAGTCAATTCAAGTTTAATTTGGCTGGCCCTGAAAACACAAAGAACAGAGTCCGAAAGCTGTATAGCCTTTACGGCTACTATTTCCGAGATCAACAAATGTCTTAATGTGTTTAAGATGTCACTGACACACACCTCAGATTCAGGCAGGAAGGCATGTCAACATGGGCGTTACACATGTTTCGACACTCTTACCTTCTTTCCTTCTCCCCATCTCTCCCTCTCTTCCTCTCTCAATCGCTCTTTCTCTCTCTCTCTCCTCCTTCTCTCTGTCTCTGTTTCTCTGTCAATCTCTCCTTCGGCCCTCTCTCTCTCTCTCTCTCTCTGTCTCTCTCTCTCTCTCTCTCTCTGTCTCTCTCTCTCTCTCTCTCTCTCTCTGTCTCTCTCTCTCTCTCTCTCTCTCTCTCTCTCTCTCTCTCTCTCTCTCTCTCAGATCATTGAGCAGGACTACAATGCCACCTGGCAGCACCGGTACGGGGAGCCCATCCCCCCCGGGACCCTCACCTCCCTGTGGTCGCTGTCCGTCGCCATCTTCTCCATCGGGGGCATGGCCTCCTCCTTCTGTGTGGGCTTTGTCTCAGAGTGGCTGGGCAGGTAGGATTGGGGGGGGGGGGGGGTACTTCACATGTTGCCCTCGGTTAACCATTGATGGGGTTTATAGAGGGTCCTCTCGTTCTATTAGCTCCGAGCCAATCAAATAACTACCTCAAGATTTCTGGGGTATGGTTATAATCGGCCCTGCTTGTTGCCCTTGGTTATGTGGTTCATAGAGAGTCCTCTGGTTCGATAAGCTAGGAGCCAATCAAAGGGCGTAGCAGCAAGGACGATACCTCAGAGATCCTGAGGTATCGCTGTATACGGCCTGCTTCATCCTGGCTGCACCGCTTCCCTTTTTGTTCTTGATGGACTAGTCGAGGAGGTTTGCATACATGAGCATGGCCTATCTATGACACATTCACCCACGCGTGATAAAGATCCCCAGATGTCACAGAATGAGGCACTGTTGGCGACTTTATGGCAGGCTACGATAAGAATCGACGCCGCCGTAACATGAACTCACCGGAACATGCTATGGGGCAGCTACAGCAGCTGACCGACACACAGGTGTTTCGTTTGGCCTTAAGAGATCTGAGTCATGACGCAGCAATGACTCTCGACCGCCGGCATGGAGGGGATTCAGGTGGCACACGCCGACCCAGTTTCTATTAGTAACCCGAGCTCCAGCGTGGGAGCCTTTCCAACCCCCTTGGCTATTGAAAGGGGATATAAATGGAGTCGTGCACACCGGGGGGTTAGGGTTTACGGGAGGACATTGTTTGACGGGATCACGTGTCTACCAAAGGGCTAGGTCGGGCATGAGCGTAGCCGTCTCTGTTTCAAAAATAACTTTTATGGGTTGAGATGGCGTAGTGTTAAAAAGTATTATCCCGTTGAACAAAGACGGTGTTGTCATTGGTAGGTGATGGGTTATAGTTGTGTTGTCCTGATCTTTGTATATTAGCTTTACTGTGCCCTTGAAAATGTGGTTTTGCATTAAATCGTGATATCAAAGAAGTGGTCCTACTCACCTGCCGTATATATAAATCTTAGATGTTACTGCTGCCACCTAGAGGCTTAGAACAGAACTGGCATGAAAAACGGCCATTTACTTTAATTAGTCTAAAACGTTTCACTAATTAATAGTGCAGAAAATCGGTTGCATGTCCTCATAACCCAAATAATATATATTAATCGTTTACAGGAACTCTGAATCCTTTTGGAAATATTACTGGCACCTTTGTGACGTATTCATGGGATTTTCATAAGAGAGCGTGTGCGTTGTGTGTTTGTGTGTGTTACTAGGAGGAAAGCCATGCTGATCAACAACCTGTTTGCCTTCATCGGGGGGGGGCTCATGGGCATGTCCAAGATCTGCCGCTCCATAGAGATGATGGTTCTGGGACGCTTCGTCATCGGGGCCTACTGCGGTCAGTCACACACACACACACACACGCACACACACACGCATGCACACACACGCACACACACACACACACGCACGCACGCATACACACGCACGCACGAGCGCACACACACACACACACATGCATACACATGTACACAAACACGCACGCACACGCACGCAAGCAAGCACACACACAAACACACACACACACACACACACGCACACACACACAAACACACACACCTCTTTCTTTCGCTCACACTCGCTCTCCCCTTTCACTCGTACAACAATCCCATGTCGGCGTGTTGTGATTACATAAGCCTTCCTTGTTACCCGGGCGTCCATCTTGATAAAGGCAGGGCTTATCCGTTATCCTGCATCCCCCATCATGAAAGCCTGGTCGGGCTCGAAAGGGCCCCCGTTTCTGCTGACCCCGGTGGTTCTCTGTGTGCAGGTCTGGCCTCCGGGCTGACCCCCATGTATGTTGGGGAGATCGCCCCCACCAATCTGCGGGGGGCCCTGGGTACGCTACACCAGCTGGCCATCGTCACAGGCATCCTCATAGCCCAGGTACAGCCTGCCTGTCTGCCTGTCTGTCGGCCTGCGGGTCTGTCTGTCTGTCTGTCAAAGATCAGGGTTCAGGTCTGAAGGGCCGAGGCATTGAATGAAACAATGAAAAGTCTATACTTGTTTCTTCCGAGGGATGAACCAAAAGCAACAAGTTGAAAACGGGCGTAGTGAATGAAATAGGTAATCAAAGTGGTGTAGCGGATTTAAAGGGAAAAAACGAGGCAAAAAATAAAATAAATTCAAACTTTTATTTAATTTTTTACATATATATATATATATATATATATGAAAAAGGTAGGCTGACGGTGTCCCCCCACCCACTACACCCCTTGGTAATGGCTTACTGACCAAACCTCAGATCTGACCAGTAGCAGCCCAGGTAGCCAACAGGACGTCAATTACACACTAGTAAACAATATACCAATCAGCACAGGGGGAACACAGTTAACGAGCAGGGAGAAAGTAATCACCCTAAAAACTAAACCAAAACTACACAAGACAAAACCTGAAAAAAAAAAATCTGTCTGTCTGTCTTTCTGACCAACTGGTCAATCCATCCGTCTACAATAATTCTTCCTTACTTCCTCTCTCTCTGCCTGTCTGTCTGTCTGTCTCTCTGTCTGTCTGTCTGTCTTTCTCTCTCTCTCTCTCCCTCCCCCCCCCCCCCCCCCCAGGTGCTGGGTCTGGAGGCCCTGCTGGGCAGCGAGGCGCTGTGGCCGGTGCTGCTGGGGGTGACGGTCCTGCCCACCGTCCTGCAGATGGCGCTGTTGCCCTTCTGTCCGGAGAGCCCCCGCTTCCTCTACATCGTCCGCAGCCAGGAGCACCAGGCCAAGAACGGTGAGGGAGCGGCGGGTGTTCTGCTCGAGTCCCGCGGAGACCCGCGCGCAGATCTCTGATTCGCCTCTGATTGGTTAGAAGGGCTCTCCTCCGAATGGTTACGTAGAAAACCCTACACTTTATTTGATTAAGCTTGCTCTCTGCCCTTAATTAATTTTTTCATTAACCTATTCAAATTGACATTCATATTTCAAATTCTTTCGTTTTATACTATGATTTGATGTATATTTGATGTTCACTCTGTAACAGGGTAAATGTGATAAAGAGTTCTAAAAACATCTCTCTCACACACACACACACACACCTCCAACCCCCCCCCCCCCGGCCCACACCTACCAACACATATACTTCGACCTCCACCCCAACCCCGACACCCCAACACACCCACACCCAAACACCCACCCACACGCCCCAACCTACCCCCACCAGGCCTGCGGCGGCTGACGGGCCGTCACGACGTGGGCGACCTGCTGGCGGAGATGAAGGAGGAGAAGAGGAGGATGGACATGGAGAGGAAGGTGTCCATCCCGGAGCTGTTCCGCTCCAGAGTGTACCGGCAGCCCATGTTCATCGCCATCCTGCTGCAGCTCTCCCAGCAGCTGTCCGGGGTCAACGCCGTGGGTCGCTTTACTTTACTTCAACGGCATTTCATCACGTCACGTTAATTCAATTTCGAAAGGCGACGTATGTGACCTACGCGACAGAGCCAACGTTTCTCCAAGTCGACGTACAGCATATTTGACAACAAGCAGTAAAAAGGACATTAAGTACATTACAGACAAGCAGTAATATATACATTAGAAAATACATTACATCAACCCAACATGATAATCAAATGAAACGTTTACTAAACATAAGGTGGCTCAAAGCTGACATTGTATGCAGTCTTACTGAAAACTTGCAAGCAAGTACAGAATACAGTAAATAAATACATAAAAGAGGATGAGTAAATAAAAAAGAAAAATATAAGGGTCTCAAGCATTAGATGTGGCTAGATCAGTTAAATCTCTTAAGGTTACAGATGGACGCTCTGCTGATTGATTGTCGTTGAGTCGTTGGTTGTTGGGATTGTTGTTCGACAATTGTTGATTTTTGATTATCAATTATTGGCGATTGAATGTTGATCGTTCCTTTTTGAGTTGCGGATGTTTCGTTTTTGTTGATTGATTGCCATTGGTCCTCTTGAGTTATTGATATTATTGATCAATTGGTGGAGATGTTTTTTTTCGCGATCACATTTTTATTTGGATTGTTGATTATTGTCAATTGAGGGTCCTTTCGAGTCACAGCTGTGTATTATTGCTGATCGCTTGATCCGTGATGGTTGATGATCAGCCCTTCATTGTATCCATCCTTGTAATGTTTTGCCTCAAGCCTCAAGGAGGAGTTAATGCGTCTTGGATCCTACAGTGAGACATCGGGAACATTGCACTGACTATTTAAACATTTTTAAATAAAGCCGTCGTAGTTTGACGCATGAGATGGTAATCACAGGAGCACAAACTAAATGTCCCCTTGTCTGCTCCTCCTCCGACCAGATCTTCTACTACTCCACCAGTATCTTCATGAAGGCTGGGGTGCAGAGTCCTGTCTACGCTACGATAGGAGCCGGCGCCGTCAACTGCGCTTTCACTGTGGTGTCGGTCAGTAGTCCTACCCCCCCCCCTCCTCCCTAAAGGGTTATCTTCACATCATCCCATTCATTCACCACACAAAGACAATGTGATGCTTTATTTGAGCCAAGTTGTGACCGTGCTCCTGATACAGCTGTCGTAACACATCTGTCCCCCCCGGCCCGTTGCCGACAGCTCTTCCTGGTTGAGAGGATGGGCCGACGGACCCTCCATATGCTGGGACTGGGAGGGATGTGTGTGTGTGCCCTCATCATGACATTGGCACTCGCCCTATCGGTCAGTTCCTCAACGACGTCATCAGTCACCCCCCCCATACCCCCTTCCCCCCCCCCCCAGTACACCGCTACGACCTACTCCTCCACCCAGCGTCCTCTTTACATTGAGTGTTTTCTTCTTTTAGGGTGAGGTATAAGCACATTGTTAACTTTGTTTTGAAAGGTGCTGTACATTCAAAGTGTAGCATTATTTGTATATTACAAGTTAAGACCAACATCGATGTTTTCTCGTGTGGCGTCACAGGACAGCATCCCGGCTTTCGTCAGCATGCTGGCCATCTTCGGCTTCGTGGCGTTCTTTGAGATCGGCCCCGGGCCCATCCCCTGGTTCTTCGTGGCCGAGTTGTTCTCCCAGGGCCCGCGGCCTGCGGCCATGGCGGTGGCGGGCTTCTCCAACTGGACCGCCAACTTCCTGATCGGCATGGGCTTCCAGTCCTTGGCTGTGAGTTTGTTTCCTGAGCTGAGGTTTTAATGTCTGTATGTCTCCACACGTTGTGGAACCTTTTGAAAATCACAGGTGGGCGTGTCAACCTAGATGTTTGATGGATAGATCGGTCTACCAGCCCTCCCAGTGCATTGCAGCAAATATTGCTTAGCTATCCATCATACGTCTAGGTGGACACGCCCACTTGTGATGTCACTACGGCACAGGAAAGGGCAGTTTTTCAAACGGCTGGTAATGGCGAATCAACGGCGAACTACGTCATCCTCCCACCGTTTCTGTTGCAATCCCTCACGCGTTCTGCTTCTTCTGCCCTCGGCCGTCCCCACAGGACCTCTGCGGACCCTACGTCTTCCTGATCTTCGCGGGCCTCCTCCTCTTCTTCCTCGTCTTCACCTTCTTCCGCGTGCCGGAGACGCGGGGGAAGACCTTCGACCAGATCTCGGCCAGCTTCGGCCAGCGGCCGGCGTCGGGCATGATGGACATGGACCTGGGCCTGGACGCTGATAAGCTTAGCACCGAGCTGGACTGCCTGGGGGATGACCTGAACTGAGGAGGGGTTGGAGGCGGCGGTGATGGTGGTGGGGTAGGGTCGAACCGGAGACGTGCGGGGTTTGGGTGGGGAGGGGGGTTTGAAGGAGAGACAAGGTGTAGAGCGATGGTACTCGAGACTGCGTTCAATCAAACACGATTCCCTTCTCTGGTTTCTGCGGAGAAAGGCGTCATTAAGGTGGTTGGATGGGTGGGGGCAAGGGGGTGTTTGAGATGAAGAGGATTCAGCACTTCAGGACTGCGACCGGAATCAGGCCCCGTCCCGGGTGGCGCGAAGGCCACTGGACGAGTGCCAAAGTGGACCTCTGAAAACATTCTTGGAGGGAAGAGTCGACACGATGGGAGCTGTGCACGTTAGACATCGCTTGATGTCCGATGGGATGGATGAGAACGCGTGCTTCTGGAGCTGGGATGTTCAAGCCGGAAGAGATGCAGAAATATTCCAATGCTGCAATATTTGCTAGATGGAAGGTCGAGTAAGATTTTGTGCACTTTATCTACAAAGCGTTTTTAGGTGAGAAGGCAAGACAGTGATTGAAAATTGATTGAGAATTTGTTATCGTGTTCACTTCCGAGTCTGCCATTACATGGCTTTTATAAGGGAATTTGTATTAATATTGCCCAGTGTGTGTTGATTTATATGAAGGGATGAAGCCCGCGATTTATTAAATCAGAATTTATGAATGCTACTCGTAACTCAAAAAACAAATGCATTTTAGTGTGCGTCGTACACGCTTGGCACTGCATTTTCTGAATGTTTGTATTGAGCACTATGGCGTGACTTCCTTCTGTAGACTTGTTTAATATAACTGATGTTTGAAGGTACGGTCGGATCTAGTGTTGACATAGCCCTGAAGAGACTGCCTCACGTTTAGCCTTGTGTTTGTAGGGTTGATCTATATTCCCATAAATTGAATCTGGTTGTAATTATTCCTAGTGGCAAATTATTGTCTTAGAAATCCCTTGCTTGTGCTTCCAGACATCATGTTTAATGTGCTAGGCATTATTTCCTAAGTTAATTACTGGGGCTCCTTCCAGTCATACACAATGCAAAGTAAGGATTACAAAGTAGACTCAATTTTTTGCAAAAAAAGTTTATTTTGTTACTGACATTGCACTCATCCCCTTCAAAATAACTTCAAAACATAAATACTGGTAAAAAAACGTATGGTTTAGATAAACAACCCATTTCATAAACAATTCAAGGGGGAGGGCTTGTGTTCGGACGGGAGTGCAATGGCAGAACAGGAACTCACGCCACCAGCACGCCCAAAGGGCCGGCCTTTCCCCTCAATTAAACTTAAACTACTGGCTGTGCCCCCATCTGAGTCAACAAAAGAAAAACCACCCTCGAGTTTGGGGGGGGGTGGGGGGTGGGGGTGAATAAAGGACAAAGCTATCCCAGCACTACCAAGCAGATTATTAAATGACTCAACATCTCAGTATTTCTTTGGTTTCTAAATAAAAACGGCCCGATTCCCGTCCTATCCTCCGTTGCTCCTTCTCAGACTCCCATCTCCGAGGGAGGGGGCGGGGAGGGAGGAGTCAGAGGGGCGGGGCCCGGGGACATGGGGGGGGCGGGCTGTGTGGAGCGAAGGGCGAGGGGAAAGCGCTGCAGGTGTTGTGCGGTGGACCCAGTCCCAGCCTGTAGGGCCGGACACAAGGCCAGAGATTAGTGCCGAGACCCAGACCGTCCAAACCAAAAAAATAAATAAAGGAAATGGCTCACTGACCATCAGAAGAGTTACACACCTGCCTTTTCAGTAAAAAAAAATATATATATATAAATTCCATACAACACAAGTATTTGGTTAAAACAACATCATCAATGAGCGATGGCTAAGGTAAGGTTAGGTCAACCCCAGACTCGGAATCGCACGCACCCAACACAGTGGTCCCACCTCTTTCCATGGGCACCGCGACACGGGAGTCTCTCCCTGGAGTCATTCCGTTGCCGTGGGAACCGTTTTGGCAGGCGACTGTTGACGGGGAAAGGAGGGTCTGGTCAGTGTTGAGCCACGCGCCACAGTGCGTCTGCGCCGTGAGCCACAGCTACAAACAGCCACCGTCACCTGGCGGTACTCACGGTTACGATCGTCACGGTGACGATCTGTCGAAGAGTGGAGCTACTTGCCTCGGGGGATTTGGTGGTTTTGGGAGAGGACTTTGGAGAGGACTTGGGAGACTTTGTCGACTTTGGCGAGGACTTTAGGTCCGACGGCTTTGAGACAGGCGGGGGAGTGCTGGGCTCGGAGGCAGATTTCTCTGTTCCATTCTGCCATTCAGCAAACAAGCAATTGAACAAAACACAATAAAACCACTCAAAAAAAACAACAACTTAAAATTGCAGACTTGCTCAATCATCCCAATGTGCATCATTCATCATTGAAGCTCTAACAAATTGCCAAATTAAACCTTAAATTCAATCAGTGACTTTTAAACAGATAAAGCTGTAGCTTAAATGGTTAGCCAACAATAAAACCAATGCCAAATGAAGTCAAACGGTGGACTCCAACGCCACAAATGCTTCATTTAAAAAGTAATTCAAACGGTTACTTTAGACGCGGCGGAGGAGTCAGAGTTCCTCTGCCTGCGACGCCCGAACTGTCGCCGGTGCCTCTGGCCTTGGCCCTCCGCCAGCTCTCCGTCGCCCAGAGGGTCTCCCGGGGGCTCTGGGGGCTTCACATCCAGCGGCTGCCCGTCCCCAACCGTGAGGACCACCTCCGCCCCCCCCTCCGGCTCCTCCTGCTGCCTCTCAGGCTGCTGCTCCTCCTCCTCCTCCCCGTGAAGCTCCGCGGGCGGCCGGGGACGGAATTGCCTTCACACAGACAGACAGGCACACACACAGACAGACAGGCACACACACAGACAGACAGGCACACAGACAGACAGGCACACACACAGACAGACAGGCACACACACAGACAGGCAGACAGACAGGCACACACAGACAGACAGGCACACACAGACAGACAGGCACACACAGACAGACAGGCACACACACAGACAGACAGGCACACACACAGACAGACAGGCACACACACAGACAGACAGGCACACACACAGACAGGCACACACACAGACAGGCACACACAGACAGACAGACAGACACACACAGACACAGACAGACAGACACACACAGACAGGCACACACACAGACAGGCAGGCACACACAGACAGAGCCAACATTAATATCCAACACTAGGCACAGGAGAGGGGGTGGAACACCGGCCAAGTCATGGGTCACCTTCGGAAGGGGGGGCGGAATCTGCGGCGCAGCGGTCTCTGCTGGTCGCCCTCGGCGGGTTCACCGCTCCCTCCCTCGACCTCACCCTGTGGGTCAAACAAAAGGAGGGTCACTCGCCTCAGCCGGCAACACCAGGTAACGGGTCAACACGGGAGGGACGTCAATAAAACGCTCAATATAAAAGGCGCCTTTCTCGGCAGCGAAGGATAGCGTGCGAAGGTGCACAGCAGTCATTGAGAAGAAACAATGAGATAAAGAAAAGTTTTAAGCGGACGTGTTTTGAGTCGTGATTTGAAACGGGGGAATGAATTCGTGTCTCCGGGTTGGGGCGGTGATGAACTCAAGAGACGGGGAGCAGAGCGGCTGAAAGCTCTGCCACATGGGGGTGAGACAGGTGGAGGGGACAGACAGGTGTATGGAGGAAGAGGATCTAGGGGGAGTGAGAACATGGAGGCGGTCGGACGGATATTGGGGGGGGGGGATTCGGTAGGGAGCCTGCGGTCGCACCTCTTGTCGGGGTCTACGGGGCCCTCGACGCCTTGGGGCCGGGCGCGGCGCCTCACTCTCAGGCCGGCCCTCCCCATCGGAGGGGGGGTCCTGGTCCGCGGCCCCCTTGTCCGGGTCGTCCGGGTTAGGGCTGCGGGGGAAGAAGCGGCGTCTGAAGCGGCGTTTGTTGGGCGCGTAGCGGCTGCCCTTCACCGGAACGCCGCCGGGGCCGGTGACGTTGGCCGCTTCGGACCCCTGTTGGAGAGCGAGGTGGAGAGAGAGGGGTTTGGGATTAGAAGTAAATTACAAAAAAAACAAATAATGAAATGGAAGACTGACATGGGTAGGTGTGGTGGAACATGCCCATTGTTCTAGGGTCGGTGGTTGGAAGCCGCCCTTTGCTCTAGCGTCGTCTCTGACCTTAGCCGCTTCGATCACGTCAAACTCTACGACTTCGCCGTCGCCAACGCTGCGCAGGAACTTCCGGGGGTTGTTCTTCTTGATGGCAGTCTGAGATCGGAGACACTGCGTTAACCCCGTCCACTCAGCAACTCCCCTTACACAGCTGTTCCACTTCACTTACCTGATGAACAAATACGTCCTCTTTGGTGTCATTTCTGTGGATAAGTGGAACAAACAACAAAGTAGCATTCGTCAGCCAACAGGACGGCATTCCACCATTTCCCAAATTTACTATTGACAGTTTTGAATTGAACATTGACTTTGGACGAAATAAACTTTTGATCAGAGAAAAATGTACCTGTTTATGAAGCCATATCCATTCCGCACATTGAACCATTTCACTGTGCCTTGGACCAACGTTGCTGAAACGTAAAAAAATATAAATCGGTTAACTTATTAAAAAGTTGCCCAGTCCAAGAACAAAAGCCTCGATATTTTCACGTCATTCAGGTCTCATTATGATCCAACCACTTGCACCTGCGGCTGACTGAGCCGGGGCTTCAGCTGGGTCAGTTGATGAGTTTAAAATCAAGTTTTAATGCAGACAAATGCAATGCAATGACCTAAAATATAAAGATTGTTGTGTCAATGTTTGACACTTCGGTGAGACAACTTAAAAACGAAAAAGTATTTCTCCAACAACAGACTAATTAGTAATCTACCGAATGTATCAATTATATAAAGATAATAAACGAGATAAAAAAAAGTGATGACTGTTCACTTTGTTGCTGTTCACTTGACATGTTGCAGTTCTCAAACCCTACCTATGATTTTTCTCTCAGGTTGAGGATTATCTTCCACCAGTGCCGGTGGAGAAGCGCTTTGCGCTTCGGTGTCAGTCATTATCACTTCAGAATTGTTTGTTTTATCACTCCTCTCCAAACCCGGCGTGCGACCACCGCTTGCTTTTTATGGAAGCGACGAGTTCGGAGTTACCCATAAGCCGCGCCCATATTGGTTACACGAAAGCTTTTCATTGGCTACCTGGTGTCGGCAATTGGAAGGCAGAGCGTGATCGGATACGGTGAGGAGAAAGCGGCCCTCCATGTGTTTATGAGAATTCATTAGGCCTAAATCAATCTTGAATGTGGATTAATATGAATCTGTTGTGTAATTAATGAGGGCTATTTCATTTTTGTTCGTTTTTTATTGTTGGTAAAAAGAAAAAGTTAAAAGTAATAAAGGCCCATTCTTTAAGAGGGAAAGCATTTTGAAGTTATCTCCAGTGTCCCAAATGCCTCCTCTAAAGAAAACCTTTGAGTGGCAACTCTGGTCCACGTGATTGAACTCCTCAATCTGGAGTTCTAAATATTTTCTTACAAATTATGATACACAGACTTACAATGCCACATCACTGTGCTTTACACTTCAGAAATATCTAACCTTATTTCATAAGTAACAATCATTTTGGAAAATTTAAATAAAAAACATTTTATTTTCTTTCCAAACATTTGTAGTTGATTTCACAAAGTTAAGTCAATAATTGCAACGTTCTTTGTTAAAGGGAGTTTTTTGTGTGTTACTGTGGTAAATTATAGTTTATAGTACGTCATGCTTTTAATCCTACAGCAGGGAGCACAAGAAAAGAGTGGAGCTATACCGCCAAAGAGACAGCAGTCGCTCAGCCATTAACCGTCTATTTACATAACAAGTGATCTGGTAAGCTTTGGGTAAGACAGTCTAGGGACAACAAAGAACATCTCAGGCGTAGGTTTGCAGTGTTCTTCAGGGCTGGTGGTAGGGGTTGATGTCGCTACGCCGTCCGTAGCGACCGGACGTATCCTTGCCCTCCACTGTGAAGCCAGCCCTGAATCCTGGCTGGACCTTGAAGATCATCACACACATGGGCAGAGCGATGGCTTTGACGGGCGGTGTTGTCCACTCCGCGAACACACCCCCTTCCATGTCATTCTCCATGGCCATGAACACAATGAGGAGGGGGGAAGGGGGGGGGGGGGAGAGAGAGAGAGACTTTAGAAGACCAACCAGACTGGTGTTTTAAACAGTTCTTCAACTAGAAATCCACACAAGCCAAATAGTACTACTATTATGCTTGATCGTCACAGCATTGGTCTGAGTATGAAAGGGAAAATGTGGAACAACAAGTCGAGAATAATGGAAGTATTATTCAGGAAATGTTGTGTGTGTGTTTATTAACTCAAAATATCAAATTCATCAAGGTTACTTCCGGGGGTTCACTTTGGATTTTTTGGTTCTAATAGTTGATGATATAATAACTAAACTAAAGACTGATTTGCGAGACTAGTTCAAGGCAACAGCAGGTCAATGTACGTGCTCTGTGTGTATCAGCACCTAGCCGTCCAGCAACAACCCACCCTGAACCACCCGGCCCCAGTATGGGGGTTGTTTGGGCTGTTATCGTGTACTGTGTGCATGATTGTATGTCAAAATGTTTCACCACAGAATGCATCATTGGTTGATTGGTTGGAGATACTTAATGAGTTGTACTATAAAATCCTAAATAAACATAAATATACTGTATCCTAGGCTCATGTCTTGCCGGCGTCTCACATGAGAAACACTGAAGCGGTTTTGAACACAACAATGCCTCCCTATAATTACAAATAATTTCACGATGTCACTAAACAATGACCTGAGCCAAAGTCCCGACATAATAACTAACATTCCTAAGCCCCTAAAATGGTGCCATTGCGATGTGACATAACGATGAACAAGCCCTAGAGTTGTACTGCACCATGGGCCTGTTTGTGTTTGTACACAGTCAATCAAGCCTTTGTAGAGTTTCCAAAAATGACCCCGCACGCTTTCTCCATCCACTACGTCACTCGCTGGTGTTGGCGCTGATTCGTCGCCATAATTTGGCAGCGTTCCCAGGCAGGGATGCATCTCTTTGGTTGATGGTAAGGCAGGTCCCCCCTTCACTGTAAAGTACTATGGGTACATTGAAAAGCGCTATATAAATGTAAGAAATGATTATTATTATCTCTTTCTTTGTGCCTTTTTCACATCACAGGCCTTATAAATGTATGTAAAAGACCCACAGTTCCAGGGCACTGCTCCTAACGACAGGCCCTGGATCAGTCAGGACCACCCAACTGGGGCTGAGCAGGAGGAGGAGCGGCCTGCAGCAAAGAACAGCTACAAGGAGAGCTGACAGAGAGTTATGGTTGAGCGCAGGCTGCGGCGGCACGAGGCCGAGCAGAACATCAACAAAGCTGCTGCCGCGGAATGGGACGGTAGAGGATGACGGGCATCAGTGAGTCAGCACTGACACACCCAAGGAATACCTATAGGGCGGCGGCGGTACATCAGGTTTTCTATATGGTCTGACACTCCCAGGGGACAGAGGGGAAGCAGCAGCAGCAGCAGAGTTGGTGCTATTTCGAACGGTGGTGTCTGGGGGGGGGGGGGGGGGGGGGGGGTGGGGGCGTCCTTCGCTCCTGAAGATGACAATGCAAACCGCAGGGTTTTCCTCCTCTCCCCCTCCCTGGACACTCACGCTGAACGATCAGAGAGAGAGAGAGAGAGAGAGAGAGAGAGAGAGAGAGAGAGAGAGAGAGAGAGAGAGGGTGCGATAGCGACAGAGACGGAGAGAGAGAGAAGGAGAGAGAGAGAGACAGAGAGGGACTTGGCTGTCAAATAAGAACAAGCCAGAGTAAGTACAACAAAACATGCTCACCTTGTTAAGCAAGTTTCCCCAGCCTATGTCAGCCCTGAGGATAGGGCGTGTATAAATGAAAACTGGGACAGTTTAGGCAGGATACGAATAGGCATGAGTACTCGCACATCGATGGTTGTGATATACGCCGTTCAACTCTTTTAGTTGTGTAGGAAGCAAAGTCCTTTAGACCTTTTCAACCAAAGAGACTGAGAATATTCAAACCATACAATCAAAGTTGGAATAAAAATGTTTACAAACCGTGCACGCAAGAATAATAAATACTAAATAAAAGGTTGATTTAATTTTAATACACATTTCTTTCTAGATCCTACTAAAGACACACTGAAATATAAAGAAATGGTCATCTCTTAAATATTTCACATATGAAATTATATATATATATATTATATATATATATGTATACGTCCATGGATATGTTTACATACACAGTCTAATGCAATGAACAATACATATCAGTTTATCCAATTTTTTTTTTTTTCTATTTTGTTTTTTACTTTGCCTTGCACACTTCACAATTAAACCTGTGCATTACATAGCAGCTACCGAGCACAGTTAGGTATGATGTCATCAGACGTTCATGGTCAGCCATTCTGTGATCTTTGGTTACTCTGAGGCCACGTTTATACATTGCTTTTTACGATCATTCTGCGCGCGCATCCACCGTGTTGATAAACAAATAATCCCCCTATATGGCGCGAGGTTCGTTCGTGTGGCCAGACAGCGGGCGCTCACATGACGTTAAGCATTTTCTGGCGCATAATGTGACGGTTGAGAATCTAAAACCCCGTTTCTCCCAGTTGACACGAAAACACATAACCGGTGTTATCAGAAATCTCCACTTTGGCCGGAGTTTTTAGAGATAATCGTTTTCTGTGATAAACACGGGGTTTTCGTGTAAATGAGAGGTCAAACCGCGTGGAAATATCTGCATTTTCCCTAAGTGCTAACGGGGCCTGAGTTTGGCTCGAGCAGGCTAATGAGGTAAAAGTTAGGCCGGCCTGCCAAGTGGCCAACCGTGGTATTGTAAACTTAGTGCAGAAGAACAACGACACTTAATTTATACATCTATATTCATTCAGGTGTCACATTCAGCTGAATGTAGTAGTTTATCAGATTGTCTCTGACCTTCTCTTCAGAGGCTGGTCGTAACAATACTATGTTAGCATGCTCTCGTCCAAAAGCAGACCAACTGAAAAAAGTCCAACGGTACCAACCAAGGTTTCCTGGAAACAAAACTCATACATTGCATCGGCAAAACGCATACGTCACCGGAAATTTCGTAATGGGTCACATGACTGGCCAGGTCAATAACATGTGAAACATAACTGCGGGATCAGCTGACCCGACAACGTCTATGTTACCAACATACCGTCCTCTTTCCAATGCATGCCAATGGGACCAACTGACCACCAACTGACATTTGTCTATCATGCCATAACAATACCTTGAAAACTAGGAGATACCTTCCAAGGATATAAAAAGGAATATGTTTTGCAATAGACAGTAATAGATAGTACCTGTCCACAGAGACTGGGCAGGGATAGGAACTTGAGATCAGAAGATAGGGTAGGTCAATAAAGTACTATTTAGGTTTATCAATCAATATATTAGGATGAGCAAGTGGAATTTGATATTGTTGATATCCTGTATGTAAAGCTGTGATTATAAACCCTGGTACAGCAGGTGGCGGTATCAGTTTATAACGCTGATTCTCTATCCTCCTCCGAACTAAAGAGGAAGCAGAAGAAGATATAAGTCTGGAACACGGCCATCCCTTTTCTTTTTTTGAGCTGTTTTCTGGCCTACGTTCTGCCCAACATCCGAGGTACTGCATTCGTGCAGCAAAAGGACGCGCCAGTGTAAAACGTGTGGAATAAAAAATATAATAAAACCCTTAACCCGATTGAGGAGAAAAAGGATCACCGCTGCAGCAGCACTGCGAGGGACACCGGCGGCAGACCACTCACTACACGACATATAGTGCGGATATCCGGGCCAGAGAAAGAGGAGCCATCGTTCAGTACGGTTTGACAGACCGTTAGGAATAAAACACCCAAGGAGTCGCGGTATCATCCGGTAAGTCGGATACGATAACGTCCCGTTTTGGGCGTGTGAGTTTAGTAGAGGTTATATTGTGCACCCGTCTTTCGAGAGACACTTTATTAAGATAATATAGCCCCGCACAAAATAAATATGTGTACATGTGCTAATGTCCCAGTGGGCCACGAACTACCGTACCATAAACGATCTGTACCCCGTTGGACCGAGCACACCGGGTAATAACAACAAAAAGGCGCCATGCATGAATATTAAGTGTATTATAAATGAACGTTTTGTTAGTAAATACGATGTTGCGCTAAATATACGCAGTCTTTCCGACGGGCGTCGGTAGCGCAACGTAACTTGTTTTGTTGTTCGCTTTTTCACCGATCATGTTGTAGCCACCACGCGACGTGTAGCATGTTAGCTTAGCGTCATTCGCTGCGTTTTTGGAGCGCAGTGGTGTCCAAACGTGCGTTTCATTGACGGAATTACCGCCTGGCTCGTCGTAACCACAATATTTATAACCGCACGGCGAACGGGCCACGTTACACCGAAGGTTTTTTTTTATTAACAAAGAGCCCCCCTCTCTCTTGGAGGGCCTCGGCCCATGTGGCCAGCTCAGGGCTCTGAGGCACGTTTTATGCGCACTAGGCCACGGCCTTAGCACTGCGGACAACCCGGTGGTGCCAATTTGTCAGCAATGCATGACATAAGCACTTCGTGGAGTTATATTCCGGCTGCACACTGCGGCCAGCTCTTGTTTGCGGACGGCCTGTACCCCGCTCCAAGCGGTGTGTGTGTGCTGGCCGATGAATGTAGTGGCGGTGGCCCAAGGTGTTTGTTAGCTCAGGCATAAGTTAGTGATAAGAGTGAGACTTTTTCCAGCTTGTGCTGTTTTGCACTAAGGTGAAAAGCTTATGGGGAGAACTTGCCTTTACGGATATGGGAAGAGTGTGGATTGTAGAACATAAGAGAGCTGAGGGACAGTCTGTATGATTTACACCCCGCAGAAAAAACCCGGTTTTGAACCTGGGTAGAGGTAATAACCCGGGTCCCTCACTGCCACGTACCCTTTTTTTCCAAAGGTCCCAAACCCAGTCCGGACAGCCAGATAAGACTATCTGTATCTGATATTATGTTGCGGTAACGCCTTTGCCGGCTTTGTGGGTTTATTAAATCGGTTTATTGAATTAACCTGAAATAATTTATTCACGACATACGCACCCAGAAACACAGCGGGTGCACCAAATACATAATATAATGCTACAACTTTTAATGGCCTATCCATCTCATTCAATTGCATGGTATTGAGGTTATAGCTGGCCCGTCACTTTAACTTCTGAACCAAACAACAAAAATTGAATGACAAAAAATTGGGTAAAATTGGTTGATCTTGTATGTTGATCTGGGAAATTGACCATGAACCCCTGCCTTAAAGCTGCTGAAGGGAAGATTCAAGAGGGCAGGATATTAAAAAGTTTCCGCCCTAGAGAAGTGCAGCATGTACTTTGGATTGACAGCCAGAATATGTGGCTAGCTCCTCCCATAATATGTTGGGCTTTTGTACTGTATGTCCTTAGGCTTCTATGCACGTATTCGTATTCAAGCTAGGGTATGCAATTTATTGAGCTTTTTTTACTCAACATCCAACAGCAATGCATAAATCAAATGCTCTGACCAAAAAACAACTGGTAGCTGCTTTGGTTGGGGCACCCAACCCAAATGAGATGGTTGAATGGCTTGCCTACCTGCACTCGTTGCCTGTGCATTTATTACCCATGACTGTAGTCTTCCATAAGGCCATGCAACCAACTGCTTAAGCTAGCGAGCTCGTCATGCGTTTTGAGGGAGTTGTTTTGGAGGGAGCACTGAGGGGAGGGGTGTTTTTCTTTTTTATGGAATTCTTTCAAAATCTGTGCAATTTTACATGCGGTAGGGTATACATGTAGGCAGCTCCTGAAGATCCGGTCATGTTTGGGACATGGACCTACAAAAACGTGCTGTAGCCAGATCTCAAAATTCAGCTTTAACAGGTTTTTGCTGTGCATGCAAACAAACTGACTCGAGGCCATTAATCAAGCCAGCGCAAAGCCCCGTACCGACGCAGAACGGCGCAAACAATGTACACACGCCAAAATGAGCTTAATTTTGGTATCCGGAAAAATAACTGGAACCAATATATATCGAAGAAAACCAATTTGACCATTCACTTGACTCAATCTTTGTCTTCCTGTCCCTCAAACATGGCAGATTCAGCAACCATGCAAGACACTGAGTTCCACAAGGCGGATTCTGGGGCGTCCACCACCTTCCCCATGCAATGCTCATCCCTGCGCAAAAACGGGCACGTGGTGCTGAAAGGCCGACCCTGCAAGATTGTTGAGATGTCCACCTCCAAGACCGGCAAGCACGGCCACGCTAAGGTCAGTTCCTGGGCCAAGGATGGGATCATATGACGGGCTAATGATGCACTTACCTGAGCTAACCTGAGTTGGTACTCCTGCGTGGGCCCTACTTTTCCTTGTCTGTAAGGAGAGGACATTTGCTGCTAACTATCCACCTCTTCAATGTATTGCCTTTCGTGATTTGGCTTGTGTCCAACATACATTTGTTGCTATCTGTTGTATAACAGGGCTTTAAATCACAGCACAATAGTTGTAATATTAATGTCTTTGGGTAATTCATCCCTACAGAACGTTTTTTGTCTTTGTCAGAATATTGGGCACATATTTATTCTGAACCCGTATGTTTTTTTTTTATTTGTTGTACAGGTCCACATGGTTGGTATAGATATCTTCAATGGAAAGAAGTACGAGGATATCTGTCCATCCACACACAACATGGACGTCCCTAACGTCACCAGACTGGATTACCAGGTAGGTGTGTGCTTGTGCCTGTCGTCTACGTTTGTGAAAGCCTTTTTTATTCAATCTGCCTTTTCATTGACGTCATCTCTCTCTCTCTCTCTCCCCCCCAGATGGTTGGGCTGGAAGATGGCTACATGTCCTTGCTTAAGGACAACGGAGACCAGAAAGAGGACCTCAAACTGCCCACCAACGACCTGGGCAAGGAGATCCAGAGCAAGTTTGAAGCAGGGGACAGTTTTATGGTCAGTAATACCCCTTTTGCCCTCTGTTGAGAATGCACAACGTTTAACAGGATCTGAAAAACGGTGTACACACTTGTCCTCCAAGTAACCTCGGGTGAAGTCAGTGCTTTCACATCCACCCAGGCCAGGATGAGCACTTGCATACAGGCCAAACTTCTTCAAACGGGCAAAGTTGAAACTATAGAGACTACTATGGCGAAAATATTCCTGTTCTCCAGTCAACACAAAATATATTTCTTTTGTAGTTTTGGACAGGTTAGAATGATCCTAAAAATAGTATCAGTGGTATTTTGCCTTGCTACATTGTTATGGGGGTCCAACATGGATCAAGTAAACACCTGTGCACCAAATTGCTGACGAGCCATTTAACTAACGTCCCTGTGTTCCACTTTTTCCTCACCTGTCCAGGTCACCATTCAGACCGCGATGGGGGAAGAGGCCGCTGTCGGCACCAAGGTTCTGAACGAATAAACGGCAACCGCAGGTAAATCTACAGAGCTCCATATGTATCTGCACCCCGCCGTGTATCTGTCCCCCTGCCGCCCCCGGATAAGAGAGTCAAACCTATGACTACGCTTTGGCTTTCCTTGTCCAGTGTTTCCCATGCATAGACCAATGTGTGGCGCAGCGCCACAGAATCAACACCGAGCGCCACAAATTGATTCTGCTTCTTTTTTTGGTTATTTTTAAATATAAATATCGTTCCGTTGATTCATCTCCGCATAGCACTCTTTCTCCCTGTCATTCTCGTTCACACATGCCCACAGAGACAAGCGCGCATACATGCCAATGGTGAGCGGGTACACTACCACTTATTGGATAAACCCGCGTATCATACATGCACACGCACTGACAGCGGATTTGCCCGCTCCTCCTCTCAACGCGCCTTCAAAGGCAAACCCGAAGCAGCGGGATATGTAAGGGATAACTTATAGGACGCCGGTCATTATCGGGAAAATAAGCCCCGACAGGGCGAACAGGACACCGACGCGCAGCGGAGGTGTCCTGCTCGCCCTGAAGGGGCTAACTCGTCGCAGCAGTCCACGTCCTAACCCCCCCCCCACACACACACACACACCTTGCTACCTGGTCTGTGGGAAACACTATTGTCCAACCGGTTTCGTAACCGGTGGGGACAAGCCAACCAGAAGCGGGCCTGACATTTGATCATAGTCTTCATACCCCTCTAAACCTCAATATGTAAATGCTTCTGGGGTCTTAAGGCACTTTATTAATTTATGATTAGCATTACTACTACCTATTTATCCTAATTTGCAGTTACCCTGGCAACGACCCTCTCTCATCTCTTAAACTTCCCACTTTGTTTCAGGGGCAAATAAGATGGATGTGAACCTGGGGAGAGGCACAGGAGGGACTGCCTCCCGGCCCACTAATTCTCCATTCCTTTATACTTCCTTGTCTCCTTCACACATGCATATGACAATGTCATGACAGTAAAAACATTTGTTTCAATTGGTCCCCGATTTATCAAGGGCTCTAATAGTTCTGTTTTTGTATTTTCGTTGGAGTACATTCGAGTGCACAGCGATAAACTATATGCCAACCTGCGGAATCAACATTGTGTCCTTCAAAGTGGATGTTGTGTGTTTTTGCTTTGCATTTCTTGTCTTGTTTCTTCACTTGTATATCGCCCTGTCTATTAAAAATAAACCCACTTGAAACAGCAGAACCAGGTGTCTTTAGAGATAAACAGCATGGTGGGTATTCAAAGCGCGCCTCGTAAAACGTACTGGGCACCCCTCGTACGAGGACCCAGTGACCCAGCCATCATTATCGTTATCTATTGCTTTGAAACGGCCTTAAATGGGGCGAGAGCGGAACAGGTTGGAGAAAAGACGGGACCACATTCGTCGAAAGGAACCAGTGTGTCCTGATGTGTTCTAACTTTGTGCTAGGATTCATTAGTGAGTGAAGTGTCGTGGCGTTTTGGTATCCTGACTGTTCATAGAAATGTCCCAACTGTGCAGAATGTCTCCCCAGCCGAAATTAAAGACCATGCAAATTGTTACTGTGGTTTGGTCTTTTTATTTCAAAGCAAGGGCAAGAGATCCGACGTCGTCTCGTTGGCGTTTAGTACGAAATATCGCTCAAATACAAAAGCCATGTCTCTAACAGTAAACGGGAAACGGCTAACGAACATTTTCAACTAAAAACTGGTAAAGGTGACAACTGACTCTTAATGAGAAGATATTAAAAAGGAGAAACAAGCATTGTTCGCTGACGACTAAACTTCTCCGTGGGGGGCATGGCCCCAGTCCGGTGGACCGTTTAAGCTCCGCATCGGGGCGGCGACTGGATCTCCGGTTGGGGTGGACTACTTGCCGTGGTGATAGAACCTCTGTGCTCCCTGGGGGTGGGAGAGGAAGGCGTGGCGAGGCGCGGCTTGGGGAGAGCCCTGGAATGGCGCCTGTTTCGGGGGACACGTGTTTAAGAGACGGTCCGTGAGCACGCTCTGTTGGGCTATCCTAAAGGCTGATAGTATGGGGAAACCCCACCGCAGGGTTATGAGGTAAGCACGGTAAATGATTAACTTAGGTCGGTGGCTGAGAAGAATGATCTGATTCTTTAAATAGCGGAAAATGGGTGCAATGGGCAACATTGGACTTGTCCACCATATCATTTTGATCATTCAAGTACACATAATGAAATGGGTACGTTATATTTTGTCCGAAAGGGTAAGTTAAGTGATGTTTGCATGCCATAATTTAATTTTAGGCGATATACGTATCAAACGGTCAATCTGCAAACGGCCTTAAACACACATTTGATTAGACTTATTACCCACCTTGGCGCTTGGGATTTGGACCGCCATTGACGGTGTAGGCAACAGGCCTGAGGCCGTGGCGTGGAGAGCCTGGGGGTGCATGGGTCTCAGGGCTCCCTGCAGGACGGGAACGACAGAAGGAGAGCCATGCTTTGATCAAGAAACGGGGCGGCTATTTAACAGTATTTTTTCATTGGTCTAAATAACATGGGTACACACAAGGGCACTGCATTCTAGCACAACCACGTCATCTCTCCTCCAGGTTTGTGCATTGAATCACTCTGGTTATCTGCAACTGTACTTTAGAGGTGTAGGTAATATTTGCTTTGTAAACAGTTGAAAAAAAAAGCGATATTGAGATGCCCTGATTGGTCGGAAAAAAACAAGATCAGTCTCAAAACAATAGTCTCGTTCTGAGGCAGGCAACTGTGCAGAGTCACAGCGTTTCACTCGCAGAACAGCTGAGGAATCGCTTTGGTCTTTCAAAAATTAAAGTGATAGCTCTTAACCTTACCTATCGCACTTTTAAGTATGCATCACTTTCTCTTCCTCTGTATAATATCCTGTCCATGTAGTCACTACGAAAGCCAAATCTCACATCAACATGAATAATAAATAAAATCAACATTGAAGAGAAGTTTGCCTTGAAGAGCCAAACTCTGTTCACCCTAGAAATTATATATAACTTCAGCTGTGAATTCACAGTCACATGTGGCATCAATGCTCTTTTGTGATATGATCTTCGGGTTGGACTCACGGCATCAGTGAAGCCTGACTGTTGGTTGGCGTGTTCAAGCTGCTTCTGCAGGGATATACCTGCTCCAGGGATGAAGCCTGCAAAACAAAACAAGAGGAGTTGCTTTCCTGGGCTTTCAAATCCCAGTTGTATTGTGGACGGCCGGTACCGACCGGGCTGGGAGGTGAAGTGGCTGTGGACCGGGTAGCCGGGCTGCTGGTGGGGTAAATACTGCATGGCCTGGAACGCAGACGCACCTGGTAGTGGGGGGCCAGTAGACAACACACAATACATACAGTCAGAACCCCAAAAGATCAGGCCGATTGGGACGATTGAGTTTGCATGCAGGCTTCCCAAACAACAAGGGAAGCGATATCCATAACTTCAGAGGAAAGAAAAAAATGGACAACTACCATGATAGCATTCGCAGTGTGCACATGCCAAAGGTAAACCAAACCCAACATTAACAGGGACACATGTCAACCTAGGTCTTTAAATCCTGTGTGGTCAAGAGGCCCTAGGTTTTTTGCCGTATCAGCCCCGCAACAGCCCTGAGCCAATTGGCCCCTCTTGAAGACACGAGGCCGGCACCTCTGATGGTGGAGCTGCCGGCGAAGCTGACGGGGACGGAGGAGGGCCCAGGGGCGTAGCTGGAGGGGTGTTGTGACTGGGCCACGCTGTAGGGCTCGTGCACCCCCTGGCTCCCGCTGAACTGGCCGTGTTCTGCCGGGCCGGCGCTGAACCCAGGCTGGCTCTGGTAGTGGCGTCCCTGGGGGGGGGGGGGGTACATGAATGGTACATGATGATAGATATGCAAATGACTATTCTCGTTATGGGCCGGTCGCAATGAGTAGTGCCGCCTAGTGTAGACTATGATGAACTGCAACTGCCACTAAAATAACTAACAGACAGAAACAGATCACTTACTAATCACAAGTGTTCTTTTTATTTCAGCCCAAAAAATGAAAATAAAAATACATCCATATTTTTGGGCATAAAAAGTCAAACTGGTGGATAAGATCGACTGCAAAAAAAAATTGAATATGAATAGCTGTTCGGCGCCTCCAAACAGTAGAATGCATCCGTTAAGATTCTGAGCCACCAATACGACACATATATTCCTGCATACAGTAAAGGGTTAATTTCTGACCACGTCTGTGAATCGGACTTTACTCATACCACCCTCAGATGGTTCTAACATCAAGTTTTTCACATTATTAATAGAGACCAATAATGCCCTAAGACAGCCTTGCTGTTCGACTAATAGATATTATACTTACAGGGATCACAGGTGTTGGGAAGAGTTGTTTACTGCGTTCGCCCAGCAAGGCCCCAGGTCGACTATGGCTGACTGGACTGCCTAGAAACGAAAAAATGTACAACAATCTTTTGGAACAACATCATGAACGTGACAAAACCCAAGTACGACCGATGGAAAGTGGAAGTCCTCACCTTGAATGCTGAGGAGGTGCTGTCCTGAGTGCATGGGCAGACTGGGCTGGTAGCTGGCGGAGGTCAGTGTTGTGATGTCACTAGTTGGGGTAGAGTTGGGTGGGTTGGGCGGGGTGGGGGGGCAGGGGAGCAAGCAGAACACGCACTCCAGTGAATACAAAGCGTATGCAGGTGGTAGTCTGGAAAGTGGTGTTACGGGCGCAGTACAAAGTCACTCACTACCTCTGCTCCTTCCTGCGTCGCTTCTCCTCCTCGTGGAGCACCTTCTTCAGCTGCAGGAAGAGCTGGTGCTTCTCCTCCTGAAGGCCCTGCAGCTTCTCACCCATCTTCATCACCTGTACAGCAAAGGGAGGAGCACCACAGAGATAGGAAGACAGTAGTCAGGCCCCATTTGTGATGGGTGACTCCCGTGACTAAAGAGCGTGTGTTGGGGTTATTTGACAAACTTAGTCTATTTTGTCAATAAATTACTGCAGTTTTTGTGTCTCCTTGTATCTCTTTCTAACCTGCTCTTTGGTTTCCTCCAATGACATCCTCTCTTCTATTTCTTTCGTTCGTTTCCTCTCCTCCTCTTCCTTCATCTTCTGCTCCATCATTTTGTCCACCTCCTCTTCCTCTAAAAAATGGACAGATTTTTTGCGATCCAAGGTAAGCATCACGTACATGCTTCGTAATCTCTAATTTACGGGAGCGACCAAAAAAATATGACATATTTAAACCACAACGACCTTGTCTCTTACGCTCCCGTTCCCTCATGATGTGCTTATGGAGGGCTCGGGCCATCGCGTTGGAAAGCTTCGGTCTCTCCAGCAAAGCGGGCATGGTGACGGGTAGTGGTGGTGCCAGCTTCCCAGGAGGAGACACAACGGGATCAAAATGAGACGTGCATGGAAACTGCGCTTGAAAGGCGGTTTTTCGGATGAAATTCCTACTCTTACTGTATCAATTGTAACGTTGTAGCCAGACTAACTATGGCGTCCAATACTTAGCTCGATGTTTTAGGTAGGCATTTTAAATAAGGGCCAGAAGTGAAATTGCATCGTTTACTGTTACATTTGTATTATAAAAATGGTGCCGTGCTAACTTGACAGCTAAGCTAACCTTAGCTTCAACGGTACATTGTAGTCTTAAGCTGTGTGACAATCGTAGAGAAAGGAGGTCTTACTTTCGTTGTTGTATGGGTCGTTTACCATAGATGTCACCGTCCGGATACTTGGATTATAGTGAGTCTTGATGTATACTTAGTTTAAAATAGATATTCAACCAATTAAGGTTCAAACTTCGCTGCAGGACGTAAATATTGTTATAGTACACTTCCGGGTCAAGGATTACATTTTTGCCTTACAACGGCATTCTGGGGGATGTAGTAGACTACGGCATGAATGTTGCAACACCCATTGTAGGCAAAACATTTATTGCAAAACATTCAATGCAAAGTCTATGAGATCTTCCAACCAATACTATTTTTAATGATACAAAAGATAACGTATATCTCGATGTGAAATGTATGTTATAAGATCATTTAAATGGTATGTTTGAAAACCCTTAAAACCAAATTAGCAGGCATAAATGATTCAGCAGAATTCCAATGCTAAAGAAATAAATTCCAAAGACATGAAATCATACCAAGGGATTTCTTATAGTCGTTCAGTATGAGTGCAGTCTGGTTTTATGTAAAAAGGTATTTATTAATTATATACATGAGCATATACATGCTCAGAACAACGTTAGAGAAACGCTTATATCGTGTTACATAACTAACCTGGAGGGCAGAATCCTGAACTGTGGCCCAAACAAAGCTGTTTGCATGCATATATTGACTCACTAGTGTACTTAAATTCAGAGTATTCATATTCTTTAATAAGGATTCTGTTGATGGGTACAGTTTCATAACATGCTCATCATTGATCATTGATTGTCAATAAAAACAGGAAACACCCCTGGCTTTTATCATATTTTATCTGGTATGTTCACGAGTGGAGAGAAAGAGCTATATAATGCAGCTGCATACAGAGTTAAATTATTTTCTTTAAAATAAAAAATTGGAACCAAAAAGTCAAAAACATAATTGGACTGCGCTTTACGACACCTTTATAAACGAAGCCTTCTAAAAATAAAGAACAATAATTACATCAATAATCATAACAGCTTTAAAGTAGGCGACCGACCACTGAAAGCAGGCGTTGACAGTGGAGGAATCATTAGTCTGACATGTTGTTCTACTTCAGTCTAAAATCAGTTCTGAACTGAGGTTATTAACTTGTAAATTAGCAGCTAGAGTGTCTGATAGACTATTTAATTCGGTAGCCACTCTAGTGTTCCAGGGGAGAAGGTCGCCAAAACGTATTGTTAGAACCAAGAATTCACCCAGCCAAAAACCAAAAGCGGCTTGCTTTTGGCTAGTAACTAATGCCATATCTCCAACCCTGGGTAGATGAATTTCACTCCAAAAAAAGAAGAAAATAATGATCCCAACTGAATAAGTTGCACATTATTTCCATTGTCAACCAGAGCTGATTTATCTAACATTCACTCCTTACTACAACCTTGTTCTTCCTTCAACTAAAACATAACTACAAAATAACAAACGACTGGGTTATTTAACCTAACTTTAACTCTTTATTTTTAAATGGCATCCAAATAGCATATATATATCTATCTATGTAAATAGATAGATATATAAAATGAGATTACTGGCCAGGGAACCACTCAAGCAATGTCCTTTGGGTAAAGAAGGCAGGAGCAGGGGAGCACGGAGTCAGACTGCAGAAAGAGTAATAAAGACACGCAGGGAGGTTGAGGGGGGTGCGGCGGCAGGGAGTGGTGGTGGAAGTGCATACGACATATGTACTCTGGGGCCTCTAGGCTGCTGAACTGGATTTAATATTTCAATGAATGATGGGGATACTTCAGGGGAAAGGGGAGGAGAGGGGAGGGAGAATGAGGACGAGCGGTGGTGGTGGTGGTGGTGGTGGTGGTGGTGGTGGTGGTGGTGGTGGTGGTGGTGGGATCAATGTAGTGGGTTCAGATTTCCCTTTGGCTTCCTCCGTATACGCTCTCGTCACTGTAGGCAATATAGAGGAAAAAGTCCTCTTCGTGGTGCTCCTAAAAAGAAAGAGAGAACATATTAAGCACATTAGCTTGATGGAGCGTTAACAGTAATTAAAGTGTTAGAGAGACATATTTTGATCTTAATGGCAGTTTTTTCCGCTAACAAGAAACCCATCCTTGATTGTCAACCTTTCTCAAAAGAGCTTTATCAGGTCCAGGCTGAGAGCGGATGTCAATAACCCATTTAGCAGGCCGCTTTAGCTAGTAGTCATGGTAGTTATTGTAATGGTTCAGCTGCTGTAACCGGCTACTCTAGCTACTGCATACCAGATTGCTGGTTTTCCAACCTGTCCACCTTAGATGTCTACAGCCCATTTCAAATGTTAGTCGTAACGCTAGTCACAGTTAGTTAGTCAGAATATTATGAAATACCGTCCATTAAACGTGGAAGCAGTAAACTAGCCCCTTTAACACAATAGGGTGTTTTGTCTCCTGGAATAGGTTCAGTTGGCTGAGGATGGTTGGTAGTAAGACGACCTGTTTGTTTAACCTGTTGCAGTCACCTAGCAACCAGAAGACTACAACCGGAACGAGACCCCAAATGTCTTGTTCACCTGGAGGGGCCGCAGTGGTTCTGCATGGGTGCCCCTAACGGGTCCACGGGGCGGGGGGATCTGCCTTCTAGGGCTTACCTGGTACAACAGTCCCATGGTGGCTGAAGTGGGTGGAATGACGTTGTTTACGAAGAAGAAAAGAGCATCCTCCGCCCGCAAGTGGATTCTTTTCCGGATGAGGAAATAGAACTGGCCCACTGGGAAAGACAACATGGCAGGGTTTAGTTTTTTAAACAGTCAAAACGTTTTTGAAACGATGCCTTTTTATAAAGTTGCGCATATTATACTGCTGTAATGAGCTGGGTTTACCTGTCAGGTCTGAGGGGACCAGATATTTCTTCTTGTCCAGGTCTCCTATTCTGGCTTTGGGGGCTTTTTCCACGATTACCTGATCGTGGAAAAAAAATTAATTAAATTAATTATTTAAACATACCGCACATTGAGTACGGGGTGGTTAGATCCTTTCATGCCTTGTTCGCCGAGCATGAACTAGACGGGCGAGGGTAAACAATCTTGACGTAAACAAGTAGGCCCTATGCGATTGGTTAACACACCTATTTTAAGGTACTCTCTACCGGACTAACAATTTCCACACCCTATCCTCAAACCACGATAGGTTATCTTATATCTATATAGAGTAGTTTGGTGGCATTGCATTGTAACATTAATCCTTCATAAAACGCACAGCAAAAGGTTTGCGACGACGACACTAAATAACCACGAGGACAATACGATTCTGTAAACGATCATTTGGTTTAGAAAATTAAATCGCTCCTTATGATCGCGGAGGACCTGTGAGGAGACAACACTGTGTGGAATGGCAGCAGTATTGTGTGGCCTGCGGTTTATTTCGTCAGGCCGTCCTGGTCGCCGTCAGATGTTTTCAAGATACGGAGACACGACAACAGAACCTAAGCGGTGCACGGCGTCCGCAGAGGTGGCACACCCTTACAATAACGCCATTGGTGTTATAAATGTGGTACAATAAGACACAGCCTGCGATCAAGTCAGACAACATGTTAGATAAGGAACAATTGTTTAGGCTAGCCGTGCTAGCCACCTTTAGCGGAATGCTAACAACACGGACTGAGCTTAAGGTGCGCTAACATCCCAACTTACTGGAACCCGATCGGGGTACTTCTTCCTTATCTTCTCGCCCTCTGATCGCCTCTTCTCAAAGGGGTGCTCCTCTTTGTATTGGAACTTCATTGTGAAAGGAATGACAGACGGGTAGTCGGTAAGGAAGAGTGGTTTTCTTGTGATTTTTCAGCGGACGATATATTTTAGGTGTCACTCGACGAAAACAAACGGTGCTAACTAGCGTTAGCTCTCTACAGCTGTTTTCCTAGTGCGACTAACGCGGAGTGATACAATAACAACATGACTACGTATAACGTCCAAATGCAGAATACAACGCTCGTTTCTTTGGAAAAAACGCAGTATTGCTGTTTTTTTAATATCATGTATTTTGGCCAAGATAATCTCTATTTTCTGTAATCGTAAACTCTATCTGTAAATCTATGAATCGTTTTAAGGGGACTATATTAGTTTGCGCAACGACTGCGCTGTATCATTCTGAATATATAGCGAAGCCTGTGAAGCGGCATCTGCCCTTGTCATATGACCCAGGCCCTGCAGTTTCCAGCAAGAAAAACACAAAAGGAAGTGAGGCAAGATGCTGCACTCGAGAACTGTGGTAGTCTAGCCGTTATCGGTTAAAAAGCACAATATGGGTACTAGTCCAGGTCACAAGTAAAGACCAACATCCTTAACTTTACCCCATGCACAAAACAACTACATGGGGTGTGGAATGTGATGTGATGGTATATATATAGAAGGATAACAGCATAAAACCAAGGCATATTAAACAATGTAATTTATCAAACAATTAAATGTAAATAATACTAATTCATAGAGCACTTACATAAGAGCACTCAGCATTTTACATAGTGATCAGAATATCAGATCACGTTTCACTTGATGTTGATCTAATTGATTGAAACAGCAATCAAAATAGAGGACACGGACACACCTTGATTCTGTGTTTGTGTGTGTGTGTGTGTGTGTGTGTGTGTGTGTGTGTGTGTGTGTGTGTGTGTGTGTGTGTTTAAAAAAAACGCCATTAGGAGACCAACCTATCCAAACGACCAGATACGTTACGGATACGGAATGGATAACAATATTGGAATGGTTTCAATATTGTATTTATTTCAAACGGTACATGAAGGTCATCAATAAGGTCATTTTCCTATGTTCCTCATTTATAAATCTAACAATACAATCATTCAATATAAATTTAAACTCATGTTTAGCAAAGCTTATAATAAACAGAGGTAGAAGGCATACGTATGAAACTGTAGGCGTTTTCGTGAAATAACTGCAGAAGAGCAGTTTAAATTTTTCAAATGGCCATTGGTGTAAAGAAAAAAGTTACTACCTTTGAAAAATAATAGTTTGCAAAACGAACCTGTAAAGTTTGCTCTAGTATTAAGTATTTCAACTTTGTCATGGGTCACCCTAGGAAAAAGTAAGTTTAGTTTTAGGTCTCACCACTAGGTGGTGTTCAAGTGTAAATCAGAAGGGATTAGGATGTGTTGTTTTGTTCTCCTGCCTACTCTTCTTGGCTTCTTCACAAACGAGCTTAAAAGGTACAGTAGACAATTCACTTCAAGCAACATTCTAACGTGTTTAAGTTCAAAAATCGTAATCACTGACAAAAAATATGCTGCATCTGTGGCTATCACAGTACTGTTCAATCATTTCAGTCATTGAACTTATCGGATGATCTACCTGCCTATCTCCCTTCCTTCCTGAATATCTGCAGCAAGCCCTCTGCCACTGCACATATCCAGGGACTTCCACAAGACTTAACAGACTTATAGCTAAACCTAGCAACTAGTCACGTGTTTGGAGATGCTTTAAGGGAGGCCGGAAGGGAAGGGTGGGATTTTTTCAGTTGGATACTTTCTTGGATAAAGTACTTTGGCTGGTTTTTCTGGCTAACTCTAGCTTTAATGTCTTAATCACCAAGGCCCAAATGTTAGAGACCAAACGTAGACACAGTAGATTAAAAAGCATGAAAAACACTGCAGATAGAGTTGATTGATACTGACAAGTGTTTTATTAGTAACACAGACTTGGAGACAGCCGATAAGAAGCCATTTTATGCTTTGACAAGACTGAGATTGTTGAGAAGGCATTTAAAAGATGGCAGGTAAGACGGTTGAACCCATACAGTATGGGGAGCAGGTCAATTTAAAAAGGGGCAGGCTGAAAATATGAATCGGATACAAAACCAACTGCAACAAAAACAAGAATTAAGTGCAAGTCATTAAATTAAATTAGGATGGTATCACATGGTAAAAGGGACAGGCGCAAAATGTCATGGTATCCAAGTCCTAATATAGCATAACAGCAGAAGAGGAAACAGCAGAAATTGAAAAAGTGACAGCAGTCATCTCATTACCAGACACTTCTTTTTTTTTTTTAAGTCCAGTCAATATCACCGAGTCACTTACAGAGTTTCAGAAAGTGATGAATGTGGTAAAGGAAAAAATGAACAAAAGAAGGAAGAATATCAGTCTGCTCAGATGTTTTTTCAGAACGACTTCTATGGATGGTAGGTAGCAAGCAAAACTTCATCACATCACATACATTTATCCGTCCTGGTGAAAAAAAAAAATATAGAGAGAAGTACCTCAGAAATATCTGTCAGATAGCACTAATCACCGCTGGGTCTCGGGCGATTGATCTAAAACCTTTGTCAGGTCGGGGTAAACTGATGGGGTGGTTGCCGTCTACTGAAGTGCAATGTTCAGAGTGATGGAGAACAGCCAATACGAGATAGTTGTCCTTTTGTTGCCACACTGATAATCCTCTTCCCCATCGTCATCAAAACTTAAAGTTTTAAAAAGACTACACGGAACGCGGCAAGCACCCTCTCGACCCGCGCGCGCACGATGGCACCTCCGGGCACGCCGAGGTCAGTGTCAGGAGCGGTAAGGCATAGAGGCTCCATTCTGGTTTTCAAAAAGCAAAAAAAAAAAAACATATCAAGAAAAATAATAATAATAAAAAAAACTAAAGCCGGCTCCCTATCTGTTCCCCGAGGAGTCTCGGGCTCCATCGATCCCCAACGGTTCATCCCTTCTCAGGCACGTCGCCCCAAGCCCCCCCCGTTCTCCACAGCACCAGAGGAGCTGTTCAAGGGAGGGGGGGGGGGGCCGAGCGGCTCAGCCAGGCGGGGACCCGAGTGACGAGTACGGGGATGGGGGATGGGGGTGGGAGGGGAGGGGGGTGTGTGTGGGGGGGACGGGGGGAGCCGGCAGAGGAGGGGTGGGGGGCCCCTCTACGAGCCAAAGGCCCTCCTGGTTGGGCCTATGACCAGAGTCCATGCAGCTGGAGGTTCCGACTGAGGACGGAGCGAACGTCAGCAGTGAACCTGGGGACAGACAAGCAGAACAAGGGGCCGCGTGAGTCCCCGTCTCCACCCTACTCACAATGTGAAGGACAACATGTGGCGCGCGTGAAGGCCGAGGCGTGGCGGCGGTTACCGTAGTGCGTCCAGCATAGGCAGCAGGTTAAGAAGTGCTGTGTCACTAGGGTCGCTGAACCAGGACTTGATGGGTATTGCATTGTCTGCAAAGAAGAAGAGCAAACAAATATAAAAAAAAGGTGTATTCAAGAACAGTGCACGGTGTTATTTTGGGCCATGTCTGTCTTGGCATAGGTCAATGATTATGTGCCTTAGGTCTGCTAGTTCTGCCAGTTCTACTGTCACTGACATAGGTTCCCGTACTGTCAAAGCTAGAAGAAACAATATGATCTCTTTCAAAACACTGATGACTTGTTGGGACTGTGGTTAGCTTTAATGCGCCGATCCAACAATCACAAAAGAGAGTTTGTATTGCAGTGGGCCAGCAGGTTCTGTTGGCCAATACGTGACGCATATCACAAGGTCACATTATCAATACCGACAGGCCCTCGTTTAAGCTGCTTGTGCACAGACAACACAGCTAGCTTTCACTTCCCCGATTCCCATGGCAGACTCAAAAAGCATACTCCAAGTCTTAACTAATTGTTCAGGGATAAATACCTCCCAAGGGCTGCAAGAGTGAGGGAAGGGTCCTCCAAGTTCGTTTCCCAACAGCGTTTTTCAACACGCTCTGTGGATGCTATTTTAACCTTGGGTTTTTCAAAACTAATTTGGGAGAGATTCTAACGAGATTTAGAGAGATGTGAGCATGTGTTTTGCCGTGTCTCGTGGGCCCCGGGACGTAGCGGGTCTAGGGTGACTGCGTGGGCGAACCAGACACATCTTACGCGACACCGTCATTCAAGTGCATGGCCGTATGCTACCCTTGGTTAGACACCAATCTCCAGGAGGTGATTGGAGCCGACATTTGGCACAGATGTCTCATGAGGTAATGCTTAAAATGGAGACTAGGACCGCTGACTAAGTTATAAAAGCTTCGATGATGATGATGATGGCAGTTAGGTTGATTGCTTGTTCTAAAATATAAGGAATGAAAACAGTCATGTGTCATTAGTCTGTGTGCATGTAGGAGTGGCGTGGGCGCGTACCTGGATGGCTCCGGTAGGCGCCAGGCGAGTTGTCCAGGATGACGATACTGGACAGGTCGGCGTGGACCACGGACAGGTCTTTAATATAGCTCCCTAGGTCCAACGTACAGTGCTGCCGAGGGGACACACAGGCAAGGCGTTGGATGCAATTCAATGCATACAAATGTGCATTAGGGAAACTAATGTATGACTGATCTTCATTGACCCTAAACAAGGCCATGGTGAGGCACGAGTGTGTGACACTATGGAAAACTGTTCATATATCTTCTTCAAACATATACAAATACACAATTTTACTAACATTTTGCTCCGCATTCATGCCATAATTTGCCTCAATCAGATTTAAAAACATAACATTCTTGAGTCTAATCCGTCAAATTGTGATGATGCCGAAAGATTCCCACCCCTATGGCACCATAGTCAGTGCCACAAACTGGTGATGGTTTGTACACCGGTATGAAGGTATTATTGTAGCAAAAGTCTTTAGCACCTGTAACTGCAGATTTTGTATGCGTACACTAAAGTCACAAATGTGTAACAGTAAATTTGAAGTCGTAAATATTTTTTCTACCATTGTAAACACCCAGTGTAGTTTGAAAAATGGACCCCCTGCCAGCGACTTTCATTGCTTAATGCTGCAATTTTTTCCCGCCCATGGACGCTCTGCTTCACACGGATACGAATCACTTTTGCTACACTTGACACATAGACGTATTGCAAAAGTATCACAAGAAAAACAACGGCTGAGACTCGTAGTAGCAGATTCGAACAGTTGTATCAATGGATTTGTGCTCGCTCATTAAAATGCTCATTGAACAAAGCGATCTATATAATTTCATTTGGGAGGAAATATTTCACAGATGTGCAACTTCTGATGCATTAGTTCACATTTGGGTTTACGAATGCACACATTTTGGGCATGTTCTCAGATTATTGAACGTGGGTGTGTAAATGTGTTTTTCACCAACTGCGCTGCAATGATTGTAGTAAAAGTGTCAAGTGCATGACTCTTTGAAGTTGTGATGCAAAGGGTAGGATTTGTGCACCTGTAACACAGATTTGTGAACTCTTAGACCCTATTTAGTGTTAACAATGGTAGAAAAAATATTTACGACATCAGCTGTACTGTTACACATTTGTGACTTTAGTGTACGCATACAAAATCTGCAGTTACAGGTGCTAAAGAATTTTGCTACAATAATACCTTCATACACCGGGTAACCGATGAGTGATGGAGTACCTGTCTGTAGTATCGGCGTTTCAGGATGTTCCTGTTGTTGTCCAGCTTATCCGCCACCGCCGACCCATAGATCTCCATGCTGGCCGTGAACACCACTAGCTCATACCACTGGCTCACCTGGACACGGAGGCAATTCATCTTAGCGTCTCGGGACAAAGAAACAGACGTGGGTGAAGGCTACACGACTCCTGGGACTGCAGTACCGCCCGAGCCGAGGGTTGCTGCTCACTGATGGTTCTGTTCGTCATCGAACACAACCAAGTAGCCAAGAAAAAAGTGTCAAGCAGCCAAGAAAAATATAATAAATCGCAAAAAGAACAGCCAAGAGATATTATCAACTTTATTAAATCAGTTACATTTCTGTTGATTGACTCATCGTTATTAATTCCCAGCTGCCAGATGTGAGTAATTGTAACTTTTGGCAGTAGTTGTTAATAAAATCAAATAAAAGACAGCCGACTTTGTCCCTCTTGATTTTACTTGTGGAGTTTTCAGTGAAAAATGTGGACATACCCTTCATCACAGAGGTGATAGTGGGGCCGAATACTTGTGTAAATCATAAAGCTAATGATGGGTCTGCAAACCCATTAACTTCATGATGAGATAAACCTGCATAGATCCCAACTATTACTACTCTGTGATTAAGGCCGATAATACAAGCCAGTTGGAAACCCCAAAGAAATACATTTCTGTCACTCCAGTGGAAAATGATTGCAGGAAACTGAAAAAAAGGGCACTCACCACTTCTAGAAAGAAGTCCACATGTGGCCTTTTGTGTACAAAAAATCGGACTGGATGTTTATCAATCACAACCTGCGAAGAAAAACAGAAAACATTGAATGAGAGGGTGGGAACATCTCAAAAAACACTCGACGCGTTCCTGTCGTGTGGGCTCGTACACACCTTCAAGATGAAGTCTGGCGGCGTGCCGGGTCTGACTGTGGGTCTGAGGACGCCGTCGTGGTGGGAGTGGATCAGCGTTTCATCCAAGTCCAGAACTAGAATCTTCCTCTTCACAGCATCTGATGGCACACATACAAGTCTGAATGAACACTCCTTCGGTAGGTGAGAGCCGGCTGGGTAATTTAACACCTTGGCGGGATGAGACCACACAGGATGTTCTTCAAGGACACCTACAGGGTGCACATGGTCCCCAGGGCGGACAGACAGAAAGTAGCCCATACTAAAAGGGACACTCCTGCATTATAATGGCCTTTTTAAACGCTGTTCCCTGCCATGGCTATAAATACCCTTGATTACAGGAATATATAGGCATCAGGGACCAAATTAGAAACCACTCCCGTTCAAAATGGCACCGATGACATTTAAGCTGAGCTTGCGTTTTATCATAAGAAAAAGACACATGATTTTTCCTATGGTTAAAAAAAAACACCCAACAATTTTTATATGTAAAATCCTTCAAAGACATTCTCAAATCTAGAAACCAGATGAAAGAGACTTGCAGGACCCATACAGACGAAATTTACTTAAAAGGAACGTCTAAACAAATGTCTCCTGAGGTGAAGGTGAATTTACATTAGGTAAGGTTACATGATGCCAGAGGGAGGTATATCGTCACACCATGTGTCGGCCCTAACAGCACTCTCAACCTCATAACATTTGCTGTTGCGTTACTCGTTAATATTTACTGCTAGTCGGCTTTGGGCTCTTCTACATCAAACACAATCAAGCTCGAAAGATATACCTCCAGTTTCAGTCAGCTGACTATTAACCGAGTCATGGGAAAATGTAAAGTGATAAAGCATACTCACTGAGTCTGTTTCTGGATATGGGGGAGAGAGGCAGCGTGTCATAGCGTACTGTCTGGTACTGGATTATCTGAAAACAGAGAAATCAATGCACATCAAGTACTGAAAACATGCTGTGGCACAAAAATGTGGTACAATCAAATAATTGTCTCAACAGTAAATGAAGCCTCTATAAACAATTGAATCACTGAAATGCCAGAATTGACCGACTCCAAACGTCGTTTGTGAAAAACAGACAAATGTATTCAAATTGAACCTATAACCTGGACGCTCGATTATCTCACTTCTAAGAACGTGTCTGCATTTCCCTGGAAAGTATCAAGATCAAAAAGACTGGACTAAATATTGTTTATTGTTTCTTTAAGGGCATCACAAATAAAGCTTGATTTCCTAAAAATACAATAAAATAGAATCAGCTGTGCTGGGGGCAGGATGTCAAAAATGGTTAAAACCTTATTCTGCACTTAGTCATCCACCGTTCCTGGACGACGTCTGTTCAACTCAGCAGACCGAAGAGGAAATGTGCCATATTACAGCTGTGCTAACCTGTTAGCCTTAGCGCCACCGCCTCCCCCTTTCCCGCCTTGCAGGATCTGATCTCATGGAAATGACTCCAAAGAGTGCCCTCAGTGCTGGGGCCCGGAGGCTCTGCACTCTTCTCCGCCGGGGCTATTTATACCCCCCCCCCCCCAGCTGTCTGCGGGTGTCAGCGGAGCAGGGTGATACGGTGGGAAAGGAAGCCCTGCAGGGTGACTTTGGCCAAGCCTGGCTTGCTTGGCAGTACCATGAGCAGCCGGCGAAGGGACAGGACCCCCCCCCCCAGCCTGGCAGGGGGTGATGCGAGGGGAAGCCCGTTGGCAGCGGCAGATGTGGGCACCGCGAGACGGCCTCATAAGCCCTCTAGTGACTCCACCTGGTCATCAACTGATGACCGGATGCAGTCAGCTGTTTGTAGCTTGGCGGGCGATTATATTATTAGGTAAGCATTAAGGTACCTGTGCCTCACATGGTGGTCTAGATACAGCGGAGCAACATCCGTTTGTGGATGCACAATCACAGGAAAAGGTGTTATGAACTCTGGAGCATGACAGTCCGGATATACATAATGCGACGGGGGGTAAAGTCCACCACCAGCGCCCTGGGTAGGCTCTACATTTGGGAAGCACCTTGACCCTTACAGAGAACGGTCTTCTAGCTAAGATGTTGGTGTTTGTCTTTCTCAGAAACAATAAACATGTTAAGGCTTGGTGTAGTTAGGCCCATCAATAAAGCGCCATTTGTTTTTTTACTGTCCGGGAATTGACACGCTAGGGACACTTGGCCGTGTGATAGCAAACCTAGTGCACAATGGCAGTTATGAGAGTTATAAGAGAAAGAGAGAAAGAACAGTAAAAGCTCTGTGCTGAAAATATCTGGGAGTTTATCCACAACCTGGACTGGACTATTTACTCACACTGTGCTGACACGTGACTGCAAGTTCCCAACAATAAAAGATTTAAACCAACCCCTAATACCAGGATTATAACGAAACGGCAGCCCTTCAACTGGGACTTAAACTGTGAGGCAGCGTAACAAAGTCCACTCATCATCGCAGATGCATATCTATAAACATCTCAACACCTGTGTGCATTGCTACACGGCACGCAGTGGGCCTCAGTCAAATGCCATGTCTATTGCTGTGCCAAAGTTGAATCTCACAGACGGTGAAAGTGCATTGGTCCATTCATGCATCTGTTGCTACGGTGTTGACTGCTCACATCAGATGGTCTAACTCTCTGGTAAAAGTGAAACGTAGGCAACTGACAACTTCAAGTCAAACCTATCCAAATAGTTTCAAGTATTCAAGTTCAACTGTAGATTTCATTTTAAGTTTTCTTGATGGTAGCTGACGTTTTTGCACCCGTTGTGAAAGTAAATGATGCATCCCGTTTGGTTCAAATTTGGAGGGAAGTGTGCGAACTTAAGCCATTACAGCCATTGAACATGACTTTAGCATTACAGGCATTTCAGATCACAGAAAGATTTTCATTTCACTCGTATAAGCTACTACCCGATAACACTTCATATAATGCTCACCGTTCGGAGGTTTTTTCTGAGAATGTACAAAATGAATCCCCATAGTCTGGACGTTACGTTGAGGAAATTGCGGATGCCGAGTAAACACTGTCGGGTCTTGAGCATGTTGATCCGCTACTGAAGACCCCGCAGGAAGAAGAAAACGTATATTCTTGATCGGTTTCGGAAGCTGCACGAAGATGTGAGGTAAATTGTAAGGAACTTGCTTGACAGCGATACAAAGTCCGTCCGGTTATCCGCAGCAGCAGTCCAAACAAGAGGCCAAGCAAACGTGTGAGTACCTCGCTCTGCACACTTGTGGCCCGACTCTCACCGAAGATAATGCACAAACATTGTAACTACGGTATAGTTTGTAAGTTACCACGTGTACGCTTTGCCACGTACACGCTACAGGACGTCTGCGTCTCCAAGAGTCTTTCCCCGCGGCTCGTAGACAAGCTTGCTCAAAAATCGGTGTAGCAATTAGCTATTAGCCCGCTAGCTATCACTAGCTTGACAGGGTGACCACCTTGAACCTTTGAAAAATACGATACAACTTTATGTCTAGGCGTCTTTAGGTGTCGAGCCGACTCGTTATGGTTTCATACGACTTCCAATATGGCTAAGGGTTTTCCCGGTCCTTCAAGTCGAGCTAGACAGCATAAAATCTGTTTGTAGTTCACTGCAAATCCGGAATGAAACTGCGAGCCGCCATCGCCGTCTTGCCGTCACTTCCGTAAAGAACGAAATGGTTGCGCGCGGCACGTCCACGTGGAAAGAAAATAAACAGACGTGGACGAGCGGTTACTGAGTTTGAATTTAGTTTTTTTTTGTTGAGGAAATGGAAGATTAACGGTTTTTTTATGGAAGAAAATAGCCGTGGTAGTACGGGTGCCCGTTTTGATATTGGATATATCTACAGGAAATCCAAAATAAACCTATTCATTAAACTACTAAAGTTGTTCATCATGTTCTGTTCACACGTGATTTTTTAAAATCGTACTCTATAGTCTTGACACAATTAAGGAAATTTGATAAATAAAACACCCACTTCAGTATACCGACCGGCATTTATTTGTATCATAAAAAATATACAGGCATTTCCCCAAAGAAAGGGCAGAGGAACTGAATCCAAAGAACCAAGAAGATTATAACTTAGTGATCGAAGGCAATGTATGCTTCCTTGCAATATAAAACTTCAAGAAAGGGCATAATGTAAGACACATCAGTGGGGTTTTATGAACTAGATGTCGAGGTCATCATCGGGGTCCTCCTGATCATAATCATCGTTGGCATCGGGCTCATACAGAATCCGTCCAGATCCTGGCCCTGGACGAAGCAGGGCTGATTTTCTGTCAAAAAAGTAAAGATAAATGAATGGAGATGCACGACTGTGGTCGTTGGGATGGTTACAACAGGGGAAAATGTTCAAAGAAGGTGGAGGACAACGTTGGTTACTTTTCTTTGCTGAACACAAAGGGCAGTGCTAGCTTCTCCTTGGCTTGTCGCTCCTGGTCCGACAAGCGGAGGTTGAAGGTCAGGTTTGCAGTCGGGTCCACCTAAAGAACCAAAAAACATATATATTACCAAACGGCTTAGCCTCTGTAACGCTTATCCCAGTGAAACCAGATACAGGGATGTGCAAAGCAGGTCACGCACCTCAGCATCACCAGCTTCTCCCTGCCCGGATCCGAACGGTACGGGCTTGCTCTGCACCTTCACAGTCATATCATCATTGATACTGAACCTCTCCTCCTGGGGACAGGCAACTGTTTTCATGAATGAGGTTGAGGCATTGGCACAAGAACATGGGGACGGAAGACAAGGTAATAATCATAGAAATTGCTTACAGCTTGTGATATCTTTCCAGATTTTGCACGCCGGATCGTTTTCGCCACGGCTTCATGGCATTGGTGCCCGGGTGCGACGGTTAGGACTGAAGTGGCGAGGTGGCATATGCTTCCCACCATGTTGCGGTGATGCATGTCAGAGTGCAGCAGGCCAAGAGTCGTCTTCACAGCTCCCCCTAGAGCACAGAGGCGACATCATGTGTTTGATTAATACATGAAAGGAGGATTCAGGTGAGAAAATACTGCAGAGAGCAGTGTTAAAATATGTAATGTTGCCGTATGTTTGGGATTGCCTCATCACCGATCCAGCGGTCATACTATGTTATAGCAGAACTTCTGGGGGCAGGCGGCACAGATATTCTACCGAAGAAAACGATGAAGCTCTCTAGAAGGCGGCTACAGAATGTTGATTTGCAATGTTTACAGACACTTTACTAGAGCTAAGTGCTTACAGATTCCCGTCTCCAGCAACACGATTGGTCGAAACTAACATGAAGCAAAAAAAGTGAAACACCCATCCCCCTAGATTTGAATCTTAAATGAAATTATTGAGAGTAGAGACTGCCAAACATTATCCACGATAGAGCACTAAAAGATACAAAGAAACAACACATTTTTGACTATGTGCAGCCATCTGAGGTATTACTTACCCTTTTTCAACTGTTGTAGAGTTGTACATACAGCAGAAGGCCTGAGATGTCTCAGAATGAATGAGAAGGAATCAATGACCAGAGTAACAGGCTTGGAGTGCTGATTCGAGGTCAGAAGACTATCAAATTCTGATGTGATGAACTGGTGGACTGTGAAAGGGGGATTTTCATTCCAACCAAGTGGGTCATGGAAAGCGTTGTGAAATTTTAACCTGCATTCAAAAATATAAACAACAAAATGTATATAATCAAGCTCAACCGAAATCATAGTGTTTGCCTACTCACAATAAACTGTCTGTCAAAATGGGCGTACCTTTGCAGGCATGAATGGTCCAATTCATGTTTTAGCTCCTCTTCATGAAGTTCAAACGCTAGTAAATGGACAACTTCATCCCTATAAAAATATCGATTGATCAAGCAGTTAAATCATTACACGGACTACAGGTAATTGAAAAAACTGCTGATGCTTACCTCTGTAATGCCGCTTTGATAAAGCTCATCAAAAGGGTCCGCCCAGAATAATGTATAGAATCTGCAAATGTAGATGGATAATGTAATCGTTGCTCCAATGCTCCTCGCATACAACCATTCGAAATGTCAATTATTGCAGGTAAACAACACTTTACCTTGTATTATAATTAGCCCTCCTCCCTCAGTTCCCTGTATTAATTCGAGCAACATGACTGAATCCAGCCCAGGTAGCTTCAGCTAGCTAGCACAAATTGGATACTCAAACGTACATACAGTTCATTCAGATATACAAGTTTGTAAGAAGGTTTGTCATAAAAGGACACACGTCTGTATATAAATCCGACTGATTACCAATTGTATATACATGTTGAATTTCATGACATGGCTCATACTACCGCGTATACAATGCTCCAAGCATCATGTCTGTACCCGGGGAAAAAAGACTGCAAATCCCGAGCACCTATTTCCGTTCCGTCTCCCACGGTACTTGTAGTTTTAAAATGGCTAACGGTTTGATTCAGCGATGGCCACAGTGCGCACGGTAAACTACTATACCCAGAATGTACCGGGCGTTGTCAGCCCGCTGACAACCACAAGAGGCTGTGCGCGCGCCGTGGAAGTCAAGGCTGCGGAATTGTATTTTTAGTCGTACTCGGGCTCCGTACGTAGATTGTAAGACACGAAAAAACTTGCGAACAATAACCGGTGCCAGTATGCATTTTGTGTACGGATCTACACAACGCAATTGCGCCTTCCTAAATGGCACTTACAAACTGCCACACTTCTAGTTCGCTTCGGAGGATTGTGTTTGCAACCGGGCTAGCGGTGACGAAGAAAATGAGCTACAGATAGCCAGCCACACAGACCGTGTAACCGCCGTGGACCGATCCTGTCGTTTCCCGTTCACCGATATCGGGACTTAACCGTTCTCACAGTTGTACAGAAACAGCCTCCCACGAGGCTCCACGATCTCGGACCGGGTCTGCCTCGCCGCTCGGTCGGCCGTGCGGCGCAGACACGCCGGGGGACGAGCACCGTGCGACGGCTACTCCTGTGTGGCTAGCTCGCCTCAGCCTGCGACTGGAGCCAAGGCCTCGTTCGTGAGGCGACAATGCTTGGAATAATGTCCGAGCACCAAGGTATGTATCTGCGGACAGAACGGGCAATAGATGTTTTTCGATCGAGCGTGTTTTTTGGATTTGAATAGCTTTGGCTCTGGACTTTCCCACCTGGTTGGCGACCCTATTGTAGACATGGGGCTGGGATGAGTGTGTGTGACGACATTCGGTTAACTTGGAAAAGGCGAGTGTTTACAGCACACCCAGCTGGAACTTCAGTCGTGCACGGTGATCGTAGAAGGGATATTTAATTGGATTATCGTTGTAGGTTGTATTAAAGCCAACGCGAGTCTTGTTTGTGGCGTTAGCACCTAGCGCTAGCTAGCGTTGTACTGCGCGCCACTATAGCGTGTTATACCGTCTGCAATCTCCAACACTGACGCCAGATCATCATACATATTGACAAAATACAGTTTATGGCGACCTAGTGTAAATATAGACCACTGTGTTTGTCGAGGACATGAACACCAGCGATGCATTGATCACTGCACGGCACACATCCCCATGAAGCTAACGGATTGGTGCGCCACCATTAACGTTACATATATAGCCGAGCTAATTCTAATCTAGTCAGGGGCTGCATCCTGGTCGAATTTTATATATCAATAGCTGTTGCTTTCAGCTATTTCCAAAGACCTGCAGCGTTGTGTTTTTGATCTAAAGAATCAGTCCAGACCAGTTGATCGAGGGCTCGTTCGTACTTGTTGCGTTCGAGTGCGTCTTGAGTGCTAGCAGGCGAACTAGCATGTTGGATTAGCCTTTTGCATAGTTGTCAAAAAATGCTCGCCAGCTGCGATCATGTTCCTTAAAATTAGCACCGAAGTCAACGTTTTTGCCACTGATGTGTAATGGCTGTATCGTTGGATGTGGGATAACATCGAAGCTAAGCATTCAACTAACTAGCTCCACTGACTAGCTAGCGCCACTAAATTCTGCCTTTCTCCAGTGGCCATAGGCGTAATTGCAGTTGTCAAATTTCTTCAGGGTTCTTTGGAACTAGTTTTTGTGGTAATAACTACGGCTGCATTCGACATGAAGACGTATAACCAAACATGCATTTATGTCATATGCTACCGGGTATAATTGGTTTGTTCAGTACGTATTAAAAACGTAACTTTTTTTTTCTTTCTATTTTTTTTAGATTCATTATTGACATGCAAGACTGAGCCTCTGGTGAGTACAATATTATTATTTTTTTATCATTAATTGTTGCCTTTTTAAATATTGACCATCTACATATTAACAATAACTCTGTTTGTTTCCAAACTATGTAACCCATCCTAATAAAAGTTATCCCTGCCTATCCTTTAGCCTCCTGAAAAGAGAAAGAGGACAGTGGAGGACTTCAACAAGTTTTGCAACTTTGTTTTGGCTTATGCTGGCTACATCCCAAGCCCAAAAGAGGTAAGTAACCCCATTCAGTTGCTCAGGAAATGCAGAGTAATCAAAAAGTGTTACAGATGTATCTTGTACCTTTAGCTTTGAAGAAACACTAAGCTCTCCTTCTTTCTTCCTTAGGAGAGTTCATGGTCGCCCACTTCCTCGAGCTCTGCTCACAGCTCGGGGCTCTCGGGAGATGGCGGCGGCGGCGGCGGCGGGGGCGGTGGTAACGGAGGCGGCAGCTCCATGGGCGCCACCTGGGGGGACGGCAGCTCCGACATCCACACCATCCACACGTTTGTGCGCAAAGCACGTGCCAACAAGGGCAAAAACATCCGCCGCATGCACTCGGATAGCAGCCTGCTGGACAAAATGCGCCTTAAGGACTCTCTGTACGAGAGCCAGGTCGGACACAAGGCCGAGCGCAAGAAGGACAAAAAGTTGAAAAAGCTCTCCCTTGGCTCGGCCGGCACGGTGGCGGACAGCGGCAGCAGCGAGGGGGAGAAGCGCGCGCGCATCAAGCGCAGTAAAAACCCCAAACAGCCCAAGGCACCAAAGAAGCTCAAGAGCTCCACCACCCAGAGCGAGACGGACTCGGAGGCGGGGCACGCGCACGGCCCGGAGGCGCGGCCCGTCCGGGACGAGCTGCTGGTGCACGGCTCGATGTCCCCCGGCGCCCAGGGGCCCGGCAAGGCCCAGACGGACGAGTCCAACCGGGAGGCTGAGATGAGCTCGAGCGAGGGCGAGACCTGGATCGCCGACGAAGACATCATGGTGGAGTCAGGTATGTCCGTCCGCACGCATGCAGGAGGGTTTTTGTTTGGTCATTGCTCGCCTGACTTGAGCGGCTATGTAAAGACTTGGCACGAGACTTGTTTGCTAACACCCTTGTGCTTTCCTTGTGTTGCGTCACAGGTGACGATTCGTGGGACTTGATCACGTGCTACTGCGGGAAGCCGTTTGCCGGCCGGCCCATGATCGAGTGCAACCAGTGTAGCATCTGGGTGCACTTGTCGTGCGCGAAGATCAAGAAGTCCAACGTTCCTGACATCTTTTACTGCCACAAGTGCAGGGACGTGCGACGCTCGGGCCACAAGAAAGACCCTTAAAGCGAGGGACGCAGCAGCGGCGGCGGCGGATGGAGCACGCTCACAAGACCTCCCACCGAGACCTGTTTATTTGTTTATTTGTTTCTCTTTGGTTCTCATCGTCGTTCTCAGAAAAGCCTAATCCCTGCGATGCCTAACGCCACGACACCCCAGTATCTGTTCGGGTGGAAACTGTAGGTGACCCCTCTTCAAGACAATCACAGCCATTCTTCATTTGTCAAGTCTGCTTCTTTGTTTTTTTATTTTTTATTTGCGCCCGCTCACACACAGCTCGATGGAATGCCATGCTTTCAGTGGAGAATTGTCTTTTTGTAATTCGATTGATTCAATTTTAGATTGACCGCAGGGGTTGCATTTTGTTTTTTAGATATAACAGAATTATCTACCGTGTGTAACATAATTCCCAGTAGGTATGTCATATTTGGGATAGACATTCATATTTTTTCAGTTCCAAAGAAAAATATCATTGATCTTGGAGCGAACCTCCCCCCGACACACACAGACTTATAATCAATGCAAACCCTTATATTGTAAAAAGAAAACGACATGACTACATTGAAGGAAAAGGTCACTATTGTTATACGTAAAGAATTGTCTATATTCTAGATGGGCAGCTCACTTTCCGTTTTAAATTTCAGCAAATAGTTTGCTTTTATTTAGCAATTTTGAGTTTGTCTTGAAGTGTACACCTCCATGAACGTTTTCAATCTTAAAGATATTTGTATTTAAATGAAATACTCGACTCAATCAATTTTTTCCAACTGTGCACAAATGGAATATAAACGTCTGAACTTCAAAATGCATGCAGGACATTGTTTTTTTCTTTCTAACAGTGCACTTTTTAAAAGACGATCCCTCACACACCTGTTGCTAGGCACATGGGTTATGGGCAGTCTCATTATGTCTGTAACAACTCTTCATGATTCAGTGCTTAACAATTCTGTCTGGCTTGTCAACTGTTGCTTTAAAGTTACCATATACTACCTTTTTTATTTTAAGGTTAATCTTTGAACCTAATGTTATATGTTCCACGTTTTACTTATCTGAATTTCAGTTTTGGAAGAAGAAAGCTAGAGGCGAGACAGTGCATGAATGGTTGTAAAATATTTTTTTGTTTTTCTTCCTGTAAAGCCGGTAAGGGATTGTCCTCCAATTAACAGGAGTCTTTGATATGATTGGCTTGCGTCAAGAAGGAAGTTGACCGTAGTGTACAGAACTAGAGGTTTAGAACAAACAAAAATGGTCAACGAATGGTGGTGGTCTTTTCTTTTTCTGTTTTGTTTTTACCATTTACCATTTGCATTTCCTTTTCCCAGTGGGAGAGTCTTGGTTAGTCCCCAGTAGAATTTGCACTCTTCATACCCCTCCTTCAAATTTATGTACATATCCTGTTCTTTGACAACTGTACATATGTGAAAGTGAAGAGAAAATAGCCAAGCAAATACTATATTTTCTGCATTCTGATTTTGTTTTCTTTAATTGTAGCTTGACAAATAAAAGGTCGTTTTGGGGAAACATCATTTGATTTGGTTTTATTTTTTTTATTAAGGATGGGTATTATCAGTTAAAAGTATTTTTAGTTACGCAATTTCCATCATGCACACAGTGAAGTGCTTGTCATATTTTGGTCTTTCCACTAGAGGGTGACATTCAACGTATATTGACGTCTGTTAAATCAATATTGATAATCTGCAATATCAGGAAGGATAAGTGATTGAAAAACAGTCCATTATGCGGGATTCAGATTGATGTAGATGTTTGTTAAAGCCAGCAGCAAAGAAGGCAATGGTTGACATCCTTATTAACTGTATTCTTCCCAATGGTTACTTGACGCTTCCTGTAACAAATGTATACACAGATATAGGCATTTATTTCACCATTCATATCACATTCATATGTAAACACTAACATTTCTTAGTAATCAATGTATCCTGATGTCTTACCTTCCGGTTTCGGTGACCGGACATTAGAGAACTGCCAATGGAGTCCATAGGAGCCAGCTTCCTCCTGTGGGTTAGGAAGGCATTGATTCCAGGTAAGCCAGGCAACTACAATGCTGTGTTGATTATCCATAAGTGAGCCTCATTAGTGACTCACTGTTATCAATGCCGAAGGTGTAACTGAATGAGGAAAAGGTGACGACAAAATACATACCAATTCACTCAAAATACAGAACCTTTTGAGACAATTTTAATTGTAGTACAAACCAAACACCCAAATAGGTTTGGGGTGCATTATAAACCGCGTGATTTTCAGTGCCTGTACAATGGCACTTTAAAAAAAACAAACACTGCGCATTTTCTGCAAATTTAGAAATTTCTGCAAATGTTCCATTTTCTGCTCCGTCTCTTCTTGAGTCACCGCCCGAATGTTGATGACTCGCCCTAAATCTCGTTACGTTGCACCGCACAAATACCCAGAGCTGCGCTGCGTCTTAACGCCTCCCTCACCTCTTCTCCTGGCTCCTCCTGTGGCTGTGCGGGGGGTCTTGGTCGGAGGTCTGAGGCAGGTCCAGCTGGGGGAGGAGGTCGATGCCCGCATGTGTACGAAGACCCTCCAGTTCCCAGGGGTCGTCCCCGGGAGACAGGTCCCCAATCCTCACCTCCTCGTGGGGGAAGTCTGGGTTCAGCAGGCTCACCTCCTGGGAGAACCGCGGTGACAGCCACACGGTCAGAGGATATTGCAAGTGTGGTCAATTCTTTTCCAAATGCATGCAAGTTTCTGGGTCACTGGGTTTGAACCGTGACCTTTTTTTTCTCTGAATGTCGATGTGATGTTCGCTGGCGGTTCTTTTTCGTATCAGCATCTCCCAGAGCACACTTCTACCGTCCCAAGCACTTAAACAAAGCATTAGAAAGTGTATAGGAACCCACCCTTTTGGCTCTGGTGGCTTTAGGTAACACAAAAGCCGACATCTCCGTCACCAGCAGGTGAAACATCAGCAACGGCACCACACATCTGCAGAGCATCTGGGAAAAGATTACATCACATGTGGCCCATTGACATACAAATCTCAGATGAACCTTTGTTTCCCTAGCTCAACCAAAATACAACGGCTTATGCCCTCGACGGAATATCTTCCCAGGAAGAGGCCAGTGCCGTGAGGAATAAAGCAAAGGCTCACCTTCAGTCTTCTTGGGGTCTGCGGGGGAAGTTCAGTGGCAGTGGAAGGCCTTCTAGGTCTGCTGGGGCTGGATTGGCTGCAGGGTGTATTCTGAGGCCAATGCGGTGACTTTGCGGAGTATTTGTAGCCTTAGAACTCAGGGTGGGTTTATATGGAGCGTCTTGGGCTGTTTAGGCTAAGGGTGTGTGTTCTGGAGGACGCTGGCAATTAACATCTGATGGCTGGCGCTGTCATGTACCCCATTGACTTTGTCTTACAGACACACACACACACACACATGCGCACATACACACACACGTGCACATACACACACACACACACACACACACACACACGGGCATACAGAAACACATACACACACACGTGCACATACACACACACACATTCAACACACACGTCTAAAACACACACACTCAGATACACACACACCCTCATGTGCATGAATCCTCAACCTTCTTCCTATTCTGTAGATATCGGGGATGGATCAAAAAACGTCCATAAGGGAATTGTTTTGGGCGTTTGGATTTGTTGTTTACTGGCTTGTGCAAAGGATTTTACATAATCGGTATAAAACCTCAATCTAGGTTTCATCTCAATGGGAATATTGGTATCGATATTCTCTTTGTTCATCTGTTTTTAGTAATTAGATGAACGATTAGATGAAGATTTTAGTAAGACATTTTATTTTAGCAGGAGGTGTTTTCCTAAATTCTCTATTCCTGAATATTATCAATACTGACCGTCATAAATAAGGACAGGCTGCCAGAAACCCATAATCAGCTATGGTTAATCACTTCTTCTAATCCGTCCATCACCATCAATTCTAATGATGCACTTACAGTAAGAGGAGCCCATTCCTTGTACACAGATATGGGAGCACTCCCTCTTTGTTTGTGGAATGGAGAAAACCTGATTAGTGCTGGGGTGTTCTGCCCGGCTTCCTCAGAAGATCGTATCCAACGAAGACCACACACACAGACACAGACAGACACAGACAGACCCCCGTTCTCCACGTGCACAGAGGGAAGACATAGTAGCGACGGACAGAGAGATAACGACAGAGAGATTACCAGGGGTGGGGGGTGTGTGGAATATGCACGTTCCGACACGTTTTCACTTTTGCCCTTTCTCCCGCCCTCCACTGATTGTTCCTAATTATAGAAGGCCGGCCTCGCTGAACATAGAATGTGTGTTGATAGATGTGCGACGTATAAATAAACCAAGGAGGAAGGGTTTCCTAGAAGAGTCTTGGTAAGGGCAGGGGCGAGATAGTCCTTAGTGATTAGTCTCTTTTTTCAGGGGCTACTCTTTCTCTAGCCTTCTCTGCTGTGCAGGAGACCTGTCATGCATACAAAGGCTTATGTGTCGATAATGTAGCCTACTGTGCTAAGGTGGTAAGGGCAGGGTTTACCCACAGTTGTAGGCTCTGTGGGCCCTTTTTTGAGATTACAATGAGATCACGATGTAATCTCACCAATCTTTCCAAATATTACAGATTATTTTCATATTATCTGAATGTTGTTTTTTTCTCAATCTTAATGTTGCCTTGATGGAACGTTTCAAAAAGGTTTGTGATTTTTGGAAGGGTTAAACCACTTAAAACAGAAGACCCTTCGTTCAACACAAAATATAGCATAGAGGGTTGATAATATTGATTTCCCAATATTATTTAAGTTAGAAATAACTGATTGTTTTAAAGTGTTTGATCCGGCTGGTTATGAACTCAAGCCAATGTGTCAAAATGAAAAAAAAAGTTTATAATTGTAAAAACATAATCGTCTATAATCTAAATCGTCTGAGGACGGTCAAATTCAAGCTCTTTACCATTCCAATTTCAATGTGGACGCACACATGTTTAATTTCGGACGGTTTTAACAATATTTTGAATGCGATGCCACATTAAGAGCGGGATAATAAGTGAAGACAGACTTCTGGCCCAGAGAAGGGTGGTGCCAACGTGTCTGTCCGTCTGTCAGTCCCCCCTGGCGTGTTCCACTGCTTGTTGACAGAATCACTTCCTTATGGACTCCACCCCCCCAGGGTCGCGTGCCGGGGGGGCGGGCTGGCTATAAGTATCCCACCTCGGAGAGGGGGCTTAATATAGACATGCAAGTAGTGGCCTTTGTCAGGCGGCGAGAATTAATCAGAAGATGTGTCAATAATATGGTCTAATATGTAATGTGGTGTAATGACATTGGGATCTTCCGTCTCTGTTGATGAGTGTATCAGAAGAACGTTTTCCTGAAATAAATGCAGATGTTGACACAGCCCCGATTTGGTCATAGGAGAGAAAACATGCAAACATATTGGCCCCCCAAGCGCGCAGGTTGTATTAACGGATATCAGGGGCTCCAATGGGTATCTAACGTGGGGGACGCAACCTTTTTTCGGGCCCATTTGGTCGCCACCATCACACGCTCAAGACCCCACCGGTCATGGCTAATCAGGGCCCAGTCATTCTACAGTATGAATATATGGACAAAAAACATGCTTTCAAGACAATTATATATGTATTTTTTAATATATATTCTAATGACTTACCATAACGCTTTTATGAAAAAATATGTAAACGAAAGCACTTTTAAAGCTGCACAAAATAACTCTGTGATAAACGAGGAGGATAAGAGAAAACGGTAGGATTTTTTATTTAATGATAAAATGTACTTTGAGGGCGACCAGCGTCCACCAATAGGGGGCGCGCCTGAGGTGACTTCTTTTCGCAGTCACAGTGGAGAGAGAGGCTCAGTGAAACATGATTGCATTTGCTTCCCTCTAGTGGCAAACGCAGAATTGTTACTTTCTCTGGATTTGAGGGTGGGGAAAAAAACACAATTATGGGAATCCCCACGACGACCATCCCAGAAAATTATTACTCGTATGAATAATACGAGTATATACCATAGTAATACAAGCACCAAGCCTGAATGTCGGTCATCTCTAACATAAATCAGCACGTTGGCTCTTGGCGGGGGGGAATTAGATTAGTGACAGCGTAATTGTTGAGCTTCTCAAAGGCGTCTTGCAAGAATTATGATCACGTGGTCTCACGTTTAGTGTGATTAGGGAAGTCGAAGGAAAAGTTTGAGAGATCGGAAAGATAGCCTACTGCTCCGAAAGAAACAAGTGGGAGGAGTAAAGGCATCGCCAAACTAACCATCAGTGACCGATTATTTTGTTGGCTCCATCGACAGACGACCAGAAACATCAATATTAAACCAGTGATCTTACGCGCGGAGAGAAAATTCCAATTCGCAGTAGGCCTACGCGTCGGAGGAACGCAACGTGAAAGTAAGATTTCTTTCTTGATAATTTTTCCATCGTCTCCGTCGGCATTAAAGGATGTTGGCGTTTTTATTGACATTACAAACAAAAACGTGCTTCCAAATAATAGTTGGATATATATTGCCACAGGCACGTCGCCTGGAGACGTGGATGCGTTTTGCTTGTTACTTTGACGCAACAGGTTTAATTACGAGCTCTGACATCTGGCGTCACTACTATCATGACTGTTAACCAAAAACATGGGGCACCAGAAGTCTCGTCTGTATGGGACCACTCCTCTGTCCCATGAAGTTTCCATGCTCCATAATAAAGCCAGGCCAGGAGCGCCCCACCCATTTCTTTAACGTATTCCCCCAGATTATATGCCTGCCAGCATGTTATCGCATTGAACTTCCATTCCGGTCAGTTATCCCTTTTCACGGCGTAGAGAGGCAACCCGCACAGCACGGTTTCATTTGTATTCTTGTCTTCTTAACTCGACCTGTTTGTGTGTGTGTGTGTGTGTGTGTGTGTGTGTGTGTGTGTGTGTGTGTGTGTGTGTGTGTGTGTGTGTGTGTGTGTGTGTGTGTGTGTGCGGTTCCACCCTCACCCTCAACCTTCCTCCACAGGTTCCCATAGAAACCTTCTGGTTTGGACAGCCGCCTCTGGAGTTCTCTTTGCTCTGTCCAGCCGTCTGATTCCCGCCATGTCCGCCCCCGGTGAGTATTATATTACTTTGGAACAAAACGAACAAAACAAAACAAACATGGAGCAAGCATTGTTAAGTGAAGTGGAATGACGCAAAAATAAAATGGGTATTGTGCATCACATGTATTTGATTTAGTGTGGTAGTCCTGTTGACTTAATGTTTGATTTGGTGTGGTAGTCCTATTGACATGATGTAGGTTTGAATTGGTTTGGTAGTCCTATTGAAATAGAAGTATGAATAGGTGTGGGAAGCTCATTGAAAGAGCACAAACATGAGCTAGGGTCATCCATGTCCCTTGCTCACATGATAAAGATACGTCTCCCATGCGTCTATTAAAAAAAACAAAAAACGATTATTTCGAAAATAAATAGCAGAATCTTCCGGGTAAAACATGTCTAACTAGTTTGATTATTTCCGTAGAAGAGGATGGATGTTATTTCCACGTAGTGGGATGTAGTAAGAAGCTGGCAATGAACTACCTACAGTGGGGCTCTTGAACCAGGTCTACAGCAGAACGCATGCCCTAATGACGTCACTTTATCGCTATCTGCCGAGATCAACCCAAATTCCTTCACTCTCCAAAATAAACGGTGTCCTTCTTGAAAGGCTGTTAAAGGGGGAAGGTGGTTTCCATGACTACTCCTCTTAAAATTTCCCTTCAAACCGGCCAACAGACCCAAAGGGCTGTTCTGTGTGTATGTGTGTGTGTGTGTGTGTGTGTGTGTGTGTGTGTGTGTGTGTGTGTGTGTGTGTGTGTGTGTGTGTGTGTGTGTGTGTGTGTAAGGGTTAAACCACTTAAAACAGAAGACCCTTCGTTCAACACAAAATGTAGCATAGAGGGTTGATAATATTGATTTCCCAATATTATTTAAGTTAGAAATAGCTGATTGTTTTAAAGTGTTTGATCCGACTGGTTATGAACTCAAGCCAATGTGTCAAAGTGAAAAAAAAAGAAGTTTATAATTATAAAAACATAATCCTCTATAAAATTATACTCCACTTAAAATTTCCCTTCAAACCGGCCAACAGACCCAAAGGGCTGTTCTGTGTGTGTGTGTGTGTGTGTGTGTGTGTGTGTGTGTGTGTGTGTGTGTGTGTGTGCTTTACAATATAAAGGGAAGGGTGCAGCAAGGCATTAAGTGGAATCACCCACATCTGTTTTGGTCGTTCTCTTAACCCATTTGTGCCGGCTGCTGCGCGGTGCAACATTGTATCTAGTAGATACAATGTTGAGCCGTGCAGCAGCCGGCACAAATGGGTTAAAGGCACATAACATGTTTTTTCAGGAGGGTCAAAACATAGCCAAAACAGCCAAACCCCCACATGATGTTTTGGGTTCCGGGTTACCCAAAAGGTGCAGAATTTTGTGAGGAAAAGTCCTTGCATCGTTTGAATGAATCATGCGCTACTTTCTACTTGCATTCATGTGTGGGCCATATGCAGTATAATTGGCTGCCTTCTGCCCTGAATCACCAAGTCATGACGAGAATGTTAGCGGCCATTGTTGGACTGGTTCCCCCTTCTGCCAAACCTGTAGGGTCAGGTGTGATTCATTAGCTGAAGCATGACAGGATTGCTAGATGGGTCCAGTCCACTACTCCTACTACTACTATTCTTCGTATGTATATTATTTATTCATCATCAAGATTCTAGAACCATCAGGGGGGGCCTGCAACCTCCTTATAAGGTCATTGGGGTACGTTCAGCGTTTAATTCTACCGGCCCGTCACATGCTCTGTGTTATCAGTCGACGCAATGTGGAAGTGCTGGCCAAACTGTCTGTTGTGCAATCCAAAAAAAGCAGATATTGCTTGTGAAGCCAGGGACATGATACTGCGCGTCAAAGGTCACGCGCCACTTAATTTGAGTTTAAAGTTTATAAATAAAAGGTCAGGTTCACAAGCCCCGAAGCAACATGCTACTTGTTTCAACTCGTTCTGGTTGCTTTGCCTAGAACCGCTTCATGTAAAAAGCAAGCATACAAACACAGGGTAGTTTCTGTGTCTTTATGGTAGCCTCAAATTAGTGTTAGAGGTTGGGTTCCTTCCAAATTGGTCGATAATCACTGAATCTGTGCAGTTTATGACGTCTGTGTTTATTCTGGCAGTGAAAATGATGATAAACTCTCTGGGAAAAATAAATGAACATTGGCATTAAACAAACCACTGGCACTCTGGCTTCACCCCCATGTGGCTCACTATTTTCCATTGGCTCCTTATCAAAGCAGCGAAGCCTCTTTGCATGGTTTCGTATTTGAGGATTTGAATATGGGCTACAGGTGCAAAGCTGGGAAAGCGTTTACAGAATTTAAACCCAGTAGGTTTTGCACATTTCCAACCCATCCGCCTGTGTCTCGCTCCATTTAAACCCAACCCGCCCCCATGTGCTGTCTGTCGCCACACAAATCCTCAAAGGGCGTCTGATGTGGAGCAGTGGTCGACTGGGTTACCCCCCAGCCCATTCTGCCGGCCATTTGAGTTCGCCCTGCAGCAACGTCTGGAGAGGAGCAATACCTTTCTCTCTGCTTCCGATACGCTTTTGCGGGAGCCAATCACCAAGCTGGCTTTCCCCCCCCCCTGGCGCGCTATTGGCTGGTTTAACACAATGACGACAGGGAAGCGACGGCATGCGGCCATTTGCGTACCCGTTCGCCCGTTGATCCCGCCTCTTGAGCTGAAGAAAATGACAGCAGCCTCCCCAGACCAGCGATGGGATCTACAGTTGAGCTTGGTCTGGCAACAGCCAGGCTAGTGCAGCGGTGCATCATCGGCGATGACGTTTATTCACGTGTCCCCCTCCCGCGTTACACCCCACCAGGCTACCCAGGCTCCCCCAACCAGCCGCCCTACCCCATGGGCCAACCAGGGGGCTACTCCATGGCTCCCTACCCGGTGCCCCAGGGGGGCTACGGGGACCCCAACCAGGCAGCCCCTCCGCCGGGCTTCAGCGTGGGCTACCCGCCCCATCCGGGACCCCACCAAGACCAGCCCATCATGTACCAGCCGGGCCCCATGGGCCCCGGCCAGGGCCCGGCCCCGGCCCACAACCCTCAGTACGCTGACTCTCCCAAGGGCAACGCCGTCTCGCCTGCGCCCGGGCAGGTGGTGGTCCCGGTGGGGGTCCCCCCCGGCCTGGAGTACCTGACCCAGGTGGGTTCTGGGATTTATCAGCGTCGTCGTAGTGTGGTTTGAAGGGGACACACTATACCACCAGGTGTGGGTGTGATTCGCTGCTACAAGGCGTTTTGAAAATCGACCTCTTCTGACATCACCGGTGGGCGTGTCCACCTAGATGTGTGCTGGACGGATCGGTCCACCGGCCTACCCAGGGGACTGTCGCAAACGTTGCTCATCTATCCGTCATACGTCTAGGTGGACGCGCCCACCTGTGGTGTCAGAGGAGGCAGATTTTCAAAACGGCTGGTAACGGCGAATCACACTCACACCTGGTGGCGTAAGATGTCACCTCTAAGAATACTCATTCTGCGTTTTGTTGTGGTTTGTCTGTCGTCTGAGAGATGCAGGGATTGATTGTGATGAGCTCTGGGTGGACGTCAGCATTCTGAATTTGTCATGCATGTTTTAATTCTGCGTGTGTTTCAGATTGACCAGATACTCATCCACCAGAAAATTGAGCTCCTGGAAGGTAGGATGTCTTCTATACTGGTAGGACTGGTAGTTTGTGTTAGTGTGTGTATAGAGAAGGGTTACCTCTATTTCAGGCTATTCGTTCTAATACTGACTCATAGTAATATATTTTTTTATTTACAGCTCTTTAATGATAATATTAATAGACCTTTTGTTTATTGTTGCTGTTGATATTATTGGAAAACTTTTTGGTCTATCTAAATCTTTGAACACACCTACTTCCTTTTTCGTCTGAATTAAAATTACGATATGTTAGTTTTCAGAAAACTGAATTACAAGAGTTTATCTTTCAACTAACAACCCCTTTGAACTCAGACTTAAACCCCCATCATCGCCCTGCATGGTTGACGGCGCCGTCGGTATGTGAATGTGTATGTGAATGGCTGAATGTCAGACACTATTGTAAAGCGCTTGGGGTAAAAGTGCTATATAAATGCATTCCGATTACCATTTACAATTTATCTCCCCCCCCCCCCCAGCCCTCTTCAGCTTCGAGACCAACAACCAGTACGAGATCAAGAACAGCCTTGGCCAGAAGATCTACAAGGCCAAGGAGAAGAACGACTGCTGCACGCGCAACTGCTGCGGCTCACTGCGGAGCTTCGACATGAAGATCAAGGACAACAACGACCGCGAGGTCATCCGCCTCATCCGTCCCTTCCGCTGCGTCTCCTGCTGGTGCCCGTGCTGCCTGCAAGAGGTTCGAGTCCCTCCGTGTTAAGGGTTTCCCCGGTACAGAGGCGTACATGTACAGCTAGCAGGGAAATGCTAACTTTAAGCTAACCCGCTTCGCTCTTTAGAAGTGTGAGAGTGGACGCATTGAAACGAAAGTACTTTATGTAAATACTAACCCTGCTTCTCTCTTTCTCTTTTTTTCATAAGTTTAAGGGTGAACGGGTGAAATGGAAGAACTTTATGAAAATATATATAAAAAACGGAGCAGTATTAAATTTAGTTAATTCTCAGTATCTTACGTTTTTATATGAATGTGTACAGATGCTGCTATGCCAAAAGCAGTGTTGAATGCGCATGTTATTGACTGTGTGTGTGTGTGTGTGTGTGTGTGTGCGTGCGCATGTTTGTGTGTGACGCCGGTTGTGTGTTGTGTAGCCCTTCACAAGAAGATCATTCATGGCCGATGCAAAGCAGCATCCTCCCCTTAGCATATGTGGTACAAACCAGTAATGACTCAAAAAAGTTCATTAGGTCTAACTTGATATATTAACTTGTATGTTCATGTTTACAGACTAGTATAGTCTGTTTACATGAAGCGGCATGTTTCCGATGTTTCGACTACTTCGTAGTTGAAAGTAGTCGAAACATGACAAACAAACATCATTTGTTTGTGCCTGACATGTTTCGACTACTTCGTAGTCGAAACATGTCAGGTACAAACAAATGAATACTAGTCTGTTTGCATGAACATACAAGTCAACAAACCAGTAATGGATCGTCCACTCTCTAATGTAACCCGACCCCGTACATACGAGGCATTAGTTGGTGTGGATACAAACCGCTCCATTGAAGCCCAGCCAAGAAGCTTAGGGTTGGCCAACACGCCAGCTATCTGGGTGCCAATATCTGGACCCCTCCGACTGCTTTATGGCTGGAGTTCAAGGCTATCTTTGCCTTTGTTAATATTTGACCGCGTTGACAGAGGAGACCACTTCAGTCTCTAGGGAGTCAACACTGACGCCTTAATGGTGTCCCAAATATGGGCATAGGTTGGTCTGAAAATTTAGCTTGGGCCGGAGGTCCCGTATGGGGCCGTGTTGTGAGTGGCAGGTCGGAAGGTTGCAATCTGGCCGGCGTTGCCCAAACGCTGCTGCTCAGGAAGGTCTTTGTTCAGAGTCCTGAAAGGCGCCGTTGTCACCCTTAGAACCAGTTCCTCCCGCTCCCCGGCCCTGGACAGGTCTTGTGCAACGCAACGTTACATCGCAATGACCGCCTCCATTTCTGAGATTTTGGAGCGTAAGAATACTATGGGTAGTAACGGTGCTTTGGTTGTTGTTGTGTAATTAACTGTGGAATTATTTGTTATCATGTTGTTGCGTTGAAACTGCCACTGTGTTAAGGCAGTGAAACTACATTTATATTAGCCTAGGATACGGTATTTTTACAGGTATTAAGATTTTACATTACGACAACTCTCTTGAGTACCCTAAGGTGGAGTATCACCCACAAAAAGTCCCATGATGCACTCAGGTTTACAAGCCCTATTCGTGTCCTTTAAACCTCCTCCCTCCGTCAGCTTTAACGGCATCACCTCCCGGTCTCTTTGGCGACATCACACCTCCGACTCTCTGCTTGTGGGAATCCCACCTAGTCTTGTGATGGTCTCTCGGGACAGGGCTCCATGTGAAACTCATTAGGCTCTTTGGCAAGGCATTGAAACACAACAGTCGGTCCCTGGATGGTTTCTAACAAACCACTGGGGGAGAGTGGTTCGACCTGTGTGACCGGGGCTGAGTTCCATTTCTCTCGTTTGCTCCCTCATTTCCTACACTTTATAGTACACCGTTAAGCGAATTGGTGGCATAAACGAGCGGCAGTGCATTACTTGTCAGCCCGTGACAGCTCTGTTGCCTGGCTCAATCTGTCAACGCCAGAACGACAAGGAGAACAGCTTTGAATCTGGGGGACAAGGTGGGGTTAAAGTCCACTTCCTTTGGTGCATTATGGGTAATCATTAGAACCATATTTGTACACGTTTTGTAGGCAACACTACAAAATGGCAGCACCCTAAAAAGTGCACTAAATAGGACACAGGTGGTCCAATCTGATCATCAAAGACTTGTATAAACCCAGGTGGTCATGTAACATGATCCATGATGACCAGACTCTCATACTCTTCTTCTTCTGTGTTTTGTGACAGTTGGAGGTCCAGGCTCCACCAGGCACCACCATCGGCTACGTCAACCAGGACTGGCACCCTTGCCTGCCACGCTTCTCCATCAGCAACGCCAACAAGGAGAAGGTGATGGCGCTGGAGGGGCCCTGCTTCGCCTGCAACTGCTGCGGAGACGTCAACTTCGAGGTGAGAGGCGGCCGCCATTTTGTCTGAGCTACTTTTTACTCCTAATGTGTCTTCGAGGCTTGGCTTTGACCTTTTTCTCTGCTTTTACTTTCTGAGACGTTTAAAAAACAATGAATGTTTCTTTGGTATAGTTTTAGTAGGCAAACTTCGCTTATTAGTAGGAAAAATTGCACGATTTTCTTAAAGGTTTAAGAAATAACAAACACATTGGGTTCCATCGGAGGAATTGCGATGGGCGTGGTCAAAGTGTCCGAGGGGTGTGGTCAAAACCCACGTCACACTCGCACTTACTTCATAATACAGAGTTTTCCCCTGTTTAACATCTTTATACATTTTGATAAAAAATAGCACAGAAATGTTCACCAACACTTTGTTTTGTTGAACCAGCAGGACACCTCATGTTTATCTTTCCCTCCATCTCTATAGTTCACCTCTCCTCTAAACAGTAGTTGTAAATGTCAAGCCTTTGACAGGCTTCAGATTTGAGCCTATAAAATAATCAAATATTTTACATTCCTCATATAAAGCCTGCATTGGGCTATCGCAGGGCTAGGCGTGTTATGTCACGTTTGCACCGTCCAATTACAGCCATTACATTTTCCCACTATTCAGGGCGGTGAAAAATTGTGTTTAATTCAGGCTTGAGTTTAACTATGTAATGGAGACCAGGGATCAACACACCGAAACTAAACGAAAAAGACCCCATTCTCCAAATCCGCTCAGGTGAACGCTGGAGAATGGCGCGATGTCGTGTACCTTTCGTTGTCACGATGGTATCCGATTTAAAAACAAAACAAAAAAAAAACAGCCTAACAGCAAACAGTTTCAACCCTCAAACGTGGATCGCTTCCCGGCCTTATCTTCTGCTTCTTACCGTTGAACCGCGTGATCTGCGCACACAGCTGAAATCCAAAGACGGCAAGGAGCCCATCGGCCGAATCAGCAAGCAGTGGAGCGGGCTGCTGAAGGAGGTGTTCACCGACACCGACAACTTCGGCATCCAGTTCCCCATGGACATGGACGTGAAGATGAAGGCCGTGCTCATGGGCGCCTGCTTCCTCATCGTGAGTCCCTCGTCACACCCGCGCCGGGAAGGCCGGGACTTGTCGTGTTTTGTGGTCGTCGTCAGTGTTGTTGTTTGTTGTTGTTGTTGTTGTTGTTGTGGTGTGTCATCGAATGATTTGTGTCTTCTTCCGGCCTCTAGAGGACGTGATGTGTCGTGTTTGTGGTCATCGGTGGGGCTGGTGGTGGTGGTGTTGTTGTTGTTGTTGTTGTTGTCGTCGTTGTGGTGTGTCTTGAATGGCTTGTGTCTTTTTGTGTCTGCCCTGCAGGACTTCATGTTCTTCGAGAAGGTGGGAGAGGCGAACCAGCGCAGCACCGTCTTCAGCTGAAGAGGAGGACGACGACAACACAGGAGGCGGAGGGCGTTTTGAAATCTGGGCTTTTTATTCCTCCTACTGCGCGCCGCCGCCGAGCTTAAATAACCTGAGGTTTATTTTCTTAGGGAAAACGAGTAGAACATTATCCGTGATATCCCCGGCCAAGTTCACAGTCACGTTTTACAAACTTTTCCCCTGAGAAAATAAACTTGAAGTTATTTAAACTAAATCGGCCTCAGAAGGTGCCCTGCTCTTGAAATAGTGGCTCTGCGCAAATCTGACGCCAGAGGCCGCAACAAAGTCAGTTCCCTTTTTTTTTCTTGGATAATCATTCATACCATGTTCTGTTATATAGTGAAACAGGAGGAACTCATAGTTATAGAAAAGCGTCACTTGTTGTAATGGTCCCCAGTATCAAGCAAAGTGCGTGTTTGATTCAAAAGGGCCCCTGAAATTAGCCTTTTCTACGATGCCCGACAACACTGCCTTTTCTGTGGAGTCCATTTGACCACACACTTTTGGCCAGGCGCTTCTTAGTGAGTGTCAGTTCCTGTTCTGGTAACACTATCTCACAGCCCCACATCTGAAGAATGCATTAAGCCGGTGCCTTGCCTCATAACCGATGATATACATGTATAAGCTTGATCTGTCATTATCCGCAGAACTTCGTCTTGTGAGGTGTTTTTAGGATGGTTGTTGTTTAAACCCTTGTTTTTACAAGTATGATGTGCTTCCTTGTAATGGCATTATAGCTGGCATTCTAACCCACCTTTACGCGGCATTGAATAGCAACAACATTATTTCGATTAAGGACCGACAGTATTGTTCGTCAATCCGATGTTTACGACTCTAATATTCTTTCTAATCAAACCACTCACTGCCGTTATGGTCGGAGTCTATGATTTCCTGTGTGTCGTGAGAGGGCTTGCGGTGCCTAATGTAATGGGGCCTTTCAGTGCACTCAACAGTGGCCATCAACAGTTTCTGTCCCTGTGGTGTACCGCCGGGCTTTCGGGTTGCAGGGCGCAACCCACGCATAGCGAGAGAGCATAGAGAGAACAGAGAGGTGCATGAGAGACAGTTAAACAGAGGAGGGAGGGAGGGAGGGAAAGGGAGGGAGGGAAAGGGAAAAAACAAAGGAGGTGAGGTTGAGGTTTCAGCAGGAGTTCAGCAGGCAGGATATGTACAAATTAACACTTTCGCAGCTCGTCACAAGAGACAAAGCATTTATTCTATGCATGTCTGTGTATTTATCTATATAGACCTACATGTCAAATATATAATTGCAAGTAACCAAACCTTTTTGTTCTGTGTTCAAACGGACCATCCACGTGAACACTCAGATTACAGGGGCGCGTCTCTCTTATCGAGAACAATCGTCAGTGTTTCGCCTTGACTCGTTTAAGTAACGAGGAATTAGAACCAGTCACGTCATGGAATAGTATGTTTTTCAATCACTGTCCGATTCAATCATCATGAGTAGTGAATATACCATTGGAAGTCCCCCCAACGGAGTCAACACAAGGGTTGACCTCACGCTTCATGACCATAGATGCAGAGATCCATTCACACAGTAATGATTAACATTTGGCTGTGGACCTTACCACTGAGCTGAGATTGTAGAAGTGGAAAAGGGTGTAAATCTGAAGTTAATTAGAGTCTGCAGGCATGAGCTGATATACACCTGTGTGTTGTTTTGTTATGCACTGCCACCCTTTGGCCCACAGTGATGTGTCCTACCTTCTGTACTGTTCTGTAATCTTTGTCTAGCTTAACCTTTGAAGTGCCTTCCTGTATACCTTTACAAAGATTACTCATTAGGGGCCTCAGCTAAAGGACCCTTAACAGACCAAATGAAAAATGATCTCGCCCTCTTCTCCAGCCCTGAAGAGCAGTGTGTAATACACTGTGAGGTCATTCAAATTGGCCACACTTTTGTTTTTGCATGTAGGCTTAGCTCTGTTAAAGGTTTGTCTGTCTAAGGATTATGTGAGGTTAGTTGGTCTATGGTATAATCATTGTGTGCCTTTTCAAAGCATCAGCCAATCAGTGTATTTTATAAAATATATCTGTAAATATTTCCGTTGATTTTGTATTCGATTTGCACTCCTGTCTTAACGGTCATTTATGCCAAAAGTTAGACTGTACCCTGTGAACCGGCTTATTGTAGACTCGAAATGAATATCTAGGCAGACGTGACAGTTGTGACATAACAGGATGTTCAGACTAAGACCTGTGACGCCGTCAGACCATGAGAACGCTCAAGATGACCGACAAACCACATGAATAGACGAGCTTATGAAGAACTTGGTTAGGGTTAACGATAGGGTGAACCAACACTGCATGCTTATCATGCCATCTATATTCTATATACACAATAGTTCAATATTTGATCACTGTGTTGTGTTGTATATTGTTTTGCACTCAAGGAAAACAAAATTGTTATCTCAAAAGTGTTTCCTCTTTTTTTTGTTATGTGTAGGACAGCCACTCCAATTCCCAGAATGCTTTGTGGCCTGAAGGAAGGCGTTGTGAGCTTGTAATAGGCTATGCCTCGATTTTAAAAGGGCATATGTGAACAATTGGAAAATATGACACCAATTTACTCCATTGCTACACCAAAGTCCCTCCCCACCCTGTTTTGTCAGAGCTCTAAGTGATATTTTTCCTACTCAAGTTTACACAACCGCACATGTCAAGGAAAAGACAATGCATTCCGGATGCATTATGCATCCGTTTGCCAATAGTTCCAGATAAGTCATTGTAGGTCAGTGAGTCTTAAAAATCACTTTTTGGTCAACACTGCCCCCTCCCGGCGATATAGTGAAGTTACCGAAATAAAAGTTCTATTGGTCGACCGTATTAGCTTAATTGACTGGGCCACGTGGCCAACACGAGGATACAACTACTTTTCCCCTGATAAAAGCAGATCATATATCTAGTTGTGTTGCCTCCGATGCCTTTCCAACCCCTTTCCATTGTGCTTGTTCGGTGACGCCACACTAACGTCACACCCACTGTTTGAATGACGTACGTCTCCAATACACAAGGTGTGTCGCTTATCTCAAAATAAGATTTGTTAGGTGTGTTATGAGTTAATTACAAACACGTGACTAAGATTTAAATGTCACTTTGGTGTTTGACGTCGGAGAGGAAAACAGCAACGGCAATGCAACGCATGTGAGATCAGTTTTTATTTGCACATGGTTCATTGGAAACGTGTTTTTTCCATTATGGATCTCACGTGATGTCGTAAAAAAAATACCTTGGTTGACAATGGATTTTACCGCCTGCAGTAAATGGCTACAAGGCAGTAAACAACATGCACCGAATGTAAAGAACACCACCATTACCCCCGTGATCCAAATGCCTAAGGTCCACCAATAAATGGGCAGATGCTCAGAAAACCCACCAATGAACGTCTACTCCAGGGACATCCATCACCTCAACAAACATTACAATGGTGTCTGTTTCATATAACTCAGGCCAACAACCTCACATCACACGTATGCAGTTGGACTACACACGCACAGTACAGAATAGTCTATAGAAAACTCAGTTAATGTTCTCACGTATGACCTGAATGTGCTCCTTGTTTGTCAATGGTTGACTTGGAAGTCTAAGCAGCCATTTGCAGTCATGAGTGCAAAGTGTGCCTAGCGACTGCCTTAAACATATTTACCCGGCCTGTTTCTTTTGTATGTAATTCCAAAATTGTCACCAGGTCTGTCGTACATTACATGGGAGGATTTGAAAATACTACGGTTAAGGTAATCTTCCGGGACAAAACATAGAACATAATGCATAGTAGAGTCCTTTAGTAAAATTCTTGCTCTTTTTCTCAGCTTTTTACAGCTTGCATATTCGTCGTTCGTCCATTGTTCCATTATTGTTTGCCGTCCATGAAGTCCTGAGGTACATCGGGTTGTTGTCATCGCCAGACTCGGCGTAGTTCTTTCATTGAACCACAGATGCATCTCATCCACTACAATGCCATCGGAGGAAACTGGGAAATGTAGTTTTCATCGGGTAGCTCCTCTCCATGAAACCATGAAACCATGAAACCATAACAGTGGTGTGAAGAGTCCCCTTATTATCCTCCACGCAACTTGAAGACAACGACGGGGAACATGTTCAGAAAAAAAAAAAGAGTACTTCATCATTTGAACGGGTCTTTGTGTGAGGTCCGTGTTAGTGTCTCTCCCGGTCGGCCGGTCCAGGGCTCCGGTCTTCCCGGGTCAGACGGAGCAGGTAGCGGCTGGCTGGCTCCAGGTTCCACTGGTACTTGGACAGGATCCTCACGCAGTCGTCCCTGGAGCAGAGGCTCATGGAGTACAGCCGCTCCAACTGGACAAGGAGACAGAGGAACATATTAGGAACCAGACTACGATCGAACCCTGCAAATGAATGGTCTCAACCGGTTGCAACCGGTTAGCTTATGCGAAATAATTTGGTGCTGCGCATTTCTGCTTTCCACGGGGTGTTACAAACTGGAAATCGGAGCAACAGAACAGCGCTCCCAAAATCATCGTATCAGAGCCGCCCCTTTTCCGATCAACCGTTGCCATTCTGTCGGAACAGGTCTGCCCGGGAGAGAGGCCAGTCGCAAAATACCACGGCAAGCACAAATTTGCAGATTCGTCCGGTTACCAGAACGTGATTCCCTTTGCCTTCTGTCCTCGACACCATTGGACACAACGTATATTATGAAGCGACCCGCCTCTTTTTTCAACCCCCCGGTCGTCAGCCAATCACCTTCAGTTGATGCTCCGCGCGGATGGCGTTCCCGTCGCTGCGGCGAAGGGCGTTGTGGACCTCCTCGATGGTCACGCCGTGCACCGCCTCCATCACCTGTCCCCCACAATGCAACAGTCCTCAGGTGAACCGTCCCGGGGACAGCCCCCCCCCCCACCACACCCATAGACACCCCAAACCCAAAGCCTTCATCTAAACCCCGCCTCCATCACCTGTCCCCCACAATGCAACAGTCCTCAGGTGAATTCCCGACCCACCTTGACACTAGACGGGAACCCCCCCCCCCAAACCCACAGCCTCCATCTAGGCCCCGCCTCCTACCTGTGCCACCACCGCGTCCCGGGCCTGCTGCACCGTCGAGTAGACGTTCTTGTCCCGCTCCCGAACCTCGGGCTCCCGGGGCTTCACCTCCACCGGCTCGTCCAGGGCGGGGGTGGAGCGGGCCAGCTGCCCCATCCGGACCAGGTTGCCGCCCCCCTGCTGGGGCTGGGCCGGGTGCATCTGAGGGGGCCCCGCCGGTGGCGGCGGAGGCTGGAGCCCCTGGCTCCACGGGGGGCCGTGCTGCTGCTGCTGCTGCGCCCCTTGCACCGTGGGCCTCCGGTCCCGCCCGGCATTCGGAGGCTTGGGCCGCAGGAAGGTGGGGGGCGGTGGGCGGGGCGGGCCGCAGCTGGCCTCGCTGTGGCGCCGGATGTCCGGCTCCAGCACCACGCTGGGGGGCAGCATGCCGCCGCTGCCCGTCGGACGCCTCCCCCCCTTGGGGTCCGGCCGGCCCGGCGCCGGGCCCCCGTTCCGGGTCTTGCCCTGGTGTCCGCCCAGCACCGACTCCAGGCTCTGGGAAAAGCCTGAGGAGCGTCGGAGCGTCGCGGAGTCAGACGGAGTGGGGAGACACAGTGACATCGAGACGAACGGTGAAACATCCTCGCGGGGTGAACCCGATCCTAACGACCGTATCCTCGCACTGGGGCCGAAGAGGGTTCCTCCTCTTAGTCTCCTTACCTGCCATCCTCTGGAGGTTGGAGCCCTCCTTCCCTTTGTCGGCCAGGCTGGTCCTCCAGCGACCGGCGCTGGAGAGGGAGGGAGGGAGGGGGGGGGCAGAGAGGGAGGAACACGGGAGGATTATCATAGACACACAGACACGCCTCTACCAAAGGGAGCACTCTGACCGCCTTCATCCTGTTGGATGTGGTTCCAGATCTGACACAGATGAGCCAACGAGAAAGGTTGATTTGCCGGTTTGAAGGAGCAAAAAAAGCTTTAATTAATCCCACCCACTTTTAAATATAGGGTAAAGATGCCCCGCCCAAAGATCTTATCCCAGCATCTCTTCACTAATAAAAACAGACCTAAGAAAGCAGAACTAAAACAGACCTGTTTTACGGCAGTACCGCTTAATGTGAGTGTTAAGGCTCAGTTTCCGCAACAAACTGAAACATCGCCGGATGCCAGTCGGCGCATTAGAGGGTTTGGTTGGGGTTTGTTTTGATTTTGTAAAAAAACTGACGTGATGCTACGACATGTACGATGAGGCGGTACCCAGCCAACCGGCTTTGAGCTCCAGAAGACTTTAAAACAGGAACCCCACTTACTCCTCCAGTCTCTCTGGGGTCCCCCAGCAGCGCTCGGGGTGCAGGTCCCCGTGGCCCTGATGCTGCAGGCTCCCCTTCAGCGGGGCCGAGATGAGGGCCGAGGGCAGAACGGGGCCCACGGGGCCAGAGGCCGGGAGGGTCGGGACGCAGAGGCTGGCGGGGAACCAGCCCACGGCCAGGGTCCGGTGGTTCTGGCCCTTCCACTCACACAGCTCCAACCTGCAGGGGGCCAAAGGTCAAAGGTCAGTATATAGGGTCAAAGGTCAGTGTACAGGGTCAAAGGCGTTTGTATAGGGATGGGCCGCTCGTGCACTGTGAGCCAGCAAAGCTATTAAAATAATTCTCTCTCTCTCTCTCTCTCGTGGCTCCTGTGGTCTCTCACCCGTGCTCTATGACGGTCACCATGTCGTTGGTCTGAAGAGGCAGCTTCCTGGGTTCGTTGAAGTCCCTGGTGGCCTGCACCTCCATCGGTCGAGCCTGCGAACGGCGCGGAGCAATGATCAGAAACATAACGAGACTTTATATACTGAGGTTGCTACCTCAACTTTGACCTCACTGTGTGTGTGTGACCCTAAGAGGTGGGTATGTGAGTGTTTGACCCTATGAGGTGTGTGTGTGTTTCCCTAAGGTGTGTGTGCGTGTGTGCTTGCGACTGTAAGGTGTGTGTGTGTGTGTGTGTGCGGGCGCGTGTGTGTGCATTGTGCATTGTGCGTGCGTGGTTGTGCTTGTGCGTGCGTGAGCCCTGACCTCGGCCACCAGCGTGGTGAGCTGGGAGAAGTTGGGCCGGTCGGCGGGGCTGCAGGCCCAACACCTCCGCATGACGCCGTACAGCTCCTGGGGGCAGTCCTGGGGTCTCTCCAGCCGTTCTCCCTCCCGCTCCACGCGCCACAGGATCTGGACGACCCCCAACACAACCGACCCCCCCGTCAACGACGTACCGTCCATATCATTCGTCATCGGTGAATTGATTTATATTGGTTATTGTTATGGTACATCATATTAACATCATAATATATGTTTTAGATTATTGTAACTTAATAGAAGCTTATTTCTTACAACTTATTGCCTTATTTTCTATAGGAACGTAACGCCCAAGCAGAATACTAGCTAGAAGTGCTTCAGGGAACGTTGTGTCTACGTTTCAAAAGGTGAAACGAATAATAAGAACGAAAAAGACTTTTTTTTGGAGACTGCAGAAGCGCACTAATTCATCGCACACATTCGAACGTCGGCGATGCACAACAACAGGGAAGCTGTATGTTGGTTGCTATGGAGACACCAATACACACACACACACACACACACACACACACACACACACACACACACACACACACACACACACACACACACACACACACACACACACACACACACACACACACACACACACACACACACACCTGCCGCCCCGACAGGCCGAGCCAGGGCTCCTCGCAGTAGATGAACATCTCCCACAGGGTGACGGCGAACATCCACACGTCAGAGGAGTGGGAGAAGGAGCCAACCCGGAGACTCTCTGGGGCACACCTGGAGGAGGAGGAGGAGGAGGGGGAGGAGGGGGAGGAGGAGGAGGGGAGGGAGGAGGAGGAGGAGGGGGAGAAGGGGGAGGAGGGGGAAGAGGAGGAGGGAGGAGGAGGTGATGGAGGAGGGGGAGGAGGAGGAGGAGGAGGAGGGGAGGGGGAGGAGGAGGAGGAGGAGGGGGAGGAGGGGGAGGAGGAGGAGGAGGAGGAGGAGGAGGGGGAGGAGGGATGGAGGAGGGGGAGGAGGAGGAGGAGGGGGAGAGATGATGGAAGTGGTGTTCAGTGGTTGTAATGAGCTCTAAAAACAAAAACAATGAATAAATGGATGGAACGAAAAACAACAAATAAATAGCTAAAAATTGGCAGAGCTAGGTAACCTAGCAACTGCATTTAACTCATGCCACCAACTGTGGGCATGGAGTTCAAAAGTTTGACACACATTTTTGGATAACGGTGCTAAAGGTCACTTTTAATCAAAAAATGTCTCTAACGCCTCCCCAGCCTCCCGCCCCCCTCACCAGGCGAAGGGGATCCTGCGGTGGGCCGTCATCACGTAGTGGTCCGACTCCTGGGTCAGGCCCCTCATCAGGCCGAAGTCCCCGATCTTGGCGGTCTCGCGGCCGGCCAGCAGGACGTTGCGGGCGGCCAGGTCGCGGTGGACGAAGCGCCGCCCCTCCAGGTACTCCATGCCGGCGGCGATCTGCGAGACCAGCAGCCAGAGGCGCGCCAGGGGGTAGTCGTACTGCCGCGCCCGCAGCGTGTCGTACAGGGAGCCCAGCGGGGCCAGCTCCGTTACCTAGGCGACGACGGAGGAGGGACGGAGGGGTGGACGGAGGGGTGGTGTGTTCTCGATTTATGTTTTTCGTTCAATTATTTCTTCGAAGGTTTTCTGAATGGAAGCTTCTGAATAATTAGTGAAAATTAGTGAAACTAACTAAGTAAAATGCAAACGTGGAATTCTTCTTGGTGTTATTTTCAGTGCTAAATCGTAGCTCTGAGGTCGTGTGTGTGTAAGCGTCTTCCGCTGGACGAAATGTTAAGCCGCGCTAACTAAAAAATGGAATGGACAACGAATATGGAACATCACAGCCGTGTTCAGGAGGAACCCCTTTTATGGTCATGATGTGTGTGTGTGTGTGTGTGTGTGATGGGAGAGAGTGAGAGCGAGTGTGAGTGTGTACCATCTTAAGGGGCTGCGTCAGGACCACTCCGTACAGCCTGATGATGTTAGGGTGGTCCAGGGACTGCATGGTGGTCACTTCCTGCAGGAAGTCTGTCAGCGTGTCCGTCTGTCTGCCCATGCTGTTCCTCAGAGACTTGACCGCCACAGGTAGCTGGACGGACAGAAGGAGACAGAGGGGGAGGAGGAGAGGAGGAACAGAGGTTGGTAATGACGCTTACCAATTTATTTTGGTTAATTCGACCATTTCATCCTGTGTGTTGTAACGTACGTCATGCGTTTGTGTGTGGGTGCGTTTTTGTGTGTGATTGAGTGTGTTTTTGTGTTTATGTGTGTGTGTGTGTGTTTGTGTGTTTGTGTGTTTACGTGTGTGTGTGTGTGTGTGTTTACATGTGTGTGTACGTGTGTACGTGTGTATGTGTGTGTGTGTGTTGTGGCAACCCGGCCCTTGCTGAGGGCAGACCTTAAATAGCCTGCTCGAAGGCGCATTCAGGGCTCTCTTGGCTTGGGTGTGAGGAGAGACCAGCCGTTGTGGCTGTGGTGGTTCCACCCAGCGGAACCAGGCCGTGGATCCCGCCAATTATCTTTTTGTGCTTTTAAGTAAGAGGTCCTTGTTTTGCATCATTAAAAGTGCCTTTGTGGCTTAAGAACGCAAGAGAATCGAGTGCTGTTTGAGGAGTCCCCGAGCCGGGTTACCACAGTGTGTGTGTGTGTGTGTGTGTGTGTGTGTGCGTGCATGTGCGTTTGTGCGTATCACTCACCACCCTCCCGTTGGGGGTGTGCCAGTCTGCCTTCCTCACCACCCCGAAGGAGCCCGACCCCAGCTTCTCCCCCAGGGCCAGCTCGCTGTCCTGGATCAGGGAGGGCAGGGCCCGGGTCCCCGTCTCTGTGGCCGAGGGGCCCGGCCCGTCAGTGCCGTCCGGGGCCCGACCGCTGAACACCTGGGGGCCAGGGGAGCCAGGGACCAGAGGTCAGAGGTCAGGTGAGGTCTCAACAGAGAGCTATAAAAATTGATTTAAAATCGGTAATCGCCGTTAAGATCGATAATATAATATCGACCCGGCTTTCAGATGGAAACTGTGTCTAAGATTAAAAGATTTAACGGGTTTATTGAAAATTATTGTTCAGGTTCAATTTTGAAATCCTGGTGAACATTGATGATCGTGATGTCAAATGTTTAGTTTTATTAGATTATCGTTCTGATACACTATTCGCCAAATCGCCCTTCGCCGTTGTGTACTGGATGTGTTACCTTGGCCATCCACGACCGCGGGCGCATGTTCGTCTTGTGGCGTTTCAGGGCATCCCATAATCGTCTCTGTGCTGAAAAGACAACCACATCAGACGGTTGGGGAACAGCGAGTCACAGCGGCGTACGTTCTAGGTAAACATCTCCTAAAGACAACGCGAGTCTAGTGGCATTCAAACGCTATGGAAATAGCTAAGAGCAGACTAGAAAAACACAGGAACGCGTCGTCCAATGGGTGCCTTTGAATCTGTCTCTGGTTCTGTGATAACAGACACCGCTATGTCCCTCGGTCCCTCAGCGGTAAACCGCACCACCGCTTCGTCTGAATGGTGAGTGTAATCCAATGGGGCCACAGGGCGCGGCGTCTTTAGAATCTAAAGAATCCCACCTCCAGTTTTCCGCCTCATTCGGTTTAAGATCTTGAAAACCTGAAATTTCTTTGAGTTTTAGAAGGAACCGAGTAAGGCAAGCTACAGTATAGCTTAGTAATAATTATTCTTATGCATCTATGTTTTGAGTGCCCTTTCCCAGCATTCCCAGAGATGTTATGAATAAAAAATATTTTACGGATTCACTGTAAGTCCATTGGATAAAAAACACCTGCTCAATGAAACACATGAAGATAAAAATCACTCAATGAATGAATGGAAGAATGAATGAATGAATGGATGAGTGAGTAAATGGATGAATGAATGGATGGATAAGTGAGTAAATGGTTGAATGAATGAAAGAACGCATGAATAGAAAAACAAGTGACTGAATGAATGGATGAGTGGGTAAATGAATGAATGGATGAGTGAGTAAATGGATGAACGAATGGATGGATAAGTGAGTAAATGGTTGAATGAATGAAAGAACGCATGAGTAGAAAAACAAGTGACTGAATGAATGGATGAGTGAGTAAATGAATGAATGAATGAATGAATGGATGAGTGAGTAAATGAATGAACGAATGGATGGATAAGTGAGTAAATGGTTGAATGAATGAAAGAACGCATGAGTAGAAAAACAAGTGACTGAATGAATGGACGAGTGGGTAAACGGATCAATGAATTAATGAACGAAAGAATGAATGAAGGAATGGCAGAACAAGTGATTGAATGAGTGGAAGAAGGAGTGACGGAGTGAATGGGCCCCCCCTCACCTGGCTTGCTGATGCCCACCGTCTCTAGGTCCGACTCCTTGACGTAGGCGAAGTGCTCGATGCGCGTGATGTTCAGGCCGTCTCGCACGCGCAGGTAGAACTTGTCCAGCTGAACCTCCGCCAGCAACTGGTACAGCCATTGAGTGTCCTGGTCCATCAGCATGGCCCCCGCCCCCTCCCCCCCCGGCGGCCTCTCACCTGGGGGGGGTCAAAGGGTCAAAGGTCACCCACAGTCACCCAGGTTGAGTTCAATTCAAAGTCTGTTTTATTTTTCTTCCTGCCACTTTTATTTGATGGAGTTGAGATCTCATCCGTTTGTTTGACTATTGAACCATAAGACTCAATCCAGCAATTGAATCCAACATTGTGACACAATGTCAGTGACCCACAATGGTTAGCGATCGCATTATGACACCAAAGAAAGGCTATCGCACCTTTTTATTAGTTTATTCATACCCTCAGTTCCCCTTGTGCAAACATGATTCATGCAATTAATCGTCCGAGCGCTGGACGTTATCTCGAAGTGGGAACCAGCCCGATTTAAATCCGCTTTGACGTATTACTCATATGCACACGCTGATATGTCCCTCATCGCTACTGTCGATGGGTACATTCCTGCCCATAAGCAACCAGGGCAAAGGACTAGGGCAAGGGATTACCATCAATTACATTAGATTTCCTGTGTGTGGAATCGTTTTTTCTTTTATAATGAGGAAACTCAACAAAGGTTTTTCAAACAGGGCAAATCCTAAATTCTTAGAAATGCTTTGTGTCTTCGAAAGACACGCACGATTGCCCTTTTGATTGATGGCTTTTATTCATGATGTGTTGGATAGAGTGTTCTTAGAACAATAAGCATGTTTTACACGACCGAAGAACACACAGACACAGGCCCTGGTTACCGGAGCAACCAAACATAAGCCCTGCGTGTGGTTTAAGGAAAAGGAATTTGGGTGATTACTGTGGTGGTTATGGGCCAAAAGAAACTACAATGGTCTATCTGTGGCTGATGAATAGTATTTAAAGTAGAAAACGGTTTATTCTTTCTGTTTAATCACACACTACCTCCGGTCGGGAAGAATAACAAAGAACAACTAAACACCATTTAATTCTTTAACTTTTACTTCTTTTACATTTCCAATGAACTAATAAAAACCCTAACAGGAATGTTGACGCACACATGGAATGAAAGGTGGATAAACAATTTAGAGATAAGATGAGAAAAGTTGTAAACATTTTTGTTTCGACACTTGAATAAGGAGGACACACACACACACACACACACACACACACACACACACACACTCTAACACGTGTGAGTCATCCACCTTGGAACAACTCACAATCTTCATGGGGATCTTTGCTATGTCATCCGACCAATTAGACTTGTTATCTTGAAGAAGTCAAACCCAACATGGTTCTCCAAAACTGTATTTGTGTGTGTGTTTCACCCTAAAGTGTGAGTGAGTGAGTGAGTGAGTGTTACCCTAATGTTCATGATTAAGGTGAGTCAACTATTCGGCCTTGAGACTTGGATCTCATGACCCAGGCATTCAGTTACGTTGTCTTGAATAGGTGCAATTAAGTCAACGACTGTGTGACAAATGACACATTCCACAGTGTGTGTGTGTGTGTGTGTGTGTGTGTGTGTGTGTGTGTGTGTGTGTGTGTCTTTCTGTCTGTGTGTGGGTCTGTCTGTCTGGTGACCTCTTCACAGGTCCTCTCTGTTTCAACTGCTGAAACCGATGACGTAGTTGTTTATGCGGAATACCAGGCGTAAAACGAAAGAAAGTTGTTTACCTTAATAACACTCCAATCAAAGGGAGTATTAGCCTACGTACACACCATGAATCACATAATTCCCAACATAATAACAGCGTAATTATGCAGGCCTAGCATAGTAACGTGGCATTGATCACACACACCCACACATTACCACAATGACAGTGTGTGTTTACAGAGCAAGCGCAGGAATTGGACTTTATGACCCCCATATCGTAAACAACAAAGACACAAATTGATGATTAAAAAAACAAACCTGAATTCGTATACTACTTCATAACAAATGAACAAAGATGGTCGCAAATTATTTGTGGGGAATGTCATCAACAGAAGTTCCTCTATGTTTTCCACGACTGAAGCCATCCAGAATTCCTTGCATAACAACCTTGGAAACACTTTGATGTGTTTAAATATGCACGTACATGCACAACAATGTGCATGTACGTGCACGTAGAGGGCCAGCCCGGGCATGACCTGACTGATGCTCTAATTCATTTCCAGTCAAGAGAGATTCCCAAAGGCAACACCCAAATGCTGAGACCTCAAACCAACGGTTCAATGTAACATACATGGCCACGGACCATGGGAAAAGGGAGGTATTTCAGGGGTTGTGGTTGTGTTCAATGTACAGACTGATGAATCGTTAACTAGCCCTGCGATTGGCTGAAGCCTGTAAGAGGTCCGTGTGAGCCAAGCACATACACATCCTATACTGTTAATAAGCAATGGCAAGGAAACACACAACACAACATGGCTTTCAAAGGACTGTTCATCCCTGGCTCTATTGGCACACTTTATAGGAACTAAATTCCTCTTTTTGTGGCATCTCAGATCAAAGTTTCCCCTTCCTCCCTTGATGGGCCCGAGGTTAACTTGTGTGTGATTTTTTGGTTGAGAGACTATTCTTATTTCCTGCAACCATATTGGTTCAATACATATGCATGTGGACGTCTCTTCATCTCCATGAATCAGCTAATGAGTGTCATTAAACGATACCAGAATGACTGAATGTTATGGATTGCAATGCATTTACACAGTAAGGGCATTGAAATGCCACAAAAAAAAAGAAAGCATTCAGTCGAGCCTTCAGCTTATCTCTTGCGCAAGGCTTTACAAACAAGCCACCGCCGTGGGTAAATGCAAGCCATTATTTCCTGGCTAAATGGAAGACTTTGAAAGAAAAACACGTGAAGGTACATCACTGACCCCGTTTCATTGGATGGGGTAACAGAAGACCTTGAATGTAGGCCTACCTCTAATCATTACTTTAATACAATGCACGGGAACGTGGAGTTGTTCCGACCTGTTGAATACACACCCAGGGCCTGCTGATAAGCACTGATATCCTACCGTGGGGCAACAACTATCAACTCACCTCTTGAAAAACGACCTTCCCTCCCGAATCCACAATGGTTTTAATTCAGACGTTCACATGACACATATGAACCTCAATCGACATTAGCTCCCCACCAAAATAAGTCCAGAGAACGATCTCGATCGGTTGAGATGATCCTAGGACCCAATCGAGCACAAATATATTAAAAAAACTAACCGGTACGCCTATACTAAACTTCTCTATAAGTATTCTTGAGTTAAACGTGTTTTTCTTTTCGCAATAGTTTCGCTGCTCGTCTTCTTGTACTGTACCTGTGTGTGTGTGTGTGTGTGTGTGTGTGTGTCGAGGTAGCCCCGCCCCTTCTAGGTTTCTCCTCCTGGGGGGTTGGCCCCTCCCCCCCTGTACCTGTGTGTGTGTGTGTCGAGGTGGCCCCGCCCCTTTCAAGCTCTCCACCTGTGGGTCCCAGGACGACGCCTGCATCGATACCATTTCTACTGAGCTACTGCACCTACAGAGCTCCCACCTGGCCTTGAATAATGAGTTCAATCATTCACTAATACGCGCGCGTGTGTGCGTGTGTTGTTTGTGTGTTAGGGAGACATACATGTGTGTTTGTGTGTCTTGTCGAAACTTGCCAGAAGCAAACAGCGTCAAACAAACACACACACACACACACACACACACACACACACACACACACACACACACACACACACACACACACACACAGGTAAATTAATGTTACTGTAGTCACCCTGCATACCTGTTCTCACCAAACGAGCTGGACGAGATTTTTGCTAATGAAAACGTATATTCATTCGTCGTCACACACGGCTGGTCCCACCTCCTTCTTTAACGCAGACCCGTCCATGGAGGACAATGGAGCAAGTGGCGGTCCATTTACCATTTAACAACAGGGAGCGTCCCTCATCCATTTCCCCTTCAAAAGTAGACTTGAACCCTAGGAAACCACCAACCACTGGCCATTGGCCCCAATTGACGGTTCGATTGGTTTTGACAGTTGACTATTAAAGATATGATGATTAAATATGATGTGTACTTTCTATTAGAGTAGTTAAAAATATACTATTTTCGGGAGATATTTTGACAAGTGCCCCGGGGGGAACAGTGTGGTTTGTTTCTCTCTACATATCGTCTCGGGTTAGGAGTGTTTAGGCTGCCATGTGGGCTAGGGAGTGTACTTATTAGTGTCATGTTTTGTGTTGGCGAGAAACCCTGGGGGGTTTAGTGTGACAAGGTGTGTGTATCATTGGGGAGAAACCGGCAGCAGCATCTGCACATGCAACCTTAGACCTGCATCACTCCTAGAGAAAAGATCGTTTCTTACCGTTTATGAGGTTCTAAAATGCAATCCATGTCAAATGCATCCAGATACAAGATGATCAATAACATTAATAAACGGTATGTTTCACTTTGTATGTGTGTGCAGTAGTGCAGTGTGTGCGCAGTAGCACCATCTACTGGCCATAAGTGAGAATCGCTTGTTGTTGACGTCATCGCATGGCGACAGCATCTCATCAGCTGGTCCGACTTCCTCAGAATCGTGCCGTTTCTATTGCATTCGCCTCATAAACAGTGTCGTATCCAACGACGGAAAGCATAAATCGACCCTCAGCGGTTTGTGAAACCACGGTCCTGAAGGTCCATAGGGAATAAACATGCAGCCAGTGGTCCATAGATGAAGCTCGTCCTCATCCTCACATGCTGCTGATGGTCGTGTGTTTACATGTGTTGTCGACATGACTAAACTCCACGAGGTCAAGTTTCCAGCCGAGTGCAAATATCTCCCCGATGGCTTCTGGTCCGCCGTGGACGTGTGGATCAAGAAGCCCCACGTAGTAAACAAACGCCTGTGCGGAGCCACGGAGACCCCGTCAGAGGAGGTGGGCACTGAGAACCTGGGGGTGCTGCTGGACCCCAAGTCGACAGACTCCCATGATGTGCTGTCCTTCTTGACCAGGGGGCAGTCCACCGCACTGGCGCACGACCAGGAGAACACCTGGACGTTCAGTGTGCGGACGTTTATCCCCAAAGTAAACTGCTATGGATCCACTTCACATAAAGAGTTTGTGCTGAAAGGTGAGAGTGGGATTCCAGCTGGTGTTCTTGTTGATATCCGCTTATTGTTATCATCTGGGGGTCATTCCTGTGTGTTGTTCCTTTTCCTTTAGACTTTGATAGACTTCAGGTGACGTTCGTTCCCTTCGAAGAGGATGCGTCGGGGGAAGTGTGTCAGAAGATTGGCAACGTTTATCAGATCAGTCTGGTCCAAAGGGACAACGAAGAATGGTAAGACTCGGTAGCCCTGTGTTCAGTCATTTGTGATAGATCCAAATAATAGCACTGAATCGTCACGCAAGACAGTCGGCAAATAACATGTACAATCAAAACCACAATGTATAAATAACTAAGGTGCCGCATGTTTAGGTAGAACGGTGTATGTATAGGCCTTTTATAACAGGGCTGATACAGTAGGGGTGAACATGGGTGTATCTTGTGACGCTTAATTAACTTGATGAGCTAAACCCGTTTGCCCCTGCTACTGTGACAAAGGCCCTTAAAAGGTTGATTGAAAACACTCATCCTCTGGATGAGCTTCGTCTGGTTCACAACTCCTCCTCCTCCCCCTCTTCCTCCTCCTCCCCCTGTTCCTCCTCCTCCATCACCTCCTCCTCCCTCATCACCTCCACCTCCTGTTTCATCATCTTCTCCTCCTCCTCCTTAATCTCTCAATCACCTCCTACTCCTCCCTCTCCCTCCTCCTCTCCATCACCGCCTCCCCCCCCCCCCCCCCAGGTTCCTGGAGCTGCGGGTACTGGCGGCGGCGGACTGGGCCTGTGACGGGGTGGCCTACCCCAGGCTGGTGTGGCTGTCTTCCACCCTGCTGCCGAGGCTCCTCCGCTGGGCGGCGGAGCCCGCGGCCAGCCAGTTCAAGAGCACCCTGTCGCTGCTGCCCGTGGATAAGTACGGCCGCGTGTACCAGCAGCTTAAGGAGAAGTACCGCGCCATGGTCAAGGTGGGACGGGGGGGGGGGGGGAGGCCTTGTGTTGTTGGACCTTGTGTTGTTTTGAGTGTGTGAATCTGATGTTGTTGTAGGGCAGCTCGATTATGGAAAGAAAATCCTAATCGTGATTGTTTTGGTTATTATTGAAGTCTTTATTAAGCATGACTCTCCCAAAAAACATAATATAAAAAAATATAATATAATACAAGAAAAATATACAAAATGGTCAAAAAGAAAATTTTCTAATCTAAATTAATGTAAAGATATGTATCCAGTTCTAGAAAACATTTAATCAAAAAAAAAAAGAAAATTCGATTATATTAGTTTTGTGATCGTTTGACGCTAAAATTGAAATTGAGATAAAAATTTGATTAATCGCCCAGCCCTATTTTGTTGTTTACTTTTTTGGGGATATTGGTTTTTAATAACTTATGAATAGGTTGGTGGATGCATGGATGGATTGGTTGTGGAATCATATCTACGTTGTTTTTTTATGTGCTGTAGGATTTTTGGGATGAAGCTGAACTAGTTGTAACTCCCCTTGACTGGTACTGATTGCATTACTTTATAATTTTAAGGTATCTAAATGTAGGTATAAAACAAGATTCAAATAACTAAGCTGTTCACTTGAATGCATTTTCTATTTGATGGATTGATGGATGGATGGTAAATGATATGTGCTCACAGACAATATTTTATATCCTATAGGTCTGGCCTGAAGTGACGGATCCAGAGAAGTTTGTCTATGAGGATGTTGCAATTGCTACGTATCTGTTGGTGAGTGTTTCCTCTGGTCATTTATGCTGTAAAAGCATCTTACTCAAGCGTTACCTGCCATGCTCGTCATCACATCAGACACTAGTTGAGGCATGTGCTGCAGTGTTTCCACCGTAGCGTTCCCACTACTATGGCCGGGCAGCACTGTCTGCTGTCTATTTAAAAACAGCCTAGATTTCGTACAGCAGTATTTATTAAACAATGGTTCGGGATCCAGTTGGAGTTGGGTCTTGTAGATGTAGAACCCTCAGGAAACTCACGATTCTTTCTGTGTCTGTGGTCATGGACACACTGAAATGGTCTTTTGTGCCCCGAGATGAGAATGTTTTCGGAGGTTGTATTCATTCCTTGTCGTTCTAGAAGGTTCTCGGGGGTTGTATTCATTCCTTGTCGTTCTAGAAGGTTCTCGGAGGTTGTATTCATTCCTTGTCGTTCTAGAAGGTTCTCGGAGGTTGTATTCATTCCTTGTCGTTGTAGAAGGTTTTCGGAGGTTGTATTCATTCCTTGTCGTTCTAGAAGGTTTTCGGAGGTTGTATTCATTCCTTGTCGTTCTAGAAGGTTCTCGGAGGTTGTATTCATTCCTTGTCGTTCTCCCTCCGCTGCCCAGGTTCTCTGGGGCGAGGAGCGGGCAGAGAGAGGCGTGACGGAGAAGCAGTCGTTTGTGGACCTGGGCTGTGGCAACGGCCTGCTGGTGCACATACTGTCCAACGAAGGGGTTAGTCCCATCAGAGTCATACACACACTCCAATGAAGGAGGGAGTCACGCAAGCACACATGGTCAAGGAGTCGGTCCATCAGAGTGACACACACACCCACACTCCGATGAAGGAGTGAGTTCCATCAGAGGGACACACACACACTCCGATGAAGGAGTTAGTTCCATCAGAGATATACACGGAGATACAGGGAAATAAGCAAACAATAATTTAGACCTAACCACAAAATGTGAGTTATTAAGTCACTGAATGTGTTATAAAAGATTAATAAATGTGTAAACTTTTACAGGCTTTTCTTTTAACGGTAGAATATGTTTAACGGTGGATTTCCAATCGTCGACATCCTTGCATTTGAGAGGTGGATTCTAAAACTATCCCCCCACCTGCCATGCCACGCCCTTCTGTGTTGCAGCACCCGGGGAAAGGCATTGACGTGCGCAGGAGGAAGATCTGGGACATGTACGGACCTCAGACCTGCCTGGAGGTAGGTACCCGCTCAGACACATACCAGACCGTCGGACCGCTTGAGACACTCCTATTGAAAGGAGACTTATTATACCACCAGGTGTGAGTGTCATTAGCCTTACAAGCCGTTTCGAAAATCTAGGTGGACACGCCCACTAGTGATGTCATATGGGGCAGATTTTCGAAACGGCTTGTAAGGCTAATCACACTCACACCTTGTGGTAGAATGTGTCTCCTTTAAATAGTTTAACATACAAACACACCACGGTTATGATGAGCAAATATCTGATCCCTTGTGTATATTGAAACATTTAAATGGTGGATCCAATGTTATTATTATAATTATACTCTTTTTTGTGTATTATTTTTGTTATGAAGGCTTATATATTGTACTAAGTGGTCTCAGTTAACTGGGTTATCTAAGATCCGATGTATTCTCCCGACGGGAACAGTCCTTTGCACGCCCCTTGAGGTCAACAGGTTCTGCTCAAAGGTCAACCCCCTAACCTTTTCTTTAAGAGCCATAATCCCTTCAATAAAAAAAAGTCAAGCCAAATCAATTTCATTTGTGTAGCCCTAAATCCCCCTAAGCCTAGCTCCCCCGAAGGGGCAAAAACAACACCTCTCTTAATCAACAAGGTAGAAAGGCTGAGCAGGGATGCAGAGTGGGGGGGCCCAATCTAACCAGGGATGGTTAGGGGTGCAACGGGTGCCGTTGTTAGCATCCATAATAGTGGCATCACAAGACAGCATTTCAAGTGCAGTTTTAAAAATGGGGAATGAGTTTCGTGCGCGCTGGTGACAAGCACGTGTCCTCCGCCATTTGTTTCAAAGTGTTTCCGAATCCCATTAGGCCCGGGGTCTCCTCATCTCAGGGGGGGGGGGGGGGGGGGGGGGGCGATGTCATCATAAGGGGACCCTTGTCATTTATTTTTGGTGGTGGCCTGGTCTATTTCAGGAAAAGGCAATCACTCCCGGAGAGGGCTTCTTATTCCCGGCCACTGATTGGCTGATTGGGAACCACTCAGACGAGCTCACGCCCTGGATCCCCGTGATGGCAGCCAGGCAAGTCATCAGCGGGGCCCCTCAATCATCAGCGCTCAGATGCAAATCCTGGAATTACATTTGTGTGTGTGTGTGTGTGTGTGTGTGTGTGTGTGTGTGTGTGTGTGTGTGTGTGTGTGTGTGTGTGTGTGTGTGTGAGAGTTAAAAGGAGGGGGGTTGTGTTTGGGACTTTGTGTGTGGGAGAGAGATGGAGCATTTTTTTTACCATCTTTCACCTTAAATATATAATTCAAAACGGCCACTTGGTGGCGATATGGAGCCTTAAAAAGGTAGCGTTTTCTGTGTTTTTTTATCGAAAGATCAAAAGATAAGATGCTAAGTTATTTCTTGGCTGATATAACAAAGCTCTATTCTAATCTCTTTTTTCTATTGTATTCAAAGCTCTATTTTGCAACCCACAGATTGTTTGGGGAAATGGGAATACAGTAACAAGAGCCAAGCCCGCACATTGCATATGTTCAGTCGTTATGGATTTAAAGTAACCTCAATATGCTATTGTTTTGGCATATTGGCATATATATGGCATATTTCCAGCTTCCATTCGTTCTTATACTTTCACATTCGACAAGGGATGAATGGAGACAGAGAGAGAGAGACAGAGATAGAGAGAGGGACACAGAGAGATAGAGGGAGAGGGAGATAGAGAGAGAGGGACACAGAGATAGACTGACAGAGGGAGAGAGAGAGAGAGGGACACAGAGATAGACTGACAGAGGGAGAGAGAGAGAGAGAGGGACACAGAGATAGACTGACAGAGGGAGAAGGCGAGAGAGAGAGAGAGAGAGGGACACAGAGAGATAGACTGACAGAGGGAGAGAGCGAGAGAGAGAGAGGGACACAGAGATAGACTGACAGAGGGAGAGAGCGAGAGAGAGCGAGAGAGGGACACAGAGAGATAGGCTGACAGAGGGAGAGAGCAAGAGGCGAGAGCGCTCCTCTCTTCTGAATTCCAAGTGGTTGATGTGCCCGTACGAGCACGCTCGGTGATGAATCATGTCGCGTCCAACACGGTCGAGCAGGGGAGATGCTGATGAGCATTTCACACTAGTTTGGTGTAGAAGTGTGTAGTATTTAAATTTCACAAATATTACACTTGTTTGTACGTATTGTGTAAAAAAAACGACAATACAATAACATGGAACGTGCACATATTCCAATGAAAATGTACCGTTTAAATGGCGAACATAAACGGCGCTAGCCGCTCATTTTGTGGTTGTTGGCTCCAGGTCGTCGTTCGCGTGCTGCTACTTCGTGCTGCCCTGCTGCTTCTTCGACTTCTACGGAAAATTCCAGCGGCGGCGGTGCGGGACGTCCCAGTACAAGGAGTACATCGACTACATCGCCGAGGTCAGCCGGGCCAGCGGCTTCCACACGGACGAGGACTGCCTGAGGATCCCCTCTACCAAGCGGGTACGGCACAGGAAGTCACGCACAGCCGCTTCCTGTTGACACGCCGGAGTGTCTGCTAGTTTGCCTGTTTTATCAGTGTGGTTCAAGGAATGCTTACATTTACGTTTTATGGCATTTAGCATTTAGAGGTTTTATCTAAAGCGACTTACAATAAGTACTTTTGTCAGAAGAAAGATAAACAATATTTTGTTGTTGGCACAGTAAGGATGTTCATAAAAACGGGTGCCAAGCAATTCATCAACACCAAACTAAACTTCTTTCCTTTTGCGGTAATGTTAATTAATATATAATATTAATTAATAATATTAATACTGTTTTATTAGCATTCAGCATCGATATTGTAACTGTAATGGACTAGATGCAAGAGGCTGAAGAGGGCTTTAATTTCTGGCCAAAGCTTCAGTGAATGGCCATTTGTCATTTTTGTTTTTGGAGGTACACTACTAATTACCCAATACTATTAACACTTTAGTCATTAACATTACGAAGAGTCGTTTGGCAGACGCTTTTATCCTAGAGCCTCCTCCAAATAATCACAGTATACAATCTCAATTGGGCTAACTACGAAAAGAGATAAAGAACTGGATGTTGTAGCCTGTTTGGGCAAAAACTGGAAAATGTGCATTAAAATGCATAGCAGTACATAAGGTATGTTGTTATCATATTCTTGGTAGTGCAACAAAGTAGAGAGCACACATCAAAGAGCTTTTTAGATTCCACACTATTTTCCACACTTCTAAAGGTACGACCCTGTAAAGTTCATCGTCCACGGCCAGCGCTGGATAATCACAAAGCGTCCAAAGTGCATTTTGCGGGCGCTTTCATGAGAATATACAACAGACTCTGACTCCACACAACCAGAGTGGGTGGGAGGTGCTTTCTGCACCGCGTGGTTCAGCTCTGTGGCCAAAACTACACCCCAACCCAGTACACATGTAAACATAAAAACGTTAGACATTCATCTGGACTACACACTCATACAAACAAAAGGGAACAAGAGACGAACACGTTGGCGTGGACAGTCAGTGCTAGGGAGTGTTTGGTTCGTCTGAGGTGACTCAGTTGTTGTTCACCAATGCATCTTTTAAGAACACGTACTTGTGAGCCGTTTTGCGTTGCCTGCCAAACGGGGTGCAGGCATTGGGTATCGAACCCAGCACCTTTTAGCTGGGAGTCGAACCTCTTTGCTCTCTTGATTTCCTTTCTCTATCCACATTTCTCCTCGACTTTTAAGTACATGCCTTTGCAGTGTGCAGCTAAATCATTGTTTGTTTGGATTCAGATACTCGACCGGCTGTGTAATGGGTTGCATGTGTGCGTGAATGTTTTCGGTTTTAGTTGGTCAACTTTGAAATAAGATCGGAGACTAGAAATTGTTGTATGGATAAACACATTTGGGTCTACAGCACCGACCTAATTACCAACAGACCATTTGCATACCGATAAAAACAAGACTTTGGTTGTGCCCCAAAAATAAATACCAACGAAGGCTAAAAATACAAAGTAGAATTTGTTTTTTATTTCCTGTTCTTGTTCTGTTTTGTTCTCTTCCCAGCTGCTGATAACAGTTCTTTGATACGGGAACAGCTGTTAAGTCTCTTAACCCCCTCTTGCAGCACATCCTAACCTCATTCTAGGCTGGATTACATCCCATAATAAAGTAGAGTAGCAGCTTCACATTGTCCCCCAAGGGACATTGGTTTTACCGGCCCCATGGGGATTTTAAGCCATGGCACGCACTTCATTTCTTGTGACATGTGTCCTTGATTCTTGATGTCGCGTCTAAACCTAAAGAATTACAGACACATGTACACAGTCTACGGCAGGGGATCCCACCTGAGAGACGCCAGGTGTTGTATGCGAAATCCCATACAATCGATTCAAGAAATCATCACAAATCAAAATCAACTCATTACATTCAAATCTCAATTTGCCGCTTTTACCTGGGAGAACCAACTGAGGTTTGAACGCAATGAGTCGATTTAGAGTTGCGACTGATTTTTGTTGACGACGTAAAATTCTGTGAACAGGATTTAGCCAAGTGGCCCTCTCCTCCAAACCGTTCCTCCCGCCCCACCCCCCCTCCTCCCGCCAAGCGCTCAGCCTCCTCTCCCCCACCTTCAGGTGTGCCTGGTGGGGAAGTCCCGGAGCTACGCCCCCTGTGACGGGGACCAGGCGGAGGAGCGCAGGGCGAGCTACATCCAGAGCCGTCGCTCCAGCTCCGGACCCGGTCCCGGTTCGGTCGCCCGGCCCCCGCCGCCGAGCGCCGCGGACGGAGACGGCGGTGACAACGGCGGCGGCGGCGAGGGCGCGGTTGATGGCGAACACAGCAGCGGCGGCGGTGGCGGCGGCTGCCACGATAACGGGGACCCGGAGCCAGCCGGGCCCCCCGGGAACGACTGGGGAGCCGGGTTCCAGCCGCGGGAGAGGGTGGAGAAGGTGCGGAACTGCGCGGCGCTGCCCCGGGACTTTGTGGACGGCGTGGTGCTGCGCGTGGCCAAGGCTCTGCTGGGATTGGCCGAGGACGGCGGCCCGCCCACTCCCACGCCCGCCGCTGACGTCGTCTGGAACCCGGGAGGTAGGACGAGCCGTGCTGTGTTTGGAGCGCCAAAATAGAAACCTGTTTGGGGGGGGGGGGGGGGGGGGGGGTTCTTAATTGATTTAAAGGGGCGGTGACGACTTTAAAGCACGTTCAAAATCTTCTAAACGTTATACATCTTGTAGGATCTTAGATATGTGTGGATGTGTAGAGCTCCGTCTGGACGGCAGTTGATGCTGCTGTTGATGGCCGCGACTGAGCCAGGGTTGAGCTCCCTGGACACTTGTAACGCCACGCTGTGTGGCACATTTCTAACAGCATCGCTCATTATAATGAACACACACGACGAAGGCACTACCGTTATAAAAAGTAGCACCAAGTTCGCCTGGGTCGTAACCATGGGAATAAAACCTCCCCTCTCCTTCCTAGAATTCGGATCCCATAATGCTTTTTTTTTTTAATGATCTCAAAGTGTTTAAATTCGGGGTTCACTTACACCACGATCCTCATTTATGTTTCACTTATTTTACCGAGATCAGACCGTGTGGGTGTCATGTGATCTACCTGGAGGGCATCTGTTGAGTGAATTGGCTGATCCCGTGTTGTCGTCACGGTAATCTCTGGGTATCGTGGGTTCATCTGGACAGCCAGATGGATCAGTGATTAGGGTCAGTAGACCAGTCCCTCTTTCTCTTTTCTTCTCCTCTCTCATCTTCCCTCTCTCTTTCTACATGTCTCTCTCTCCCTTCTCCCCCACACAGGCTCAGAATCAATTGAATTACAGAATGATAACGATTCCCTCCACTCAATCTCGCCATTTACCGGAAAAATATATCATGTCGCAACGATATTAAATCTCCCAGCCCCCCTCTTCATTACCCCCCCCCAGAATGAGCAGGCTCTTGGCATGGTTCTGGTGTCGTGGCCCGACCCCACTTTGAACCCCCTCAGTCCCTCCCCCCCATCCCAACCGACACAGACACCACCGCCAAAACGAGCAGAAAGCTCAGTTAAACACCACGTACACACTCTTATCGTCACTAATGGTGGACGAGATAAGGAGATGGAGGTTTGATTTAAACGGTTTAGAGAGAGAGACGCACCGTAAGATTTGAAGAGAGACTGGGAGTTGAGCCGTAAGAATTGAAGGGACAGAGTGAGACAGACATACTGAGAGAGAGAGACGATGTACAATTCGAAGGAGAGACTGAGCCTCAGAATGGAAGAGAGGGAGAGGTCGTAAGATTTGAAGACCGAGCGTCCGACTAAGAATTAAGAGAGAGAGAGAGCGAGAGAGAGAGAGACTGTAATTGTGAAGAGACCGTGGGGAGGGATGAGAGTTACTATAATAATTGAAGAGAGAGGGAGAGGGGGCGAGATGACTAGATGAATAATGCACCATGCTGGATGATTTATGCATGAGTATGCGTTTGTATCAAGGTATTTGAACCTCAAAGCAGCCTCCTGCCCCATATATTAAGCTACGGTAAACTGAGGCAACCTCGTTGATTGGATTGCTGCCATCTTTTCAAACCTAGGCACAATTCTTGGTATACTTTTAATGTTGATTTAAAGGTGCCGTTTTTTTTTTATTGTCAACTTGCGGACCGAATTGGCAGAAACCGAATGTCATAGTCAGACATACGATCAAACCCTGAACTGCCGGCTGCTCTGTTCACCTCCAGAAACATTAGGCTCACATCACCCGGCTCTGACTCCCTGCTACCGTTTATGTTTTGCTGAAGGCAGGGAAGCAGCTAAACGCACGATAAAGCAGTCGTAATAAGAGCAGAGGTCAGCCGTAAAGCTACCAAGTGGAGGGAATGCGGTGGTTGATTACCAACATGAACAATACTCGCATGACTACAGAGAGCTTATGAGCATTTTATCAGCACATGTATGAACGCATGTATCTGTTATACAGATGTTCTAATTTTTTATTATTGCCGTTCAAAATTGAGCATTCGGATGCACATTATAAAGAACATTATTGAAATATCAATACAACATAAAGAACACCGAACATTTTAATTGTGACTTATCAGAATCCAGATTGGCGGTTTGCCAATAACTTATTTTTGACCTCTGTTAAGAAATCATCTCAAACTGTATTATTAGCATTACACTTTTCTGACGCGATGTAGACAGTTGTTTTTATGCTTTCAGTCTATTTATGGGATTAGTGGATATGATTCTGGGTTGATGGTCGAAGTTGCTACTAGTTGTAATCAAGGGAATGCTGTAATAAGGAGGACTTAAGTAACACCCAATAATGCTCCTAACAAGGTTTTACTGCAAGGAAATCGTTTCTGGCAGGAGCTGTTCTGATTCATCTGTAGTTCAATGATCATATTCAACAGAATAACAAGGTTCCTCGTGACTCATAACCGATATACACTCCAACATGTCCAATACCCTCGTCCTACGCAAGACATTGTACTTATATTCCACTTAAAAAATATTATTATTCCTTCTCCAATAGGTTTTTCTTTCACTCTCTCAGCAAAAACATCACCTTAACAAACGCATATCGACCCCCCACCCCCCACCTCCATTATGTGTCCCCAGTCTTGCCATTGTTGCAGTTTGTCTTTCACATTAATAAAATGCGTTGGGCTTCCCTCCGGCTTTGGTTGCACAAAGCAGTAGTCATTTATAATGGGTCTCTGGCTGGGTTTTATACCCCTGCTCCCATTTCCCCATTAATCCACATTAACATTGTGTGGCGGTAAAGGGCAGGCTCTTAGCAGAGTATTGATATTATATCCGCGGCCTGCAAGAGCCCTGGCGTCTGGGCTTTAAGACTTCCCGTCTGCCCTCTGTTAAACACCGTGGAAACTGCCTGCCATTGCAGTAGCGTTGCTTCACCAGTGGTGGTGCTGTTTCTTCTGTTTGATTTTCTTAGTCGTTGGTTGGATTCGACCATGAGAAAACGCTGTTGCTGTCTCATAATAGTTGACGTCCTGTGTCCTTGGTGTTTTGTGTCTTTTTTTTATAAGCATTTATTACGTGATAACTGAGGAGGTAAGCCAAACAAAAACCCAGGGAAACTGTGTGTTCAGACCGGCAGTAGAGAAGAACGAGGCAGAAGAGTTCAGCTCAGATCAAGCCGATAGAAAAGGAAGGCTTGAATCACATTGCGGTGTCCTCTCAAAGAGTTTGGATGTCTACCCAACATCAACACATTATGGGGTTGTTAAGCAAGTTGTTATCAAGGGAATTGTAATCAAAACACACATTCTTGGTTTCCCAGACTCAGTGAATGCCAGGGAAAATAGCCATATCTGCGATGCTATTTTGTGTCTGCAGTTTTCCCATCCTTTTCACGGCCTTGCGGCCAATCACAGTCAGACGAGTCCTCGTTCAAACTGTGTCTCGTGTGTTTGTTGGGCGACGGGATTGGAGTGTGGGAGGAATCCCTCGATCAGGCGCCCTCCTGATGTGTCCGACGCGGGGAAGGCTTTGTTATTTGCATGAAAGGAAAAGGTCGACCGGGAATGAATTCCCTCACGGTCCGGAGGGGTTAACGGCGGAGCGGGGAAAAGGGCAGACCGGGAACGTTGAATTCCCCCCCAATATTTAACCCCGACGGCCGGCTCTTTCAGAGAGGGAACTCTGGGCGTATCAGGGCTGCAGAAACAGGCCTGATGCATCAGTCCAGTATTCCCATGGGGGGGGGGGACACTTCATAAGCCATGTGACCCTCACGGGTGCTGAATGGGGGTGGAGATATGGGGGGGAGGGGCGGTGGTCTTCTGGACTGGAACTATCCTCTCTATAGTATGGTGACCTTTTGTGACATATCAGCCGCTGCCAGTGGTGTTATTGGACTAAAGAGGATGACACACACACACACACACACACACACACCCCTACTACTACTATAGGCTAAAACTACTGTAGCCTATGATAAAATATATAGACACATACTCAATATCACTTCGCCGTGTGAATTTGAACCCTTAATAGAAACAATTCAATAGCATGGTAAAAAACAATGTCAATAAAACAATATTGTGTGACCGTGGTAAACTCATGATAAACCACTCGATGAATCATCATACATCGACACCCTGTAAACCTATAGCACCTTTTCAGTGGTTATAGACGAACCTCATCTCATATTCGCTGTCTGTCTGGTCTCTCTGTGGTTCTTTTCTATTTTTTTGAAATGGACAAAGCGCCACTCTGAGGGGAGAGAGCGAGAGAGGGAGCGAGCGAGAGAGGGAGCGAGAGAGGGCGGTAAAGAGAGAGAGCGGTAGAGAGAGAGAGAGCGAGCGAGAGAGAGAGGCTGAGAGGTGGAGAGAGAGAGAGAGGTTCCACCAGTGTGGGCGTGATATCAATAATTAAGTCAACGAGCTGCAGCTGTACCGCGGCAGACTCCCCTGGCTCTCTGCCTCCAGGAATGCCTCCTGCCCTGCGTGTCCGCCCGTCTGTCTGTCCGTCCGGCCCTCTCCAACTTTGAAAACGCTTTTCAAACGCGTGCGCCAGACTTCAGACTCTATTAGAGAGACTAGCAAAAGAGTCCCAGAGGGAACGGGCGGTTTAGACGGAAACCTTAAGTGGAATGTTTTTTTGTTTTTTTTGGCCCCTAGTTTATTGAATACCTTTTGAAAGCAAGGCAGCGCAGGGGGAAGTACTTCACAAAGAGTTTGACAAAAGAATATCAGAGACATTTACATTCCAGGGCGTTTAGCAGACGCTTTTTATCCAAAAGAGACTCATCCTTTCATGCACACTCATTCACACGCTGACGGCGGAGTCAACCACGCAAGGTGACAGCCAGCTCATCAGGAGCAGTAAAAGCTCAGTGATGGTTGTACGTCGACGCAACGCAAGGGGGTTTATGGAACCATTACGTCCTTAAACCTCACTAAAACCTGACGCAGAACCAAAACAGGTTCACGACTGCGTCGAAGCGTCTGCGTGGTAATTGCGTTGCGTCGACGTGGGACCATAACTGAGCCTCCAGGATGAGAGGTCTTGCTCAGGGAATCCCCGAACTAGCAACCTTCCACTCACAAGTCAACCCCGCTCTGCCTCCTGAGCTAAGCCAACCCCTAGACAGTAACTGGTAATGCAGACGTATATATCGGAAGTCACTCCCGCTCGTTCTGTGAGAGAGAACATCTCTACCGCAACGTTAGATTCTCAGAAAGGATCGGTTCACGCAACGCATTGACCACGCAGACGCTCCGACGCAGTTGTAAACCTTTAAGGTTCCGCGTCTGGTTTTAGTGAGCGGACCAATCACAGCCTTTGCGGCTCCGTAGCCTGGCTAACGCCAGACCACATCTCAATCTACATTGAGATGAGGTCTGGGAACCACACATTCATCTTCTCGTATTTGAGGCGTGGTTTACGATTGCCCTAACCCTAACCCTTGGGCGCTACGAATCATGTCTATCATATGAGTCTGTACGTAGCTCATAGCCAATCAAAGCCTGTTGGTAGCAGGGCAAAGACATCCTTCTTGGTAATGAAAGTGTTTAACGCCGAAAGTTGCTCTTTTTTCAAAATAAACGTGCGTTCTAAACTACTTAGAACACTATCTAAGGCTGCATCGAAAGGTAACGCGGCTGCTGCCATTTTGGATCCGTAAACGCTTCGGTGTGTCGCATAGACGTCAGCATCGTCTTGCCTTCCCTCCCCGTTCCGTGATCGGTTCCCTATCTCAGGCGAAAATCGGATCCATGGAATCCAGGCTGCCTAGCAGCATGGGTATACCCAGGCTAGCGGCTCCGTCGCCTCGACGGAAGGTTCCAATTTTTGGGAGGCGCACGTCAGGCCCTCGCGGTGGACGCAAGGAGGGTCCGCAAGGACGTAACGGGGCCCCTAACCCCTTTCGTTGCGTGAACGTGGGGCCATAATCAGCCCCTTTACCTGGGGTCTTTGGTCCGCTGGTTGCTAATCTGTGGGTCCTGTCTCCCTCGTCGTCAGAGAGCATGTCAGTGCGGGAGGTGGCTGAGCTTCTGGACCACGGCACCCTGCTGAGACTGAAGAGCGAGTGTGGGGGTCTCCAGACCCTCCTGAAGAACAACCACCAGGTCTTCAGAGGTACACCGCACGCACACGCACACCACCCTGACACAAGCCAGGGAGGGGGGGGGATTTCTATTATAGTTGTAGTAACAGGAGATCTGGGCAATGAATTTCACTATATATATGATTATACAATATCTGTATTATCTGTAGTTGGCATATGAGTTATGATGAGTTACGGTCATTCAAGTGATCCCAACTTTGATGTCGATTTCTGTTGGTCTTCTTCATTTGAACACTATTTGGTAAAGACGATCCTCTGCTGAGGGAAATGGTTTCAAAAGATGTTACTCAAAAATAATATATCAAGGTATTTGAATATCACGCAGCGCTTCAGTCCCTCGCCCGTTTGCTGCTATTCACAGCGACCCCAACCGCTCCATTATTCAACGTGGACCGCGCACTGCTTTTCAGATGCTAATACCGACAGCCAAGGCCATCACAATGAGTCATATTCGTAACTATTGTACATTTTGTTATGTTTAAGAATTATAAATGTGTGTTTGGAAAAGTCTTCTGTGAGGGGAACCCTATTCACATTCCTGTTCTTCTTCTTCTGCTTTTTCTTCTTCTTCTTCTTCTTCTCCGTCTCCTTCTCCTCCTCCTCCTCCTCATCATCCTCCTTTCTCTCTTTTCTCCTCCTCTTCTCTCTCTCTCTCTCTCTCTCTCTCTCTCTCTCTCTCTCTCTCTCTCTCTCTCTCTCTCTCTCTCTCTCTCGCTCTCGCTCTCTTCTCCTTTTTCTCTCTTTCTCTTACTCCTCCTTCTCTCTCTCCTCCTCCTCCTCCTCCTCCTCCTCCTCCTCCTCCTCCTCCAGTGGAAGGCGGGCAGGTCCACATCCGGGACTGGCGGGCGGGGTCCGAGGAGCGGGGCCGGGCGGAGTCTAAGCGCGGCCGGCCGGTAGCCAGCGGCGCTCTCAAGACACGCTCCTGCTGGTTCCACTCCCAACACCCTCAGGGCTGCCCCCTGGAGGCCGCTCAGTGCTGCTTCGCCCACGGACCCCAGGACCTGCGGCCCTCCACCAAACCACTGAAGAAGATGAAGTGGTCGGCGGTGTGATTTGCAGAGTTTTTTTTATTTTTTTAGGATTAGTTTCAAAAGACTCTAGGGTTCCTTTTGCGTTTTTTTTTTTTTTTTTTTTTAAATTTTGGTTGTATTTGATGCGTTTTTGTTTTGATGCGTCGGAGTGTGTGCAGATTCATCCGGAACCTTCCAAGGAACACGTTCAGTGAGGAGACCCTGACTTCGTTACCGTTGCACACATAAATAGTTTTTCAAATACTTTCCGCAATATGAAACGTCGGCTGCCTGGTGGCAACTCGCCAACTCCGTTTACGTTTTAAGCTTTTTTCTTTCTTAGAAATTATGGAATATACCGGCCACCCTTTATCCTCCCAAATCACCCTGTTGCTATGATGCAAGATAACAATTTGTTGAGCCAGATATGAAATAAAAAACAAACAACCTCCTGTTATATTTGTTCAACCTCCTTGAAACCTTCACAGTCCTTGTTTCAGCTGAATCACCTGCCATGTTCCCCTCACCGGGTAAACAGACCTCTTCCCCTGCCAGCGGAAACCTCTAGAACGTCTCCATGGTTACACCTGGAACCGCAAGAAAGCTGGGAGATTTCCCCGCTCGGAAGGCCGGTGTAGTACGAGGCATCGTTCACCTGAAAAGGGGCGGGGCTTCAGACAGACCAGAGCTGAACAGAATAAACGTCCTGACTTTTAAATATTTGCCGGCCACTGGCGCTCTTCGTTGTTTGTTTTCCCCCATGGTTCCGACGGGTTGAATATGGTCCATGCGTGCGCTGGGAGGGGAGCTGCTCACGTCAGAGACATGGTGGCTGTCTGGATCCCCTGTCCCCTTGGAAACACACAGCCGCGGCCCCGCAGGCTGATGAAGCCATGTGGGCTACGTCAACACACACCGTGTGTGTGTTTTTTGTGTTATTTTGTGGTACAGGACACACGATGCGACGTACACCCCCACACACACTCCTCCGTAATCAATCAGTGGGTTGTGATGAGGCTGTGTGATGATGTCATCTTCCTCTAGCCCCGCCCCCTCGCAAAGCCAACGCACACGTGATGGCTCCGTTACCTTTCCCGCAAAATTAATAAATTCACGGAAGACAAAAGGATCGGGTGTCCGTAACGATTTTAGGTTCAATCAGCCTCTCGCCTCACGTTTGGTCGGCCAGGCAACGGGGAGTCACCTCCACCATCTACGCACAGTAGCGCCAATCGTGACCTTTGACCTCTGCTCCCCCCCGCCTGCAACACTTCCGCATGGCGACTCCGAGAGAGCCTGGCTTGCAGGTTTGCTTCTCCACGCACGCACGCACTTACGCACACACACACACACGCACGCGCCAATTTTCATGGGGGGGCCAGACTGGGGCAGGTTGTTTAGTTGGAGGGGTACATTGAACCTGGGACGCTAAATATTTAGTTTAGTACCAAGTAACGTTATTCAAAAACACAATATACAATAAATGGCTTTTTGCCCGTTACAGCATTTGTTTCAGTAGCAAAGTATTAAGTCTCTCCTTCAGTTACAGCAATTGTGAATATTATACATTTGAAATGTTTCATTGGTTAAACCAATTGTCAATATTTCAACATTTTGGGTTTCCTTCACTGACATCAAACCTCTCAGTATCATACAGCACCAACAGCAATAAAGTCAGCATGATATATTATAAATCTCAAGTTCCACCTTGTGCGTCAGTGCCACACCATCGCAAGCAATCGACCCCCCCCGTCCGGACGGAGGTAAAAAGGTTTGGAGGGGGGGCCACTGGGGAGTACGAGCTCAGTTTTACGGGGGCAATGGCCCCTACTACCCCCCCCCCCCACCCAGAACCGCCCCTGGGAGCCGGGGATCGCGCTAGCATCCCTCCGGTTACCAGCCGGCCCGCTCTTAACTCCTGAGCCTCATGCCGCCTCGGTCATTGTGTTGTTTGAGCGGAAACTAGTCAGAACTGGTATTCTAATACTGTGTCTGGTCCAATGAGGTAACAATGTTAGCTTTTAGAGATATTAGATTAAATTAATTTACATCAATTCCTACACCCTTATAGTCCTCTCGGTGTTGGAGGATGCGTTCGAACCCCCCCCCCGACAAAAGTACACCGGGGTGTTACCAGGTTTTTCTACCGTCATGGCGGTTGACACATGTTGATGGTTTTTACGAGGTCGGCGCCACCATTACCGAAAATGCCCATTTTATCGGAAGTAGCTATTAGTGTCTGGTCGTTGTTGAATGGTCCAATAATGGCAGGGTAATGGGTAATTAGATGAAGAATAGAAGCGTTTCTCTGCTCGGGGCTGAAGGATTTTTAGGAAGTTTAGAAGAGACGGCATTCATCGTTTCATAAAAACGGAACGCAAATTGCTACGTGTTGTTCCTGTGGAGGCCGGTCCGAAAAACGAACAAAGACCTGCAACGTATGCCTTAATGGAAAAAACCCGGCACGGCGAGATTTGTTTACTTCCTCCCTCCCTCCCTTCCTCCCTCTCTCTCTTCTGGTTCTATTTTAAAACCCGAGGCTTGATCAATTTCTTCCCATTTAGACGGCGGGGGAAGACGAGGAGGAGGAAGATAACCTCGCTTCTCCTCTTTCTTCTCTCTTCCCGCCTTTCAGGTCTCTTTCACGCGCACGCACACACACACACACACACACACACACACACACACACACACACACACACACACACACACACACACACACACACAGACGCCTGGGTGCCAACAGGAGATAAGACCCCCATGGGGCCTGTCAGATTAACGGAGACCACCCTCCAGGCAGCCCGGTCCACCCCAGTCCATTTTACAGGTGAGCCCCCCCCCCCCCCCGGGCTTTATGGTTGGAGGGTCCCTGATCTCTCCGATGCATGGCTATGAGAGAGCTGGATTAGAGGGGGGGCAGCGGAGTGAAAGGGAGGGATAGGGGGGAGGGAGAGAGGGGGGGGGAGAGAGTGAGGTTGAGAGAGGGAGAGGTGGATGAGGGGAAAAGAGAGTAATGGACAGTGAGGGGAGAGTGAGTGAGTGAGAGGGAGAAGGGGCAGAGAGAGAGACAGTTAGGGGGAGAGATATGGAGAGCAAGTGGGGAGCGGTCTTTGGGTGGCTGTCACTTTGACCTTTTGACATTTTACCATTCTGTGAAACTCAAACACACACACACACACACACACACACACACACACACACACACACACACACACACACACACACACACACACAAAGGAAGAAAAACCGAAGCGAAAAAATGCTGTTATTTTCCATGTGCCTAATCAATATTCGGCTAGGGACTACGTCCACAAGTTACATTTTATTCCTATTTTTCTGTACAGATTTGATTGAACAACACAGGCGCAGTGTTCATCTCAGACCTCAGCGGCTTAACAGCAGATGTTAGCGCGCTGTGCTGGAGCATCTATTTAATCAGGTTAAATTGGCCCTCGTTTACCCGGGATCCAAGGAGGATTAAAAGGTGCCCTAATTGGAGAGGGGCTATTTATTGTTCCTCGGTCCCTTGAGGAGACCGGGCCGCTCTCCACTAACTGGGATCTGAAGATACATTAAGCTCTTTGTTTTACTCCTCGATCCCCCGGGGGCCGCGTGACTTTCATTATTTCACTCGTCTCTCACTCTTTCTTTCTTTCTTTCTTTCTTTCTTTCTTTCTTTCTTTCACTTACTCCCTCAATCACTCTCTTTCAATCATTCACTCGCTCACTCACTCACTCTTTTTCAACCAACCACTGATTGAGTGGTTGGTTGAAAAAGAGTGAGCGAGTGACTCAACCACTCACTCTCTTTCAACCACTCACTCACTCACTGTCTTTAAGACTCTCACTCACGCACTCACTCTTTTTCAACCAGCTACTCACTGACTCACTCTCTTTCAACCACTCACTGACTCACTCTCTTTCAACCACTCACTCATTCACCCTCTTTCAACCATTCACTCATTCACTAATAGAAAACTGCTCTTATATACTCATATGCATATTGAAGAGTGACAATAACCAATGTGATCAGATAACATCTCCTAATGTATTGATACTTGCTAACACACTGAATTAACAACCATGTGAGTAGCCACTACACTCTGCTTACCACGAACCGGACTAGGATATAACACCAGGGTGGAGGCCCCTTACACGGACATGATTTGAGATAAAAGATGTTATCAGTGAATCTGAATATTGCATCATAACACCTCATAAGCCTCTCACATCTTTATTTTTTTTTGAAGAGATTTTGTAACGCCGCATTTGGCCTACTCCGGCATATCACGAGGTGTAACACTACCAACTGCCAGGAAATGATCACATTTGACTACGGGGAAAGTTAACATTAAAATACTCTAGCTAAACATCTTAATTGTTCGGGCCATTATCCTGTGTGTGTCTGTCTGTGTCTGTTTGTGTGTCTGTTTGTGATTTCTAACAGAGCTGGGTCCCGGCAACCAAGGGAGCAAAAAGGGTCCACCATGACGACCGCACCTTTAATGCTCAACACTCGTGTTGTGTAATGTCATCCCCTGGAGAGTCTTGGGTTCCACATTAACCCAAGACGGCCTTTCACTGAGTCAGCATCAGCTATATCCTCCCAAACCAAAAGGGCTTTCAAAGTAGCCCGTGTGTGCACAGAGCTGACACAATTCTTGGGCAAATTTGCAATTTGCGAAACCGACACAACTTTGTTGTTTATTGAGATGAGAAAAAGATGATCAAAAATTTAACGGTTGTTTGTTTAGAAATGGAATCCGGTGTATCTCGGTTACTCATAACAACGATGGAACAACCCCTGACATCAGGAGGGAAGACAAAATATCAGACCCATGTAAAATAGCTCCTTCCAGATAGTCTCACGTTGAACAATGCTGTGCACTATAAATCCGGGAACAGTACCTTCACACCTCCTCCTTTTTCAACAAAGTATCTGAAATATTCAAAGGACCTGTCTTTGTGTGAGTGTGTGTGTGTGTGTGTGTGTGTGTGTGTGGATGATGTCCCAAACGTTGTTCGCTAGATGTGAAATATACCTGCATGAAATATGCAGGTGCTCCGGAGAGATAATACCCCGCTGTTTACAGCGTTAGTTAAAATGTGGAGGAGGGGAAGCTTCAAAGTGAAAGTGAAAGCACATCGTTTAGACAGGGCCTACGGAAGTCAAATGACTCATTGCCCTCCGTTTCCTATTGATTTGTTCTAGATGCACACATCTATATGTGAATACCTGTCGACTTCTCTGACATTATTACCATTATGTTAGGGATTGCACTCTTTTTTTTCTTGCAACATGCATAAATGCATAAAATCAAACGTAATGAAGCAAGATACGGTCCTAAAAATAATCCTGTAATGAAAATAGAAACCTTTGACATGGCTTTAATGTAAAGACGTTGTCGTTCCTGATGTAATAAATTCCAAGATGGACTGATTGACGTAACACGCAACACACCTGGTTGTGTTTAAACCATAATAATGTGAACACATAATCCAGTCACGTAATCACAATCGTAGATAACTTGTCATTCACTGTATATATATGTATGTATGTATGTATGTATGTATGTATGTATGTATGTATGTATGTATGTATGTATGTATGTTTGTGTATGTATATATATATAAGTTTTGCTGCCTTTAGCTTGAACTCCCTTTGTGGCACATCGTCCTCTGCTGCGGTGTGGTTTGGTATGCTTGTTATGCTGTGGAACCCAGTATGGTTCCACAGCCCCATACTGGGCGTTCCATGGAGTGCAGTATGGGCCCATATGCCCTGTGATACTTCACTGAATGCTTTGATGTACACGTGAGCTACTCTCTGACTGCCACCATACTGTACCCCACCCTACTCTCTCATTCCAAGTGCGCTTTCCGTTTCATCCTTTTTATTTCTTAATTTCTTCATATATATTTAATAAAACGACCCCTCGTCTCAAACCCCAACCCCGCCCTAGTTCTCCGTCCAGAGCATCCATGGAAACAGGTTGTGGGTCGATTGTTTTGAAGCAAACCCCTGATGGCAATCCAATCCCATTTTCCAATTGGCCGGTGATGCACTCTGCCTCCTTTAAAGGCTAGCCTAAGCCGCCCCACAGATGCGTGAGAGTGGGCGGTGCTGCTGGCAGCGGCGGCGGCGGATGGGCCCAAAATAGCATCCGCGGAGAAAGGGGATCAATCAACATCGCACCTTGTGCTTAATTAAAGATTAACGAGGACATTTTGCCAGGGCACCTCACACTCGCGATTGGTGGGTTTTTCATTTTTTTTATTCTTCAACCGACAAGCTTGGCTGATTAGGGTTACGTAACACGGATTAATACTGCATGGGGGATGGGGGGTGTTTGGGGGGGGCACTGAAAAAGTAATGACATCTTCCAGTGTTGAGGGGGAGGGCGATGGAGTGACACACTGGTAATATTCGCGAAACGTTGATTTCTGCCTCGCCCCCTGCTGGTTTGTTGTGGAAATGACGCGCCCTTCTCAACGCATCAAGTAATCGGCGTGGCGCGTGGAAAAGGTCAAACCGAGCTTTCCCATTTTGATGCTTGACCGCGCTGTAGGCCTGCCTCTGGTTGCCCTGGTGACGCAACATCGCCTTGTTTACACACTGCCCTGTTCCACTGTGTGCAAATCTGTCTTTGGGAATGCAACAGGCCTTCATCGCAGAGGTATATTAGTAGGGCTGAGAACCGATCAAGCTCATTGAGTCAATTATGAGTCTTAAGGCATGCCAGTGCCTTTAGACTGGGCGGCATGTGGCTCAGGAGGTAGAGCAGGTTGGCTGGTACCTGGAAAGGTTGCTGGTTCGATCCCCCGCTCCTCCTAGTTAAGTGTCGAGGTGTCCCTGAGCAAGACGCCTCACCCTAACTGCTGACGAGCTGGGTTGACACCGCCGTTGTTGTGTGAATGTGTGCATGAATAGGTGAATGTGAGGTGATATTTTAAAGCGCTACAGAAGCCACTAGTTAGAAAAGCGCTATATAAATGCACTCCATTTACTATTTACCGTTCAGAAGCAAAACCTTAACGTCCTGAGACACACCTGTGTTCGTCCCCACTGCTAAACCTCTTTGCTAAAAGCACGTGGGCTAAAATCAGTATCCCGGGGAATGTGGTGGCTTGGTGATGCGTACAGGGAGTCCTGCAACTGGTAGTGGAGCGCCGCGGCGCGGTCCACCCCTCGCCGTCACCACCACCCCCCTGCCGGTGATGAATAATTCATCCCAACATTACTAATTTTAGTCCTCAAACGCGGTCGTACATACATTACCCTGAAACGACCCTAGGCTCCGGGATGGGGGAAACGAGGCATGTCGATCACAACGGAGAAAGGGGGAGTGCGTGTGCGGTCGCGCTGGCTCGTCGCTCAGCGGGAACAGTCTTGTAGCGTCGCCGGCGGAGTGGGTTCAACCACAGGACGGAGGGCCCCTGACCTGGGCGGCAGGGAGCACAGCCTCCTGAGTGAGGGAGGAGACACGCGCCGAGCTCCAGCTGCGACACACAGTGTACGTCAGTTCCGTCGCTAAATGTTGTTTTTTTTCCCGCCAAACTTTAGCTTTTTCCCCCCAAACATTAGCTTCTGTTAGCAAACGTTGGCCTCTGTTGCCAACCATTAGTGTCTGTCGCTATACTTTAGCTTCGGTCGCTGAGCTTGTTAACAATATAGTTCACCTCGTTTATTTCCCCAAGTTTAATGTGAGAAGAAGCCTCCCATTGCTAGCATACTGACTTGTGATGTCAGTTATACATTCTTATATACCAAATCTCTGCTCTGGGAAATGGCACCAGCTAGCATAAAGGCGTGAGTAGCGCGGCACAGCGGCTAGGTGATTCAGCAGTTGGCGCTGCAGTGTTTGTGATTGCCATGGTTGGGCTACCCTGCCTCATCCTCTCAGCCTGTTACACAAGCGCCCCTCCGCCCTCCACTTAGAGTCCAGTGGCTGTAGAGAGGCTGGGGGGGGGGGGGGGGGGTAAACCTGGACGGGCACTGCATGTATTTTGGAGAAGGGTTTTTTAAAATATGAAAGCTCCGTTTTTAGGATGGAGGTTGAGGGCTTTCTGTTCCTCCTAAATGCCTAAATGGATAAAGTGATCAATTACGGTTTATTTCGATTTCTCTAGGTGCAGCTTATGTAATGAGTGAGTGGGAGAGGATGATGTTTATGAGGAAAGAAGGATTTGTAAAAATGCAGGTGAGACAGAAATTGAGGGGGAGAGTGTATTTGATGCAGGCGAACTGAGGCCAGTAAAACAAACCAGTAAAAATGATCATCGCTCTATTGTACCTCCAGCAAAACCCAAATTACTTGCAAATTACTTAAATGTCCCACATATCCAATTTGAGAAAATATGTATTTCCAATTTAGTAACTACAACTGAAGTGGCAGGCAGGCAGACCATATAACTCCACCGTTTCCCGAAATAAAAACCATTCTCCAAAACTCAAACCAGCCTCCACCTACCATTGAGCTGTCAATCATTTCATCACCGTCTTTGTGGACTTTGAACAAGATGAAATCCCCCAAAAATAAAACCATTTCACCTTCAACCATCAACTGATGAATAACGATTAAAGGTGACATATCATACCACCCGGTTAGAGTGTGATTAGCCTCTTCTGACATCACAAGTGGGCGTGTCCACCTAGATGTGTGCTGGATAGATCATTCTACCAGCCTACCCGGTGGACTGTAGAAAAAGTTGCTAATCTATCCGTCAGACATCTAGAGGAGGCATATTTTCAATACGGCTTGTAACGGCTAATCACACCCACACCTGGTGGTAGAATATGTCATCTTTAAGATTCAAAGCGCGTGGCGCCGGCGGAATCCCTCTCTGTCCCGCTCTCATGGTTTAACGGTAGAGGATGGTTAAAGAGGGTCATTAGGGAGTCTGATTTTTCGGTTGAAGATGACACGGACGGCTTCCAAAACCGAAACTAAAACTGAAACTTAAACTGAAAGTAAGCCATGATTGTATGCCCCACTTTCTGCAAGTCGTACTCCCAGCTTTGTGCTTCCCTTGCCAAAACAATGTCGACATGGGAGGTTTCTCCTTTACCCAAGGAGGTCTGTGTACCAACACGACAGACGGATGAAAGATACTGTATACTATAGATGTGTGATTGCTCTCGCTGCCCCCTTGTCAACATCACTTCCCAACATGTTAATGGATTCACCGTTGCATGTGTGGAACCCACCAGATACGAGCAGTGCTACTGCGACGCATGCTGGCGGCCAGCTCTGCCCTGACTCATCAAAGGCCTGCTGTCGGCAGATGATGATGAATGCTGTTTGTGTGTATGTGTACGGGTATCTGGATGTGTGTATGTATGTATGTATGTATGTATGTATGTGTTTGAATGTGTGTGTGTTTGCATGTGCATGTGTGCATGTGCGTTTTGTAGGATGTGCCAAGCGAGAGAAACATAGATATATATGTGCGTGCCGGGTCATTAATACAACAATAAGAGACCTCTCATCCGTGACCGCGAAGCTCCGCTCATCGGGTCAAAGCAATCTATTGCAGACTCTTAAAACCCATCAAAGCATTATTTATTCTCCTCCTCCTCCTCACCTCTCTGCTATCTCCCACTGTCACCTCCTTTTGGATCCCAGATGAAAAGGTGGTGGGTGGAGGTGGGGGATGGGGGATGGGGAACAAAGACCAGGCCTGAGGTAAGGCAGAGGACACACACACCTGCAGTGGATCACACCATTCAGCCAGTGGGTAAGATAAAGCTGTGGCCTTGCTAATGAGTGCAAGACTATTGTGTGTGTGTGTGTGTGTGTGTGTGTGTGTGTGTGTGTGTGTGTGTGTGTGTGTGTGTGTTTGTGCCAGGTGTCTCATCCTGTGTATGTTGAGTAGAGGGTGTCGGGTGGACCCCAACACGGGGGGGTCATGGGGGAGGGGGTCGTCTTCAGGAAGTGCCACCATTAGCAGAGGTGCTGTTGGACAGACGGTCGTAATGGTTCGAGACACCAGTTTGTTTGGAAACTCTGACCACTATACCGAAATTGATTCCTCCTGTTGCTTGGAGACCAAACGAAGTAGTGATGGCCCAGCGGTTTATTTGGCGCACCCAACCTTCACGGATCTTCCGTGATTCGGAAAAAAAAACACGGAAAAAAAATAAGGAATTTCCAATCGTCTTCTGGATGAGTGGCGGACTGAACGGTGCCCCGCGTATAAACCGGGGGTTGCTATGGGAACGTGACTCATGGGGGCGGCGCTGCTATACCTGTGTGTGTGTACGGTCTGTGTGTTTGTGTACGGTGTGTCTGTATCTATGTACGGTGTGTCTGGTGTGTGTATGGTGTGTGTGCGTGTGTGTGTACGATGTGTATGTGGCAGCTGCATGCTTCCAATGCAGGCCCTCTTCCTCACACGGCTTGTTTTCTCAAACCACTAACACCACCCCCACCACCCAGCCCTAACACCACCATGTCTCCATCAGGCCTTCCCATCACAACAGATGCTCCACGATCCACGTCCGAGAGGAAAACGCATTAACGGGCTGCTCTCCTTCCCTCTAACACCGGCCGTTTTGTAGATATTCACTGCTAGGGACGGTGCCTCTCTTTGTACATCTATGTGATATTCCTCTTACCATTTTTGCACGCATCCTAGTATTCGTCCCTCTATCTTTCCCCCTTCCATCTTTCACACTGCTTACATTATTGCGACACTTCTGAGTATAAAACACAGACGCAGGGCTCGGGTTGGTGGCGTCTGCGTTTTGTCACTGCAGAGGAGGAAGCTTTATGATCCGGAGCTCAAGGACGAGTCACAGAAGGCTCCTCTTGTCTGGTACACCCACTGCTCTAACCTTGTGAAATAAAAGGGTTTTGTTTCTCGCAGATCTGGAGCGAGAGGGACACCCCCCCCCCCATGGAGATGAAAGTAATGTCAAAATGAAGACTAATATTGTGGGAGGGATTTGACACTGATGGCGAGCATGTTGCAGATGTTTAGTCCCGTGGGATGGGCTCACTGGATTAGGAGTCTGTACCTGCGGGGCAGACTCTAACAGAATTTGCCACGGAAGTACTTTGACGGAGGTGATTGCGCTGGATGTGTACACGGGCAGACAATCGCTTTGGTTGAATCGGATCATGAAACACATTTGATAAGCCTTCGTCAGCACCTTCAGACACTGGGAAGGATTTGCCAGTTATCAACACTGTGGTTCTTTTCAGTTTTTGGTTGCATACATCCGGTTTTATGATAAGTTGGCCTTTATAATTCTTTGGTCGGCCTTCGATGGACTCAAAGCACAGACATCTCCGGAGTCCTTCAGAGGTTTGGTTTAAAGCGGATGAGATATTTTGGTTTATCTAATCACAGCCAACACAAAAGCACATGCACATGTTTTCTCGGGAAAAAAAACACTTGATACTTAAATAGCCCCTTCCACAGACACATGCACACACACACCACAGACACACACACACACACACACACACACACACACACCACAGACACACACCACAGACACACACACACACACACCACAGACACACACGCACACACACACACACACACAGCACACACGTTCGGAAGCCTGCAGCCCTTTGAAGAGGACAGGATTGACCTCGGTTTAGGATGTGGCCGGAGTCCAATCAAACAGACTGCACTGACACAGGGTATCATTCAACCCCCGCCCCAGTGTCCCCTCCCCCACGTCCCCCTCCCTGGTCTTCAGCAAGGAGATAATGTGTGTGTTTATTCCCAGGTTCGGCGTCCGTGTTGAGTAATGTAATGTGTAAATACAATGGTCGCTGCTTTGCGGTGGCCCGTGATGACTTATGGTCTGGGGCGGGAGGAAATCAGATCACTGCTGGTGTTGATGTAAGGGAGAGGATGTTTGGGTGGGTAACAACAGGGAATAGAATAACAATATAATAATAGAAGAAGTAAATTAATCACCCAGGGGCTGAGGTTATAGCATTAGCGATAGCGTTAGCCCTAACCAGAACGACCATGCTAGCTTATTACAAAGATAAAATGTAACAGGACTTACAGTATATACATATATATATATATATATATACACACAATAATAGTGTCTATACAACAGTATAGTACAATTCCATAGCAATGAATAACAGCCATGAAACAAAAGGACAACTCTTTTCTTGGTGACTGCCGATTGATTTCAACTTTAACCTCGAGAACCGACATCGATCGAAAGGTCTCAAAGTTCAAAAGACCTTTGACCTGCCCCCAAACCCCATCCCTAATTTCCTTCATATTGACTCCCAAAGGTGACTGACCTTCGCTTGGCATAGCCTCCTCTTCCTCATCAGTAAGCATGTTTGTCACCTGGGGTGTGGGCCCTTTAATTAGCACCGCAAATACAAATACAAAAACGTGATGACACGTTTAAATAAACAGTATATAAATATTGACGTGTTTATGATGTCTGTGCAATCAGGTCCTCTCTGCTGTTTTTATTATTGCTGTGGTTTGGTTTATCCTGCGTAGACCGTACTGATTTTGAGTGTGGATTTGAGGAATACGCTGGGCTGAGAATCTGCCTGGGCACACACACACATCAAAAGACACATGGCACACACACACACAGGCACACACAGGCACACGTGCACGCATGCAGGCAGGCATGCACGCACACACACATGAAAACACGCAACCACACACACACACTCGGACACAAATTAAAACACACACACACACACACACACATTTAAAAAAACACACACGCACGCACACACACACACATAAATACGCAGACACACACACACACAGGCACACGTGCACGCACGCAGGCAGGCACACACGCACACACATTAAAACACACAACCACACACACACACACTCACACACAAATTAAAACACACACACACATTTAAACACACACACACATTAAAACGCACGGATGCACACATTAAAACACACACAGACACACACGTGCACGTGTCCAGCGTGTAAGGCACAGACCGTCCTCCTCATATCGCTATAGGTCTGTACATCATGCTTTATGGCGTCCATAGGGTGACCTTGAAGCTGCGCTTTCTCCCCAGGCTGTGTATACACTACATGGGCACGTGTTTCTAGGCATCCCGGAGAATCCACCGGAGGATTGCACAGCTATTCCAGTACGGACACTCTCCTTCCTTCCCCCCCCCGCCGTTAGATGTGTTAGATGGGCTTACTTAGGCTCAGCAGAACCTTGCTGGCTGTTTGGAGAGAGCCTCTTCTGTATTTAAATATTACAATCAAAATAGTAATTGATTGCATTTATAAAACGCTTTTCATGGTACCAAAGTGCTTTACATAGTGAGTGTGTGTGTGTTTGTGTGTGTGTGTGTGTGTGTGTGTGTGTGTGTGTGTGTGTGTGTGTGTGTGTGTGTGTGTGTGTGGAAGGTGGGGGTGGGGGCTTCTGTGCCTAGGTATAGATGGGTTTCACAGAGCTGCAGGTGGGATTGGGCGGTGGAAGGTTTGCACAAGGTGAGGTCGGCTTATGTAAAGAGGGACCAGACCCGCACAGGTTTGTTTTGGACTGCTCCCTCTATAGGTGTAATCCGTGCTACTGCACCTGTTTTTGGGAGTCACCTTGTTTGGTTCCGCTTAAAGCCATTCCTCGAACCTTGGAAGTTACATTCAAGACAAAATGGGATTCTTGCGAATGGTTTATTTTCCATTTATTTCCCAGTTCTTAGTTTTAATAAATCGTGAATCAAAATCGAGTAAACTCATTTAACTATCGCTCTCTTAAGATTAAGGCTAAGTGAAGAGATAAGCCACCACCTTGATCTCGCGGTTAACAGATCATGATGCCGTTTTCGTGTGAACTCCCAACGTGTGTCCAGGGGGTTTCCATCTCTCCTCGTCTACCACCACCACCTTCCTGTTTTTTCTCCTTCATCTCATCCTTCTTCTTCTTCATCTCATCCTTCTTCTTCTTCTTCTTCTTCTTCTTCTCCTTCTTCATCATCTCCTCCTTCTTTCCCTCTTACTTTTTCTTCTTCATGTTCTTGTTTGTCTTCTTCTTGTTTGTCTTCTTCTTGTTTGTCTTCTTATTGAAAATCTCTCCACCAACCGTCTTGACAAATGCCAGACCCTACCTGAAAAAACATCACATTGTGACACTGTTTCTCAGAGCGTGACTCACCAGCACTCGCTCACAACCCCCCCCCCCCCCCCCCGAGAACCCTTTATAGCCCCCCCAACCCGACACCCTCCATTTATAAGTTGCTTCCTACGCCCTTGACACAAAGCGTCAAGACAATGTTTGTTCTTCTACATCTGCTTCTTCCTTTCCTCAGGCGCTTCGCGTAGCCATTGTCTCCGTGTCGGCCCGAGTGTTCCTTTGTCATCACGTCGCAATGAATCAACGCCGACACACACAGCGAGAGGAGCCTTCCCAGGTCGCTTTCTGGCTCATAGCCGCCCCCCCCCCCCTCGTGTTCCTGTCTCCCCTGAGCCTCCTACATGGCATCCTCTCTCCTCACCTTCTCCTTACCTGCTTCTCTTCCTCCCCGTCGCCCTTGGTCCTCCCCTCCTCCTCCTCCCCTCCTCCTCCTCCTCCTCTCCTCCTCCCCTCCTCCTCTCCTCCTCCTCCTCTCCTCCTCCCCTCCTCCTCCTCCTCTCCTCCTCCTCCTCTCCTCCTCCTCCTCCACCCCCCCTCCTCCCCTCCTCCCCTCCTCCTCCTCCCCTCCTCCTCTCCTTATCCTCCTCCCCTCCTCCTCCTCCCCTCCCCCTCCCCCCCTCCTCTCCTCCTCCTCCCCTCCTCCTCCCCTCCTCCTCCTCCACCCCCCTCCTCCCCTCCTCCCCTCCTCCTCCTCCCCTCCTCCTCTCCTTATCCTCCTCCCCTCCTCCCCTCCTCCTCCACCTCCTCCTCCTTCCCTCCTCCTCCTCCTCCCCCTCCCCCCCTCCTCCTCTCCTCCTCCTCCCCTCCTCCTCCCCCTCCTCCTCCTCCCCTCCTCAGCCCGTGAGGTTACCCTCCGGCACGGAGTCTTCCATGGGTGGTGCCAACCTCTGAGCGCTCTATAAATAGCCCCCTCCCCCCAGGGACCCAGCCAGATGGGGGAGGGGGGGAGGACCGCCAGGCCGTGGGCTGCTGCCCTGTCGCTCATCACTGTCTCGATCACACATACACACACAGACACACACACACGCACAAATCAGCACCGGCACACACGCATGCACGCACGCACACATACACACACACACACACACACACATAAAGATACACACACACACACACTCGCAAATCAACACAGGCACATAAATGAACACGTAATGACATACATGCATGTCATCAGTGGCACGCACACACACAAACACAAAGACACACAGACAAACACACAAACACACGTTAAGACACACACACTCAAGACACACACACTGACATGCGTGCACGTCAACACAGGCAGGCACGCACACCCACACACCCTCACACACGCTCTGACATACACACACGCGCACGCACGCACACAAACATTTGTGCGTGCTGTGCTTGTGAGAGAGAAAAGGTGCCTGATTTCACACACACATACACACGCACACACACACACACACACACACACACACACAGAGACACCCATGGACATTCACAGCAGCAGTCCACAACAATCAACACACGACACAATCCAAAGCCCTATGTGAGAGAGAGAGAGCTGGATCTATCCATCCGTGGGTGCCTTTGGTCTTCCATAAGTGGTCACCTCAAACTATACATCAGCAAACAACCTGTTTGTTTTAATACTCATACTGGGTGGGTGTGTAATTGGGACAATAAACAGGATTCTTACGAATACCACCGCAGGCCTAGTCTAACCCTGATGAGTCACAGTCTGTGAGCTTCTCCATTACTCAACAGCGTACCCTGCCACCGCAGGTCCCCTTCATGGAATGATATGCTAGCGCTAAGTTGGGGGTGGTAATAATGGTGTTTTTGTTGTCGGGGGAAGCAAATATGGTCAACAATGACTGGATAGTTGAAGGCGTGCCTAAATATGTTGGTGTCAAAATGTGTTTATTGAAACCTTGTGTACATTTCTCTGCGTAAATGCGATATACAGTGCAAACGACGTACCTGAGCTGCCACTGTATTTATTTTATATAAATAAAAGAAAAGTTATTCATTTATTTATTTCTATATTATAAATAACAAGTAGCCCATTACAGCAGGCTCATCATTTGAAATGCACGCACAGATACAGATGACACCACTCACCCCTCTACAGTAGACATTCTGTGAATAATTCATTTAGGGGGAAGGATCTATTAGCACACGGGCCTCACTGAGTGTGTGCATGTGTGTGTGTGTGTGTGTGTGTGCGTGTGTGTGTGTGTGTTTGTTTGCGTGCGCCTGCCGCCATTTGCCCACGGACAACACGGTCCCATCCTCACGCCTTTCGCTGTCGTCCTCCTCGCTGCCATCTCAACATTGATCCGAGCGACGGCGAAATAGATGAGGCCACGAGGAATTCGTGTGTGAATAACTTGATTCGCCGGCTGATTGATTGATTTGTGGGTTTTTCCGCATTGACACCTCACCACTCTATTTTGACTTCCCGAGGTTGGTCAATAATATAAGACCGATGACACAAAGGAAATCTAAAATAACACGCTATGTATGTGAAATGAACGCAAGGAAAAAAAGAGACAAATAAAACCAAAAAATAAAGACAAATACACAGTAGGCTACACGAATACAAGATTAAACTAGTTCGTTGTGTTAACTAGAGTTAACAAAACGTAAGGTTAACGTCACGTAGCCTATTTATACTTTTTATTTTCATGGAAGATGTTTTGGTTTTATACAGTGACCAAAGGTAACAAAACCACAAAAAAAGCTCCTCTCCAGTAAACTATCCATCAACTTGTTGCTCATCTCTGCCGTTTCGTCGAGAACCGAACTGATGTTGCAGAATTAAAGCGTTATTTTGACGTGCTAAAACAACCGTTTATTGGAGGTAGCTGCTCCTTTAGCTGAGGGGGTTGGGTGTGTGTGTGTGTGTGTGTGTGGAGGGGGTACATTTGAGGCGCAAAAACGCTGACGGGTTTGGCTCAGGGAGCGCGCGCGTCTCCCCATGTAGCGCGCTGCTGAGATGGAGAGTCGCGTGAACTCGCCGTCTCAGCAGCGCGCATCGGCCAGCGCTCGAGGAGCAGGCAGCACAGTGAGGGGCGCCAGGACGCGGTGCTTTGACAGTTTTTGGAGTTCATTGTTCCGTTGTAGAATTCACGGCAAACATCGTCACAATCATGGCGGGATCTAACTTCTTATCATCGGCGAACGGCGCAGGTGTCCACGCGACCCGAGTGGACCCGAAGTGAGAAATGGACTTTGCAGAAATCCTTTTCGCGCTCTTTATCGTGGTGGTCGCGGTGGTCTCGCTGTTGTCCAACTTGTCGGTGCTACTATGTTTCGTCCACAGCGCCGAGATCCGCCGACAGGTGCCGGGGGTGTTCACCATGAACCTGTCCTTCTGCAACATCCTGCTCACCGTTCTCAACATGCCTACCACAGTGGTGGGCATCGTGCAGAACCGCCAGCCGTTCGGCGACCGCGCCTGCCACACGGTGAGCTTCCTGGACACCTTCCTGACCGCTAACAGCATGCTGAGCATGGCGGCTCTGAGCGTGGACCGCTGGGTCGCCGTGGTGTTCCCCCTCAGCTACGCCACGAAGATGCGCTACAAGGACGCCGTGTTCATGGTTTGCTACTCCTGGGCGCACTCGCTCACCTTCTCGCTCGTGGCGCTGCTCTTCTCCTGGGTGGACTACAGCCACGTGTACGCCTCGTGCACGCTGCAGCTGCGCGAGGGGGAGCGAGACCGCGCGGGCTTCGCCGTGTTCACCGTGGCGTTCCACGCCACGAGCTTCGCGCTGTCGCTCCTCACGCTGTGCGTGGCGTACCTGAAGGTGCTGAAGGTGGCGCGCTTCCACTGCAAGCGGATCGACGTCATCACCATGCAGACGCTCTTCCTGCTGGTGGACATTCACCCCAGGTAGGGTGGTCCCCACCGACACGCGTGCGCACACGCACGCGCACGCACGAACCCAGACGCAGACGCAAAAAACGCACACACAAAGGCACGACCACACACAAACACACACACACACACAAACCTACACACACACGCAAACACAACACACACACACACACACACACACACACACACACACACACACACACACACACACACACACACACACTAACACACACACTTACGCACATACAAAACACACACACATACAAAACACAAACAAACGCACGCACGCACACGCACGCACACTGGATTCATGATCTGGGCCTCTCGATGTGGTCCCATGTTACACACACACACACACACACACACACACACACACACACACACACACACACACACACACACACAGACGTATATTTACTATTCATTTATGTCGTTATTGTTTGCAGTAAAGGTGTTTTGTGTTTTTTCAGCGTGAAGCAGAGATGTTTGGCCGAGCAGAAGAGGAGAAAGCAGAGGGCCACTAAGAAGATAAGCATCTTCATCGGCTCCTTTGTAATCTGCTTCGCGCCTTATGTGACTACAAGGTTAGTGTGAACAGTCGCTCATCCACTTAATTAGTCCATTCATTGAAGCCATTACTAAAATGTTTTTTTATTTGACAATTTTTTTTTTTTTCATTTACATGTTCATTTATTAATTTAAAACGATGTGCGTCCCTCGCAATGCCTTAGACTGTGTTATATATGCTCGAGTTGATTGTTTGCTAGTCAAAAATGTCCTATTCATAACGTTAGGCATATCCTTATCACCATGACAGCCTATAAAACACATAAGATCAATCCCTCGAACCCGATGAAACACAAGTCGGTGCATACAGTCTTACCGGCCCTTCATAGTGATATCACCCGCTCCAGTGCCTGTGGTAGCACACCAAACCCCAGGTAACCGGCTGTGTAATGGGGGGGGGACAGTGTACACCAGGCCGGTCCCAGCTCATGCATTATGGGTGTGAGTGCTGCTGTCTCTCCTCTGGTTGTATAATGTTTTGGAACATGACCCAGTTAGGTCTTCAGTTTTATACACTTTCTGGTTTTAATATTCTATACGGCTTCCCAAGCCCGGAGTGAACTTTATTACACTTTGTTCATCTCAAGGCAGGAAATTAGGGTGGGGTATTATCGAGAAATAATATCCGGCATATTATAGGAAGTTAATGTTATTAATATCATACGATTTGGTCGATTATCTCCTCCGCCACACCAGCGCACCAACCAGCGCTATTCATCAGTTCTCTCTTTGAAATTGTAATTTGATTGAAATGTTATCTTTTTGTTGACCCTTTATGCCCCGCCCCTTTCCCCGCCCACCATCAGGATGGCGTAGCTCCTCCCCTTTCATCTCCTCCTCACACAAAGCTCCACCTACAAAACAAACGTTTGTCTATCCTCACCGTTTAAAATGTGTTAACGTTTCCTCAGCCCTTTATGCCCCGCCCCCTCGCTATGCCCCGCCCCACCAACACCACCACGTTGGCGAAGCCCCTCCCCTTTTATCTCCTCCCCTCACAAAGCTCCAAAAACCACCACAGGAAGGAGCGTTCATCCCTCATTCTCTTCCTGATCACTTCTCCAAGTCGTGTTAAGATGTTAACCTTTTCCTTCTGCCCTTCATGCTCCACCCCCTCCGCCCCTCTATGCCCCGCCCACCACCAGGCTGGCGGAGCTCCTCCCCTTCGTGGGCGTGAACCGCCACTGGGGCATCGTCAGCAAGTGCCTGACCTACAGCAAGGCGGCGTCGGACCCCTTCGCCTACTCCCTGCTGCGGCAGCAGTACCGCAAGGTGCTCATGGGGGTCCTGAACCGCCTGCTGCGCCGCGACCTGTACCCCTCCTCGGGCCACAGCAGCTCCATGGACACGGAGAACGACTACTGCCTCCAGCGGATCACCTAGCGCCGCTGCCGCCGCCGCCGCGCTACGTAGCACGCGGACCGCCGGGGGGGGGGGGGGGGGGGGGGGGGGTTGGGTTGGGGATGGCCGAGGGCCGATCATGACAGGGGTCGCCCCCTGGAGGAAGTAAAGGATGGGGAGAGGTGGAGGTGACGGAGGACTTTGGGAGGGATTGGAAGATACATATGGACACGTGTGTGTGTGTGTGTGTGTGTGTGTGTGTGTGTGTGTGTGTGTGTGTGTGTGTGTGTGTGTGTGTGTGTGTGTGTGTGTGTGTGTGAGATGGAGAGAGAGGGACGGAGAAAAGGGATGAGATTGTGATGGATGGAGGGGACCAGGTGTGTGTGTGTGTGTGTGTGGGTCTTTCTGTCTGTCTGTCTGTCTGTCTGTCTGTCTGTCTGTCTGTCTGTCTGTCTCTGTGTGTGTCTGTGTGCGTGTGTGTGTATGCGTGCGTGTTTGTGCGTGTGTGCGTGCGTGTGTGTGTGTGAGAGAGCGAGAGAGAGAGACCTGGAGACAGAATGAGGCCGAGGAAGAGACATGGATGGAGAGGGCAGGATATTGTTAGCAGGAAGATGATGTGGGGGTACGGAGACGGATCACGTGTGTGGGCGGGGGGGAGGGACAGGAAGAGACAAGGTGGTGAGAGGGGGGGAGAATTAAAGCCCACTAATGAGGTGGACGATGACTGAGAGGAGCTGGTGGTTGGGAGGGTGGGGGGAGGACAGATGACAACGTCGGGGCAGACGCGTGGGTTCTTGACCGGTACCGGATCAACGTCGATGGCGACTGCTTGATGTGTGTCAGTGTGTGTGTGTGTGTGTGTGTGTGTGTGTGTTTTTGTGTGTGTGTCTGTGGCGATAAACCCAAATCCACGTGCAAAGGTGTGAAAGCAAAGCACGCGCCGTGGATAGATAACACAGGACGCTGTGTGTGTGTGTGTGTGTGTGTGTGTCATTGTGCGTTTGTGTGTGTGTGTTGAGTCCTTGTGCGGCTGGTTGGGGACAAACCGCACAATCTTCAACCGACGGGCTCCAGCGCTGTAGAACTGTGGTTTATTCAAGGGTGTCATACACAAGGGCGTCCTATGTAATCTACATGAGGCACCCTGAGGACGCAAGGAGATGGAGCGTCACGATGACAGAGAGTACAAGTTTGGGAAATTAATTCCATCTACAAACGGCAGACATTTAGGTATTTTTTATTTGAATACGCTGTCCCACACACAGTGACCTTTTGCATCTTCAAAGAGGCACACAGATATGAATGTGAGGGTGGGGGGGGGGTGCAGCTGTGTGTGTGTGTGTGTGTGTGTGTGTGTGTGTGTGTGTGTGTGTGTGTGTGTTACTGTCACTGCAGGGCTCTGCAGATAGTCACTGGATGAAAGTGTCCTGGCTTCAAACGCCTACCTTGGATACTCTGCCGTTGTGTGTGTGTGTGTCTGTCTGTCTTTGTGTGCGTCTGGTTGTGTGTGTGTGTTCAGCGTCAGATTGGACCGCATCGTCGCGGGTGAACCGTGCGGCCGTCCGCGTCCCATTATAAGTCCATCTCACCCGTTTCACTGAATCGCTGAAATTTCGACGCACTTTGTAAAGTCGGGAGTAGTTGCAAAACGCCAAAGGCAAGTGTCATTTTAAACACGTCGCCGGGCGTGACCTGTATGTGAATGTACCGTAGAGTCCGTAGGCTACTTTGGACTGAAAAATCTATTTATATATAACTGTATTTTGACCAGTTGACTGAGAAAAAACCTGTTTGTATGGATATTTACAATGACGTTCTATATTTTGCACTGTACAGGCCATATTTGGTAAGGTGACAGCTATCTTTTACTGAAGGCAATGTTATGTAGCATATGTTTCCAAGTGCTTTTAATACTACACTGTTCTGTGTCCGTGCCAGATATTTGAATGTGAAGTTTTGCGACACTGTATGCCAGATAGCTGCTTTTATCAAAGAGATGTGTTGGGTGATGTACATCTGTCACGTTTCCAATGGAGAGCCACTCTGTGTTCTTTGGCGGTGTGAATCTGTGCAATAAAACCCTTACTTAATCTGTAACCACTGTTCATGTTGTGTATTGTGTGTCCAGTTTTATTGAATTTAAAACACAACTCAGGACTACATCTGTTTCTTTGTCTTATGACTAAAATCAAACACAAAAACAGGGGAATTGGAAAATGAATAGCATCATTGACCAAGTATGTCTGCCAGTCTCTCTGTCTGTCTATCTATCTATCTCGTTCTCTTAACTCTTAAGTTATTTCTTTCCATTTAATTTAGCACTCATGATGACAGCACCCTAGCCATTAAAGGTGGAATGAGGCCATTTTCCTGGTTAACTGACATTAATGGTTAACTGTGGTCCCATTTGATCCAAACCACCATATGTTTAATTTGAATGAAAGGCTGCAGGCTATGAATTTCAATTCCCAATTCAAACGAATTAAAAAAAATATGTTTCAACCTGTTGGCATCTTTCTTGTGGTGGAGCAACAATTTCACTGGTGCAACTCGATAGATGACCGTAATGTGTGTAATAAACTGGCTCTCGGGAGATGTGCTTTTGCCGTTCCGGGAAAGTGTCTCTCTCTCTCTCTCTCTCTCTCTTTCTCTCTCTCTCTCTCTCTCTCTCTCTCTCTCTCTCTCTCGGCTGTTTTACAGATGCGAGGCAGGCAGTTGTGTTGGGCGCGCGTGGAGGTGCCACATCAAAATGGATTCAGAGACGCGGAGCAGACAGCAGATCGTGTTGATTCTGCTCGGAGCGCTCACACTCGCCTCCTGCTACCCACAACACCGATGTGAATACGAAGATTATCTTTTAGGTAAAAAATATAAATTGTTTAAACAGTTTCACAAATGCACAAGTAGCGTGTCGTTTGCTCTGCATATGCAGAAACTGTTCAGCACGATTTTAACTTTTCCTCTGTGTAGAGACGCCATGGACTGTTACGGTCAACTAGAAAAATATCTGGAAATTGTTCGATTGATTTAAGATACTAAATGCGAAACCTTATTAAAACTTATTTTAAAACTTGTCAAACTTTTAAACTTTAGAAGTAATTGTGACAAATCCTAGTAAGATCAATGAAATTAGATGTTACATTTCAGTAAAAAAAATACATCCAAACCCTTGGTTAATTTTGAAGGTTGATGTAAACAGGAATTTGCTAGAATGTTTGCGCAACATCAGGTTGATATGATAAGGCAATATGGATGCAACTGGAAGCCCAACGCCCTCTAGCGGCCGGTCCCAGTAATTTACTACCGTCTTGATTTTTCTGCAGGCAGATGCAGGTCTCCGCTTGGTCCAAGACGTGAGTATTTTAAGTCCAACCTTTGGAGGACTAAAACAAGTTGCTGATAGATCCGTTTGCGTTTACCAATTGTTCAGATATATTGAACAGATAACTGTGGCAAGTTGTCCATTCAGTAAAGATCATATTATAATTGTAACTAGTTGGCCTGTAGTATTTTGTCTTTAAATCATTTAGCCTAAGAAGACAAACGTTTTGATGACAGTCTAAATACACTGACTTGCCAACAGTGTTTTTGCTCTTAGCTTGATTAATATATTACTCCTAATTTAGAGTCTAAATGATCCCATATGTGTAGCTGTGGAATGTCTTTAATGTGACCTCAGTTCCAGGCCATGCTCTTCCTAATCATTAGAAAGAGATCACAAGTCACAGACATAATGGAATCCAGTCCAGCACCGCAGGACACAATGGGGATATTTTTGGATGATTAATGGCTTTTGATTAAATATTAAAAACCTAATTTTCAGCGATAATCTAACTATTTGGTGCTTGATTGAAGATGTTACAACGAGCCGAAAGATTTAGGGGACGTTGTAAATGAATATTTGAAGATCCCCGGCCTATCTCTGTGCATCCTGCGGTAACGGAAGCAGATGGCTTCTATTTGCACATAAGTCCCATATGCTGCTGAACACTCACACCTTACTATCTAGTATCCATACGACCACTGTGTCTAAACCATGAAGCATTCCCAAATTTCGTTTTTTTTATTTTCATTAAACATTTTCTTTTAATCTTTAGTCTAAGCAATGATTTGAAGATTTTAAAAATTTTAAGTTGAATAAAAATGAAAAGAACGAAACTTGGAGATTTTTCCGGTGGAAATGTTTCACGGATTAGACACAGCGACCGGGTATTGCGGCGATCAAACGAAATTCCAGAATTAAAAAAAAGAATCCCCGGCAGCCAAATGCACGGAGATCCGGCTGTCCTATTGCGAGGACATGCCCTACACCGAGACGCTGTTCCCCAACACCCTGGGCCACACCTCCCGCGAGGAGGTGGAACTTGGCGCCGAGTACCTCCTGATGAGCGTGGTGGAGACGTTGCTTAGCAGCGGCGGCGGCGGCGGCGGCGGCCAATGCAGCCCGGACGTGCGCATGCTGGGCTGCGCGGTGGTGACGCCGCGCTGCGAGCACGACCGGCCGATGCAGCCGTGCCGGCACGTTTGCGAGACGGTGCGTCGGAGGTGCGCCGCGGCCTTCGACGCCATCGCCATGGCGTGGCCCTACTTCCTGGACTGCGACCGGTTCTTCGTCGACGAGGAGGAGGGCTGCTTCGACCCGCTGGAGGGCCTACGAGGTGAGGAGGAAGAGGAGGGCGGGACAAAATGGACGCCCGCCGCGTGACAATGGCGGATAGATTGGAGCCGTAATTAAAACGTTCTGATCTGGGTTATATGTTGAAAGGATTGTTTGATTTGGTCACCCTGTCAGGTAGGAATACTGTTTGTATTTTTTATTTCGGACCTTGCACGGTACCTTTAAACTTTTTTCAAACTCGTGTCAATGGCCGTAGTTACCATGACGACAGGGGCCACCATCATAGTGTTAATAATAAGGTCCCATAAGCTGCTTACAAAACACTGAAATGCTACTTTCATATGCTCCGGATTCTATTGGGGTTTCAAAACGTCTTTAGTTTAAAATCGAATTGTAAACTGAATAAACACACACACGCACACACACACAAGCCAGTGTATAATTGAGTACAGCTATACAGCGCATGGAGGGTTAGCAGCCTCGTCTGGCTAGCAAACTTGTGTGTGTGGCGCATCTCAGAGGAAACAGGAGTCGAAGGCTCTCTCTCTCTCCCTCTCTCTCTAACTTTCTCCCCCTCCCCCCCCCTCTCTCTCCCTCTTTCTCGCTCTATCTTTCTCCCTCTTTCTCTCTCTCCCTTTCTCTCTACCTCTCTTTCCCCCTCTCTCCCTCTCTCTCTGTCTCTCTCCCCCTCTCTCTCTCTTCTTCTGTCTGTCCCTCTCTCTTTCTCTCTCTCCCTCCTTCTCTCCCCCCCTCTCTCTACCCCTCTCTGTCTCTCCCTCCCCCTCTCCAAAATGAACTCACTTTATTTGTTTTGAAACGTGAATATTTCCCCTCTGCCTTCCAGGCCTGGTCTGTTCGGTTGACCTAGATAGCGGTCATGCTCGGACCATCCCTCCAATGTGAGTGCACTTCAGGGCGGTGTATAAATCATTCAAAGCAGAACGTTTAGCTCTCAGGAACCAGGCCCTTCTGCTGGCTCACACTGAGAACACGTTCATCCCAGCTGGCCGCTTTCTTGAGGATGGAAAAGGACTCTTAATCTGCCGTGAGTCAGCGTTTAAGTCATTTGAACATCGCGTCGTGTGATTACAATCTGGCCTGAACCAAATATGGGATAGGGAGGTTTTTCTCGTCAAATTCGAAAAACGCTTTGTCGCACCAGTGCCACATGAAAAAAATTCAATTCTGTGTCATTTGGTTCAGACGTCTGGAAACAATGTCCAGTCCAGTCCCTTTCATAATTAATTTCTGGTCTTTATTAAAGGACCAGGCAGCCTGAGATGTTTCCCTTCTTTTCCACTCATAGAGGTCACAATAACACCAAGTAACAGAGAAGTTACAGAAGACTAGATGTTTGTAAAGGACTTTAAAGTAGATATGTTGCGTTGGGGCTGGCCCGTATGGGGGCTTTAAAAAAAAAAGCACAGTGCACGTACAAACACTGAAGGTTAAAAGTGGCCCTCCCCTGATGGAGAAAATTATTTATGAGATTTCAGGGAAAGCAGAAAAATGTAAACAGATATAGCCGCCTTTCTTTCCTTCAATATAGAACAGTAATAAAGGGACCTACATGATACCGCGTTGACTTTTTATTTTCTGCTCAACATTTGCCTATAGTTAAAGCAATGTCCTTAGAAACCTGTGAAGTATAGTAAAGTTAGTTGTCCATATTTTGTCTTTTGTTTTCGTGTGCTCATTTTCAATTGTTTGTGTGTATCCCAAAAAACCCAAAAGTAATGTATTTAAAGTGAGCTACCTCCTGATGACCTTTGCCCCCCCGCCATCTCCGTGTGACCCCACGCAGTGGAGCAGGACGGAGACGACTACTACGGCGGCCTGCCCCCCGTGGAGGACCCGTCCTTCGGCTCCATCCGCTTCGGCCACCACTCGGAGGCCCAGCTGGCCAGCGTGCTGTCCCAGACGGCCGAGCGCTGCTCCCACGTCGCCCGCACCTACTCCATCGGGCGGAGCTACGAGGGCCGCGACCTGCTGGCCATCGAGTTCTCCAGCAACCCCGGCCGGCACGAGCTGCGTGAGTATTACAGTAACGCTGGGTTCTGGGTTCTCTCTTTGGCTCGCGTTCTGTCGTTCTCTCACGCAGCTGTCTCTCTCTCTCTCCCTCTCTCTTGCTCTCTCTCTCTCTCTCTCTCTCTCTCTCTCTCTCTCTCTCTCTCTCTCTCTCTCTCACTATCTTGTTTTTTTTCTCTTCCACACCTTGTTGGTCTTTCTGCGTCCCTCTTTGTTTCTCGCTTGGTGACTCGCTCCACCGCTTTCCCTTTTTTTCTTACATCCAAATCGCTCCCCCCCCCCTCTCTCTCTCTCTCTCCCCCCCCTCTCTCTCTCTCTCTCCCCCCCACTCTCTCTCACTCCAAATCCATCCACAAACCAAAAGTACGGTGTCCACAAATGATCCATTTCAGACATAAATTGACCCAACATCCCCCTTTTATATTGAATTATTCATATACCTGTTTTTCTTCAATTTCTTTTCGCTTTTGTTTCGTTGAAAATCGGCTGTACAATGAGCCCAAACCAGAATCCCACTTGCTATGACGCGCCGATGTTGAACCCTCCTCTCCTCCCTCTCCAGTGGAGCCGGAGGTGAGGCTGGTGGGCAACATGCACGGCAACGAGGCCCTGGGCCGCCAGCTGCTCATCTACCTGGCCCAGGACCTGTGCAACGAGTACCGGCAGGGCAGCCCGCGGGCCCAGACGCTCATCAACACCACGCGCATCCACATCCTGCCCTCCATGAACCCCGACGGCTACGAGGTGGCGGCAGCCGGGGGGAAGGACGCCACGGAGGACGGGGAGGAGGTGGGTGGCCCCCTGGGAGGCGTTGGTGCTGGGGGGCTGCTCATGGGGACAGGTGTTGTGTACAGGCGTTGTTTACGAGTGATATGTTAAAGTGTTGTTTACGAGTGTTGTGTACCGGTGTTGTGTACAGGTGTTGTTTACGAGTGATATGTTAAAGTGTTGTGTAAAGGTGTTGTGTACAGGTGTTGTTCACAGGTGTTGTTCACAGGTGTTGTTTACAGGTGTTGTGTACAGGTGTTGTTTACAGGTGTTGTGTACAGGTGTTGTTTACGAGTGATATGTTAAAGTGTTGTTTACGAGTATTGTGTACAGGTGTTGTTTACGAGTGTTGTGTACAGGCGTTGTTTACGAGTGTTGTGTACAGGTGTTGTGTACAGGTGTTGTGTACAGGTGTTGTGTTAAAGTGTTGTTTACGAGTGTTGTGTACCGGTGTTGTGTGCAGGTGTTGTGTGCAGGTGTTGTGTACAGGTGTTGTGTACAGGTGTTGTTTACGAGTGTTGTGTACTGGTGTTGTGTGCAGGTGTTGTGTACAGGTGTTGTTTACGAGTGTTGTGTACAGGTGTTGTGTTAAAGTGTTGTTTACGAGTGTTGTGTACAGATGTTGTGTTAAAGTGTTGTTTACGAGTGTTGTGTACAGGTGTTGTGTACAGGTGTTGTGTACAGGTGTTGGGTACAGGTGTTGTTTACAGGTGTTGTGTACAGGTGTTGTTCACAGGTGTTGTTCACAGGTGTTGTTTACAGGTGTTGTGTACAGGTGTTGTTTACAGGTGTTGTGTATAGGTGTTGTTTACGAGTGATATGTTAAAGTGTTGTTTACGAGTATTGTGTACAGGTGTTGTTTACGAGTGTTGTGTACAGGCGTTGTTTACGAGTGTTGTGTACAGGTGTTGTGTACAGGTGTTGTGTACAGGTGTTGTGTTAAAGTGTTGTTTACGAGTGTTGTGTACCGGTGTTGTGTGCAGGTGTTGTGTGCAGGTGTTGTGTACAGGTGTTGTGTACAGGTGTTGTTTATGAGTGTTGTGTACCGGTGTTGTGTGCAGGTGTTGTGTACAGGTGTTGTTTACGAGTGTTGTGTACAGGTGTTGTGTTAAAGTGTTGTTTACGAGTGTTGTGTACAGATGTTGTGTTAAAGTGTTGTTTACGAGTGTTGTGTACAGGTGTTGTGTACAGGTGTTGTGTACAGGTGTTGGGTACAGGTGTTGTTTACAGGTGTTGTGTACAGGTGTTGTTCACAGGTGTTGTTCACAGGTGTTGTTTACAGGTGTTGTGTACAGGTGTTGTTTACAGGTGTTGTGTATAGGTGTTGTGTACAGGTGTTGTGTACAGTTGTTGGGTACAGGTGTTGTGTACAGGTGTTGTGTACAGGTGTTTATGTACAGCGGTTATAAGACAGGTCATTTACAGCTGTTGTGTATGAGTGTTGCATCCACATGTTAAATGTGAAGGTGTTTAATTCAGGTTTTTCTTTCTTATGGATAAAGTAAAGACTGACTGAATCTGCACAGCCTACTGATATTTGCCACATTTTTTCACCACACATCACAGAAAATATAAAATGCAAGACTTCCTTTGCTGTTTAATTCTTCTGGTGTTCCCGACAGCTCTAGCTGATATTCCGATGACGGTTACTTGCTTGACCTCTGACCCGACTCTGGACTCAGGGCTGGAAGTATGAGGCTAGGAACGTCGGCAGGACCAACGCTCAGGGCATCGATCTGAACCGGAACTTTCCGGATCTGGCCTCCATCGTCTACCGCCGCCGCAGACTACGGACCTATCGGACCGACCACATTGCCATCCCAGACTTTTACTGGTTTGGTAAGGTACAGTATAGAGCATCATCCATATATCAATATACATAACCTCTACCAAACCAGACTGTTACTGGTTTGGTAAGGTACAGTATAGAGCATCATCCATATATCAATATACATAACCTCTATCAAACCAGACTGTTACTGGTTTGGTAAGGTACAGTATAGAGCATCATCCATATATCAATATACATAACCTCTACCAAACCAGACTGTTACTGGTTTGGTAAGGTACACTTTAGAGCATCATCCATTTATCCATATTCATAACCTCATTACCGATCCCTCTTATCTGATCGTTGTGTGATCAGGCGTTATACAGTGACCCTCTTACCATTTCCGCAGGAAATGGTAAGAGGTCCTTATATTTAGTAAAGGTCGTTATATTTAGTAAACGTTGTTGCCAGTAGAGACCCATTCTGTGTAATGCGCGTCTACAGATCCCGCCCCCAGCCACACGATTGGTCTAAAAAAGTTTTAAGCGGGGAAAAAAGTGAAATGCCTCATTCACCAAGACTTGAGCTTGCTTGACACCTTTAGATATAAATCGGCTGATTTGTTAGACTAGGCATTACTTTTTTACATCCTCATCACTCATTATTTCCCTGATAGCTCATTTCAACCATCCGTGCTTCGGGTTCGGATGTGTACTCCAACGCGTCATCCCCTGTTGCCATGACTCCAGGTCGCCCCGGAGACGTACGCGGTCATGAAGTGGGTGCGGTCCGTCCCCTTCATGCTGGGGGCTAACCTCCACGGGGGGGACCTGGTGGTGGCCTACCCCTACGACCTCTCCAAACACCCCCAGCAGCACAAGCTGTTCTCCCCCACACCGGACGAGAAGGTGAGGGGTTAAAGGTCAAAGGTCATGGGGTAACGCTCGCACAGAGAACTCTCCTCTCGTCGCTTCATTGGAAATATTGTTTGATTTGTGAGTGTAAATGTGTGATTAAATTGTGAGTGTATACGTTTCAGATTGTGACTGTGGGTGATTATTGGTTAAGATTTGGATTGATTATTTTTTTTAGAATGTCTGAAGTTGTTAATAACATAACACAATATGTTATAGAGGCTTATATCATCTTTGTTTGGGGTCAATGCGGGCACAGATTCTTTGTTGATGCATCTGTATCTGTTTATAGAGCTATAACACTAGAATTATAGTTCAATGCCGATAGAATAAACTTGTTAGAAGTGATAACAAGGTCATTTTGAAGTTGTTGGAATTTGTGTTTGGAGACAGTTCTTAGATCCTGGCTGTGGGCCTATTTTGAATTTCGACTAGAGCGCAGGTGTATAATCAGTTTTACCAGCCGCCGGTTCCCTTTTCCAGGTGTTCAAGATTATCGCGAGAACGTATGCAGATTCTCATCCCATCATGGGCCACGATCAGTCATGGTGTGGGTCGTCTCGCGCCAGTAAGAACGGAATCATCAATGGAGCACAGGTGTCCAGTTTTGCGGGAAGTAAGAGAAAACAACCACGTTACACACAACTAGGATATGCGATAGAGGATGCATGTCCACGTGCTGCCACTAGAGGGCTCTCTTGGATCGTTTAAAATGTAAATGATTCTCATCGGAGCCAAGTTTGAAGCTTTAATAGGTCCATGGTTTGAAGTGAACTGCATGAAGTCTTGCGTAAACTTGTTAACATGTTAACATGGAGGGGTAGCAAAAGTTCGAGTAACAGTTGAACCAGGAAATATTCAAGAATAACTTTGGATTAGAAACAGATTGGTCTTGGTTTTGTCAGGTATGCAAGACTTCAGCTATCTCCACACCAACTGTTATGAGGTGGCAGTGAATCTGGGCTGTGATAAATTCCCCGCTGAAGAGGATATGGAAAACGCCTGGAACGAAAACCAGGAGGCGTTAATGTCCTTTTTGGAAGGGGTAGGAATAAGATTTGAATGTTGTTTTCTACTTTTTCTTTTGTCATTGAAATTACAGGGTTAGTCCATCGAAACTATACTGTTCGCTACCATTTGTTTTTTATACATATAGACATGAGGTAGTTTTACAAACATGTCTTCAAATCCATCAGCTCACACTGCTACTGCTATCTTACCCATCCCATAACAACAACACAAACAATACAACACAAAGAAACACAAACATTGATCTTACATTTTTATAATGCACATCAGGTGCTCCACAGAAACAACACGTCCAGCCACCTTCTCCCAGGTCCCTGTTGGAATCAGCCCTGTAAACGATATGTGTGTGTGTGTGTGTTCCCCAGGCCCATCGGGGCATCAAAGGCCTGGTGAAGGATGAGGGGGGCAACGGCATCAAAGGGGCCCGGGTATCCGTCCGGGGCGTGAGACATGATGTGACCACAGGTAACGCTCTGCTCACTAGCCCCGACGCTGATGAATGGCTGTACACTGTCGTTCTCCGTCCCACTTCTGCTTGAAGGGGAGGGGAGGTCCTGGAGTTTAGAGATCACCTTCCTAGACCCTATAGCTTCCCCCTTCCCCCCACCGCGCCCCACAACCCCCTTATTGTATGTTGTACGTCCTGGCACTTAATGTACGCACTCATTGTATGTTGTACTTTCTGGCACTTAATGTACGCACTTATTGTATGTTGTACGTCCTGGCACTTAATGTACACACTTATTGTATGTTGTACGTCCTGGCACTTAATGTACGCACTTATTGTATGTTGTACGTCCTGGCAGTTTATGTACGCACTTATTGTATGTTGTACGTCCTGGCACTTAATGTATGCACTTATTGTATGTTGTACGTCCTGGCACTTAATGTACGCACTTATTGTATGTTGTACGTCCTGGCAGTTAATGTACACACTTATTGTATGTTGTACGTCCTGGAAGTTAATGTACACACTTATTGTATGTTGTACGTCCTGGCACTTAATGTACGCACTTATTGTATGTTGTACATCCTTGCACTTAAAAAAAGTACTTGGCATTGTGTAGCGTTGTATCCTAGCTATCTTTATTGTGAACGGGGAATGGGTTAACCTAGCGATTGTAAGTGCTTGGCACTTGGTTCTATGAACATCCTTACTGTACCGCCAGCGATTTATTGTTGTTTTTCTATCTTCTGAGAAATGTACTTATTGTAAGTCACCCCCCAGCCGAGCAGGGGGACTACTGGCGCCTACTGGCCCCCGGGGTCCACATCTTGACCGCCACCGCCGCGGGCTACACCCGCGCCATCAAGAGGGTCCGTCTCCCGCCGGGCATGCCCCACGCGGGCCGGGTGGACTTCGTCCTGAGGAAGACCGCGCTGGAGCCCAACGCCACCACCCTCAACCGGGTGGAGGAGGAGGAGGAGGGCGGCGGCGGCGGCGGCTACTACAGCGAGCAGGACGACTACGAGCGCTTCGACCCCTATAACCACTTTGAGCGCTACACGGCGGCGGCGGCGGCGGCGCGGCGGCAGGAGCGGCTGGCGGAGAAGCCCTGGTGGTGGAGCTTCTTCGTGGGCTCGGGGGGCGGGGCGGCGGCAGCCCCCACCTGGCTCCTGAGGAAGGAGGACTAAGGCTGAGTTATGGTTCCACGTCGACGCAACGCAAGGGGGTTCACGGACCCGTTGCGTTCTCGCGGACCCGCCGTGCGTCCAACGCGCCTCCCTGAAATTGTAACCTCGCGTCGAGGCGACGCAGCAGCGAGGGCTGTGATTGGTCCGCTTCCTCGAACCTGGTGCAGAGCCATAACTGGGTCACGTCTGCGTTGGAGCGTCTGCGTGGTCATTGCGTTGCGTCAAAGTGGAACCATAACTGAGCCTTGAGGCCGACAGACAGGGCGTGACGGAACGGGACAATCTGTTGGTCGTAGTCTCCACTGTGTCTCACCAGGTTGTACCGTGTTAGCTGGACGGGCGGGGAAAGGGGGAGAGGTTTGGTTGGATGGTTGGGGGGGTTGGCTTTTGACATACAGTAGCTGCACAATTTAGATATTTCCCTCGAGTTAGGCCACAGGCAATAGTAAGCTGTTTCCAATCATGAGTCATGAATCAAACAAACCGCTTAAGGTGTCAAAGACTTATCTACTATATTTGTACACTCACATTTCTGCAAATAGTTAATAAAAAAATATGGAACTACTTTTTGTTGTACCATGGATCCAACTGTTTTTTTTTTCTTATGCACAATGAGAAAAACTGTTGATAAAAAACTGTATTTTAATGTCAGTTAACTTATAAGTAGATTTATATAGATATTTTTTTCATATTTTATTTTATATATATTTTTATATATGTACAATTTAATTAATTTTGTTTAAGCTCCTAAGGGGATGTTAGCAAGCATATTTAACCATGCGTCAATAAGGCGCAGATGCACCAGCCGGCTGTGTAGCTGCGTGCTCAAGTCAACAGTTTAATACCCGCTTCGATCTTTGCAAAGCAAAACATTGCAATTGAAACACAGACTAGGGATGTGTTAGAATCTGATTATTTGAATATGAAGATGAAAAGTACTTAATAGCCGAAGCGTAACGTCTTGAACCGAATAGAAGCATAAACTGAGCCTGACTGGACCTCAGCTGGTACGGGACTGCTATTTGCCACTGGGTCTGGCCAATAGGAAAGCGATGCAGGTAAGCCAGACACTTCCGGTATGTTAACAATGGTATCTTATGAAACTAACAATGGAAAAAACAAACAAACCCCGACTAGGTGCTCTATTATAGGCCTGTAATATCAATATATTAAGAAGAGTTGATAAATTCGATCTTTAGAACGTGTTTTCAGCCTCCAGCCGCCGCCTTCAATACATGTTGACGTAGGGCCGCAGACTTAGACACAACATTTTCTAGATTACATTCTGCATGGTAGGGAAGTTGATTTTAAGCAAAAAAGAAACGCTAAATAGGTGATATCGCTTTAATCATGCCTGTCTAATTCGTTGTGTAAAATCGTGGAGTTTCACAACAGCCACTGTGGGGCAGTGTCAATTCATGTGTGCGCCGAAGTGCTTGGGATCCCCTCCTGTCCCAGGTGGTCTCCACAGACACGCCGCCGTTCATTCTGTCAGGATGACTTGATGAGTCAGGTTTGGACGGGTCGAACAAACCTTTACTGTGTCGGTAAAGAATGGACTACTACTTATTTAAATGATGCATGTGTACATGGCTATCCATGCACTTTTGATAAATATAAGGAAACTTGAAAACTATGGTGTCCGAGATTGGTTTATTATTGAGGAATAAGAATAACTGGTTTATAAAAAATATGTATGTATGTATGTATGTATGTATGTATGTATGTATGTATGTATGTATGTATGTATGTATGTATGATTACATATATATATATACTACACACATGCATATATCCCAAACATACATAACATTTACACACACACACACACACACACACACACACACACACACACACACACACACACACACACACACACACGTGTATATGGGGTGAGGGTTGCTTTCATAGCAAATCAAAAGTTTGCCTAAACAAACTGATGTCAGAAACACTACAGCCCCATTAAGTTTGATGGGCTGGTGTGTTTTCTCTCTCTATATATCCCAGGTGACTTGTGTGACTGAGGTGTCACATGCTTTTCCTTGTGTAGGATTGACCCTGTTTACCTTGTGAGGACCCTTACTTTAAACCGCCCACGTGAGTTGGGGTCACCCCAGTTTACTTTACGGCTGAGAACATAGCTGGGACCTGTTCAGCATTAGTTAGTTCTAGGCCAGTTGTGGGCACATAGGCCACAGTAATAGCACATGTAATAGGGGATTATATAGCTCCGGCAATTAAGTATCTTCATGCGCATGTGTACTTTCCTCTAAAAGACTATTTCAAATTATCAATTTAATAGCCAAGAAACCCTGTGTCGTTTACCACTCTGATCCCATTAACTGTTTGGATGCATGTGTATGTTCACTCAAAGCTTCACAGTTTTAACTTCTAAGGAAATGTTAATACTGTAGATTTGTTTTAAAGTCAATGCATTCCAAGTCGAATGTCCTCAGTAAGGGATTCAGCCTGTGGAATTTTATCATGCAAGCAAACCAACAACAGGATAGGATGCTACTGGGGAATTATTGTTAATCACCCACCCTACTCCACAACCATAATGTCATTGGTTGGTTTTGTAATGATAGACAGTGACACAGAAACTTAACAATTGTGCCGACTGCAGTATCTGGGATGTATCCGACGGTAACTCAATGGAAAAAAGTCTAGACTATTTTTCAAACTTCCTTTTCCTCTTTTTATATTATTACAAAGGTTAAAAAAAAAAAAGGTCCGGTAGCGATCAATGCCTTTTTCAGTGTTATACACTCCAATTAATGAAGAAAATAATTATAGTATTTAGATCTGAAGGGAGTAGGCCTAGCTACGTTTCAAATTAACTTCATGAGTTATGAAACAAAGTTGGAAAAATATGGCCACAGATTGCCTGATGTTTAGTTAATCTCTTGCTTTACACACACACACACACACACACACACACACACACACACACACACACACACACACACACACACAGTGTTATGTTAGGCCCTTTTGAATGGGGCTGTACGCAAAAGAGCCTCACACAGGGAATACTCACTGTGCCGTGCTAAACTCGCATAATTGCAAAAACAGCATTTCATTTCCTAATAATGGCTCAGTGTCAAGTCCAATTCAGTCTGCCTGTCCGACGGCAGCAATTACGGGATCGTACATGTGCAGACAACTCCTCCAGCAGGGTGATAATAAGCCGCCCTCTTTGTTACGGACCTTGAACCAACTCGGGGGTGGGAGAACGTGAAGCCGAGATAATGCGACGAGTCGAGCGTGAATGTACACAAAAACCCGCCAATCGCCCCTTGTGGAAAACCCCTCGACTGTGACAAAAGCAGGACCCGAGTCCTGAGTAGAGGGTGATTCCGTTTTTAATAGTTCTCGGGGGATCCCGAACCACAACACGAACAGAATGGGGACGAGATCCAGCTGCTCGTTTGGCGGAAGTCACTTTCTGTGTGAAAATAAGGCGTGTTGTGGGTAGACTGGGGACCGGTGGTTGGTGATCCTTCGTGGGTCAGTGATGGGCCGGGTTCCTTTTGTCGCCTGTGTTTCTCCGTCCTCTTTATTTGATGCTTCTCCATAAGCGTGACGGTCGGGAGGTCACGGTTACAGGAGGGCCCACACATAACATCGGAGGCCCGGGCACTGGTTTCTCATGACTGACCGGTCAGATCCGGCAGTCCGTGTTTGTTGATGTAGTCGACCCCAAGCCTATTTGTTGTGGTTTGTTGTGGTTTGTTGTGGTTTGTTGTGATTTGTGCTTGAAATGCTCTAGTACCTCCGAGCGCAGGGGCATCAAAGCAGAGCCCAGCGTTGTTCATAAAACGGGATACTTTTATTGCGGCCCTAGAGTCCCCCTGGTGGTAGACAGTGGTCCTGCATGAGGTCGTTTGAAAAAGTCCAGGTTTGCACATCCTACCAAGTGAAATACACAAAGGGGTTTGATTACATTGGCATAAATACAAACGTAATTCCAATGCAAGGAGTTCTTATGCTTTCGGATAGACTGTGGTGGGCGGACTGAGCTAGGAAGAGCAGACGACACAGGAAAAGGGAAGAAATTAGAATCACAATTAGCGACCCATTATCAAATTAGCATACATCTTGGAAACAGATGTTTTTCCGAGCTCTGACCTTTATGCTTCAAACCCAAACGGGAAGAGTCACCGGAGACCTGGAAGAGCCTGAAGTCCAGGAAACAGCTAAGTCAGTAGGGATTAGGTGCAGGTGAAATAGTGTTGTATCCCAGACCTACAAAAAGTTTATAGAGAGTATACTGTTTGTACGTTGGTGGATTTGGGTTCTATTGAGTTCAGCATCGTTGTTGCCCTCCACCCCAGATAAACCAACAAACAAGGCCGAATCCGGAAACCGTTACACTACGTAACTTTCCGTGTGAAGCAAGGACTGAGCAGTTGAAACGTTAACCTGATCATATGCTTGAGTTGAAATGTATTTCTGTTTGTTTTTCAAGAGCGCATGGCCACAGGCACTGGAATTTCACTTATAAGTGTGTGTGTTTTCTGCGCCTGTGTGCGAGTGTGTTTTCTGTGTGTCTGTCTGTTTGTTTTGTGTGTGTGTGTGTGTGTGTGTGTGTGTGTATCTGTATTTCTGGGAATGTTTTGTATTTTACCGTATGTGCGTGTTGTCTATGCTTGCGTTTGTGTGAGTGTGTGTGTGTGTGTGTGTGTCTGCATGTTGTGTATTTTTGTGTTTTCCGTTTGTGTTATTGTATGTGTGGGTGGGTGCGTGTGTGTGAGTGTGATTCATACTGGTATCCAAACAGCGACCAACCCTTCAAACGTCCCAGGATTGTTTTGCACATACTCTGCATAATTCAGGCGTTGACTTGACACAGCTTTTATTCAGACTGAACCAAACGCTTTCTCTTATTCAGCACGCCGACTCTTGAACACAGAAGTCCTCGCTTTTGCTTTGGACCGAGTAGAATCCCATTTAGCTCAGTGAACTTCACCCCTTGTGGATTCTGTCTCTCTAAACCACTCGGCCCTATTTAGTTTGGCTGTCTTCGTCTCGCGCCTTGATCCAGTCGTCAGCATTATTGGATGCCAAAGATCAATTCATTTGTTATGAAATGGTGATATTGTAACTGGCAGAGAGTGTAATCCGAGATAAATTCAGATGGATGTTTACTGGGAACATCCCACTGGGAAACTGAGTTGAATATACACACACATGCACAAATGCGCGCAAACACACACACACACACACACACCCACACACACACACACACACACACACACACACACACACACACACACACACACACATTTTATGACTAGACGTCTCAAAGCAGCGTTTCTTTGAAAGTGTCGTGTCAGGGATCGGCGTCAGGTTTTCCCCCTCTGGAGAGAGAGAGAGAGAGAGAGAGGGGCCGGGGGCGTGCGACCCCGCCTCTGACATGATCTACCCTGACTGTAAGGTTCTGGCCCGCCAAAACCCGATCCTTCCCTCGCAGGGAAGACCCACAGCCTGGAGCTCTGAGGAACGATTCAAGCTGCCCCGCATTCATGAATACGTGCGACCTTCCCTGCGCGTCGAGACCCTTCAACGGGCGAGGGGGAATATTTTGGCACACGGGCAGAGGTGTTCCGTTACCCCCTCCATTCATATTCAATTTCCCCCCAAACCTCGGGGCACGGGACTCAATCCCCCTAAACTTTAGGGAAGGCTTGAAGGATGATGGGGGCGTTGTTGTCGGCTTTCTCCTGATTCCCCCGTGGTTGGCTGGGTGACGCGTACCATGTAAATATATCTTTAGTGGTCAAACTGAACTGATCCCATCTGGGTTCCCGCTCTGCCACACACGCACATGCATGTATGTAAACGTGCGCACACACACACACACACACACACACACACACACACGCACATACACAAGAACGCGGACAAACGCACGCACCCACGCACAAATGCGGACACACACACACATGTACACACGCATGCCTGCAAACACACAGACATGCACGAACACGGACACACATGCACGAACGCGGAGACACACACGCACGATGAAGATGAAGGGGGAGTTGAGTGCATACCATCCATTTGATAAAAATACTGTTTTTGCTCGAGCGTTAAACCCTGAAATATTTATATTGACTTTAACATTTCAGATCTTGTCGTGCCGCTTCTACTCTCAGTGTGGGCAACCGCTGGTCAGATTGTACATCACTACAGTTTGAATGTTCAGTGCTGGGGATCTTGCTTTGATTGTATTATACTCTGCACTCTAACGCGTTATAAATGGCCAAAGGACGATACGTATGAATGCTGTCGAACTAGCCTTGAGTTCCTCCAAGAGTGTGACATTATAATCAACCCCAATAGCCAAAAGGCTTTGCTGATAAAGTCCATGCAGTAAAGTCACAGTTATTCAAATCACAAGTAACCAAGTCCCACGCCCCAACATCCGAATGCAAAGCAACATGCAAATGAAAAACCCTGTTATGTGTCTCTATGATCTATTGCCCTCCTGATCCAAATGACTTCTTAAGTCATTGACACTAACCGCTGATTCTCCTAGAGCGACGGTCAGAAAGACAGCTTAAGTACAACCTGCCTCCAAAGGCACCACATCGCTCCCCACATGCTGAGATGATTCTTCCTCCTGCCAGGGCTGACCATCTTCTAGCTGCTAAACTGAATCATACGCCAGAGACTAAACTGCCTTCAACCCAATTAGCAATCCTCCAACGTGTGAACCGAGCATAGTTTCTTCTAACCATGTTGGCTCAGGATGGATCGCTATCGCCCGAAGACCTCTGTAGCCAGAGACTGAACAAGCAGGGGGGGGGGGGGTGTGTGAGTAATACACTGCCGCTCAGTTGAACCGCCTTCAGTGAATCACCCACGTAGGACAACACTGCAGTCTAGACACCGTGCAAAATCTCAAGGCAGAACACACACCCCACAGCCTCAATGGAGACGAGTTCTTCCCTGATCCTGATGCACATTACTGTCTGTGCTACCCCCCTCTTCCCTGCCGGAGGAGAGGACACTTAAGAGGGAGTCATTCGGGGAGCAGCAAGCTCGCCTCCCCCCCACCCAACCCCACCCACCCCCCCACCCCGCCCGAGGGGCCCTCCTCAGGCCGGCTACGTCGAGCCGTGTTGCTGACGCACCACCCAGGCTACTTTAGCTGTCACGCCACGGCACCACGCCGCCTTCACCGCGGCGCACGGAGGCGTGGCCTGAACCATTTAGCAGCGCCTCGTCTAACATAGGCCGACGAAACCTCTGGGTCCAGCCCGGTGGGTCCTCCAAGAGAGAGACCGGACCTGACCACACCACCCCTGGCGGTGGGTGGGGGTACCTCCGCTACAGACCCCCTGGACTGCTTGACCCCGGCGGTTGGTGGGGGTGGTCGCTTTCAGAACGAGTGTCTGTAGAAATGAACGTACATGAGGAGATGCAATGATGTAGGAAAAAGGGAGATGGGGTCTTGGTTGTTCAAAGACTATAGGGGGAGACTGGTGCAATGGCTTCAGGCTAATGCCAAATCATGTCTAGGAACAATGGCGGGAAGAAAGGAAGATGAGTTGGTGTTTGGGGCATTCAGGGCTTGCATGCTTCTGGAGGATTGTAACAGCTTCACTGGGAGGCTAAAGTGCAATTTTTTGTCAGAGTCCAAATGTCAAGATGAGTTCAAGGCAAAGTAGTTTGGGAAGAGAAGTTGAAAAGCGTAAAAATGGAAAAGGGTTATTGGGAATTGGAAAGGTTAAATGGCACAATGATGGCAGGAAATTATATTGAGTTATATTGAGTGATTTACAATCAGCTTTAAAATAACCACTTATAGAACGTAATAATTAGGTAACTTGTTGAAGGAATACCCAAAAATTAAGAATACTCATCTCTGAATGCTGCTCTTAAGCAACAAACAAAGTCCCATCTCTGGCACATCCACTTGACCCTTAAAGCTGCACTCAAGCAATCTTTGTTTTGATTCAAATCTGTTTTGATTGAGTCTCATGGTTCTCGCGTATTTGTTTGACTTCTGGCCTTTGCCACGAGCCAAATGTATGACTCAAACAACACGAGTCAAAACCCAATCGAATGAAAACAAAGTGCCGAGCAAGGCGTGCAGACTGCAGCTCTAACAGCCTCTCCTTGTCAGGCTAACAGACGTGACAGCGGTCCATCACCGTCCCAACCAGCATCCACCAAAACGAGGCCCGTTTACCAACGGCAGGGGCAAACGGCCAGTGGTTTCGTGTGCGACACAAATACAAACGCAGCCTTCAAAAGGCACGGTGAGCTGCAGGCACCTCGCTAATTCGATCTAATCCCCTGCACATGAACTTTAAGCTCGCGCCTGTAAAGTCAAAGGCGATACGCCGCAAGGTGCACGGAGCTAATTCGACGATGATTCATCTTCGGCGGCGTGGGGTTTGGTGGGGATTCTCATGCTTTCTTTAAGAGACCGTAGAGGGAGAGAATATGCCACCTCGACTCTGGGAGCCCTTGTAATGTGGATGGCGGCCGGGGTAAAGGTGACAGTGAGTGTCAGGGCGGATCAACGCACGCTTGCCAGGACTCGCTTTGGTGTGGTAATCCAGGTCGCTGGTTGGTGACCCCAGGGAAACCTCTTGTTGTCGCCGGGCCTTGTTGTTGTTTCAGGCAGTGCTGCACTTGGGGACCTGGCCGCGGCAGGAAACACAGGATTGCCTTTTTAAAAGGGATTCATATTTTTGACTTTCAACTGTTTTTTGTGATGTTATCATCTGCGTAAATCTGCGTCAATCTGTAGTGCTCATCGCCGGTTATGAAGGATTTGCTGTGGAGCGTTGAATGAGCTTCATACGGTTGTAAATAGGATATAAACTCATTTGTTGATTATTTTCCAAGCATTTTTTTATGGGACCATCTTTGGAGTTGTGTGTGAACTTCTTCGATACACATCTTTGCGCTATATCACTCGGAGAGTTCAGTTCACACCACACAAAATGTATCCATAGTGCTACTTCATACATATCTAACATGTGATGCATCACAAAGTGCAGATAGGCAGTAGTGCTGCTTATTGCATCGTACCTCACCAATTATGTATTCTTTCCTAGCTCTACCATCCAGCCGATGCGAGGTATTTCTTAAAGAGTCCCCCTCCCCCATTTCCTTCTGGTTGAGTTCCCATATCTCATTAAATCTTAATCTGTTATTCTCTGCCTTAAACTAACAGGAGATCTCCCAGGTACCTGGCTATCCAAACGTGAAATTCAGGAGATGCATCGGCTTACTGGATATAACCACAAAAGAAAACTCAACCCACATAATGTGAAAGAAAAAGCATATCATTTTTATATTTTTCTTTTTATGTTTTTCACCTAAACATTATGAATCTATTCCTGAGAGTCAAAATGGTGTGGGGGGGGGGCATTTCCTCCTCGCTCCTAAAGGCTCCACACTGACTTAGAGGCCATCAGCCAGACATTAAATGAGTCAAATTAAGTTTTTATTTTGAAGAAACAGGGACAGGAGGATACCTTGGGGGGGGGAAGGGCCAGTGAAGCATGAATTTGCATATGAGATGTGTTCCGTCGTTACCCTGGCAACAGGCAAAGGATGGCTTAGGTGAACAGAGAGGAAAGCAGAGCTGATTCTAATTTCACTATTTTAGATGTTTTGCTTTAGTAGTTACACAAATGGCAAAGTTATGACCTTTTATGGTTTTCTCCGGTGTTAGACATTGTAAGTATCATCCCATCTGGTAAAAAGTTGAAAATAATATGCACATATTGTGAACATCAGTCCATCCATGGCATAATGGGAAACCATGCAAGGCAGATTAGGGGTTGAGGGTTAAAATACCAAGGGGCAGAACAGAAAGGATGAAATGTGTCTGAAGGCAACACTACACGCAGACTCTGATTTAGAGTCCAGCCAAGTGTTGTATTTTAATCCGTTTCACTATTTGCTGCCTTTTCAACACCATCTCAAACACACACACACACACACACATACACACACACACACACACACACACACACACACACACACACACACACACACACACACACACACACACACACACACACACTCGTGCACACAGCTCCTATTGCAGCGAACTTCTCGGTGGTGAGAATGTAAAGGCACAAATCATTTCCCCTTCTTGTCATCATCAATCATAATTACGTGACAATTTCTTCACCTTGCATCAATTTGTGGCACGCAGATCAAACAGTGGTGTTAATGGGAGCTGCAGATTTCTTCTTAACCGTAATTCACATCATGTGGTGAGTGAAGTAGCCTTTAGGACCCTCCAGCCAGCGTTCCTAATATATTGTTTTGGTCTCCACTGTAAGGTGATACCCCCCCCACACACACACTCACACACACACACACACACACACACACACACTCACAGACACAAACACACACACACACACACACACACACATTCCGACAGACTCACAGACACACACACACATACACATACACACACACACACACACACACACATTCCGACAGACACACACACACACACACACCCACACACACAAAGACAAGCACACACATTCAGACAAACACGCACACACATACAGACAAACACACACACACACACACACACACACACACAGACACACACACACATTCCAACAGACACACAGACACACACACACACACACACACACACACACACACACACACACACACACACACACACACACACACACACACACACACGTACACACACCGGGGAATGCCAATATCTCCTTGGGTTCCGTATTCGGGGGTTTGGCGGCAGAGTTAGTCCGTTAGGTAATACGAGCTATTACAAATGTTCAAACGCATCGCGCTGATTCCGTAATCCTATAAGCCATTAATCGGGATACAATTGGCTCTTATGACGTTAGCCAATTGGAGCTATTAGACTTTTGTGCTTTGGTGTGTGTGTGTGCTGTGTTGCTGGATTCCTGCCAGTGTGTTTTGTGCTCTGGTTTCTGACTGTGATTTACTTTCTTATTGATTATGACAAGTAAACAAGGTCCAGTGGTCTTTAGCTACAGACATTAGATAAACTAGGTGCTCAAAGCTCGCCTGTGTAATTATGAATAATTGTGACCGTGGGCGTTTTTTTTTTGTGTGTGTGTGTGTGTTTGTGTGTCTGTGTGTCTGTGTGTCTGTGTGTGGGGGTATGTGTGAAAGAGTTTTTGAAACAACAACATAGGCAACCGGTTTCCAGAATCAAACCACAGCCACATCGCAATTTTCAAATAAAGTAATCTCAGTTTTGTAAAGGTTTACAAAGCTAGAGCTATAAATATTAAATATGTTTCCAATAACTGAAATAGCGAGCCTTTACATTCCAACTACAACTATACATAGTATTATAGTGTGGGTATAGCCTATGTGAAACAAAGTCTTGTCAAAATTGACTCTAGTATTTCTTCCAACGTATGTTTATTAAAGCACAAGGGGCTCATTTCACAGCCAGTGTGTGATGGTTTAGGCGTCCTGTCACTTTACACTAGTGTGATCCGAGGCATTGAGAGTGCTAGCACTTTCGAAGCTGACTCTGTGACTCAAATATAACTTGGATAACTTGTTGATGCCTGGAAATGGAATCGCTTAGTTTTTGTTGCTAGTTTGAGTCTCACTTAATTCACTAAGTTATTTGCAAAACGGTTAAGGTGTCACACATTTGAGTGAATTACTGCTAAGTGAAGTAAAACATGAACAAAATATTCATTTTACAGTGCTTTTGTAAAGGCCTACAACCAGTTTTAGATTAGTCGTGTTTAAATTAAAGCAAACCATTTGATTTCCGGTGCTCCGCTGAACCAGTTGAAATGTAAATGTTTGTTGGTTTATCTTCAGTGCTTTTGGTGAATTTCAAGACAGCACAGTAGCTTTACTAAACACACAAAGCTAAACATGTACACAGAGTGAGTTGACCTTTTGTTCTGTAATGTGCATTCAGTGGCGTGATGCATAGAATGTGATGCATAGATATTACATAAGGGACGAGTCCTGCAAATACCCTTTGACATGACATGTTGCGGAAGAAAACACATTATTTATTTGTGCTGAAGTGATCCCTAAAGAACACAAAGAGTGCCCAACACCAAAGACCGTAGCCTGATATTGGCGGTCCCATATTCTGTTCCACATATGTTCTCGCGTCTCTACATGGACCTCCCACCCTGGAGAACAGCAACCGGTTTCTAAATGGTTTTCCTAGTGTGCATTAGAATCAAATGAGGCCGGCTTACATTCATCCATTCAGAAGGCCTCTATTTCATTAATTCATTCATTCATTAAGCATTTTAATCATCCAGTGTTTCGTTCATCCATAAGTTAATCATTCTTCCATTCTCAAGCTTGCTGCGCTGTTTGACGTTCTCACAGCTGAGTGTCATAATGGAATGCTATCGGGCAGTCTCTCTCTCTCTCCCTCACTCTCTCTCTCTCCTTCCCTCACTCACCCTCTCTCCCTCTCTCTCTCACCCAATCTCACCCTCTCCTTCAACCTCTATCTCCCTCCCTCCTTCCTTCCCTCAACCTCTCTCCCTCTACCTCTCTCTTGCTCTCTTTCTCTCCCCTACCTCCCCCCTCTCTCTCCCTCCCCCCTCTCCCTCTCTCTCTCCCTTCTCTCTCTCTCTCTCTCTCTCCCTCTCTCCCCTCTTTCTCCCTCCCTCACCATCTCTCTCTCTCCCTTTCCCTCTTTCTCTCCTTCCATCTTCCAGGCCCTCACCCGACCGCTCATAGCTGCTCCACTTTAGCTCTGCGTGATGAACGGGGAGCAGACAGGCGAGAGAGGAACACCCTCCAGTCATGCAAAATGCAAAAGAAATACGACTTTTATTACGGCTCTTGGGCCGTGACATAACAATCTGTTCAACCCCCTCCCCCAACACAACCGCTGAATCTCTGAGCTGTTTTTTTTTTAAAATTGAATTTGCCCGCAGACTGAAGAAAGACCAGAGCTTCAGCATCGTTTGGTTCGAGGAGGACTGAGACAAACGTCCGCGGTAATCCGTGGGTCTCGTTGTGACAGCTCTTTATCTGTTGGTGCACCGCGTCATCGCCCTCTGCCACTTCTCGTGTTTTTCATCCCACTGGACGTTTGGACGAGCGGACGAATTGTGTGAATTTGCCGACGGCGTTGTGGATTCGAAGTATGGAGGAAAACACATAGGCCTGTTGAGTTTAGATTCCTCCTAGGCTCGTCTAGCGTATGAAATGTTCCTGGTTCGATCTGAAGGAATCCTTCACAAAGTACACTTCACGGTGGCTCAAATCCTTTCCATGGGTTTGTAGAGAGGATGAAAGGAGTTTAGCCTCTTGGTCTTTCAGGAATCCCAACCCGAGTTGTCTTTGGGTTTCCTGTCCCCTCCTGCCCATCACCATCTACCAAGCGAGCACAGACATTTATTCTCAAGATGTCTGTTTTCTGTCTCTGACAAAAGTTACAGACTTTTATTAATGAGCTGATTTAACCACAATGGTGTTTTGACTAGCGAGGGATTGCTGGTCTTTACTATGAAATTCATATTCATCTTGGTCCCATTACAACATGCCGGACACAAGATCATATTTACCTATTAGACATGAATCACATATGATATAGAGGAAACATGAGGTGCATGGGAATTGTAAAATCCTGCGTCCCAATTTAGCATGTTTGGTCATGTATCTCGTTTCAAAATGGCTTCCTGACAGACTCCAATTAGAGGTGGATGTTGACATGTCTTCACCTTGTAATCAGAGCCTATTTTGATATTTCCAAAAATACCCTCTGCTTACTCAAGAGATAGTAAACCATATTTTTGTTCTTCAGCCTCAGTTCCGCCATCAATAAATCATGTACGGAAAACACAAAACAAAATGAAAGCAAAGACCCACACTGCTCATTGATGAAGAGATTTTCTATACGGTCAGAGTAATACTTCTGTGTTAACTTTACAGTACACTTTATGACACAAAACATCAAATTGAACAGTTTTCTTCCAACAAGTTTTCTTCTTACAATGTTGAACTTTTTGCAAAAAGAAAGCATTAAACTGGGTATTAGACTAAATGCATCGGTTTACCTTGAAGAATTATGGTTGAAATTGTTTAGTTTTGGTTAAACTCAGTATTTGATGTGGGTTTGTGCTTAGGTTAAGCTCTGTGGGAAAGCCAATACATTCTGGGAAATGAGGACTGGAGAAGCCTGTATGGTTGGATCTTATCTCTAACCGGTTCCTAGGTGGTGCAGGTGTCTCGTCAATCACCCATGCACCTGATTGATGCCGGCTCATTGGTCATGACAGGTCCCATGAGAATCTGTTTTTAATCCTGTGTCTAAATGTCGAGCGATCCACACCATTAGAGAGATGAAATGCGCTCCGTGTATGGACTTTTTGTCTTTGTGTTATGTATAATTTAGTGTCTTTTTTACAGGTTTTTTACTCAAAATACATGCTAAAACATATTTAATACCAGCTATATATATCTGTATAATTCCGGGATTCGTGTCCCAACATGAGTTGAACCAGACACTGGTTCAACTGTTTCAGTTGCGTTACCTGTCAGAGCCACACCCCCTCACCTGTCCTGCCATAGAGCCACACCCCCTCACCTGTCCTGCCATAGAGCCACACCCCCTCACCTGTCCTGCCATAGAGCCGACTGGCCGGCCAAATCGCCCCCCAAAGAGCGGGAACCGAGTCGACCCTTCTGAGGCAATCCGGGCAGAGCTCTCAGGTGTAACTGTAATGCACAATGTCCTCAGTGTCCAGGGGATCTCTGCACCGCACACACACACACACACACACACACACACACACACACACACACACACACACTAAACCATACTGAGAGACACACACAGTGGTTTGGGTGTAGTGAGAGAGAGACACACACACACACACACACACACACACACACAGTGGTGTGTGCAGTGAGAGAGACACACACACCCATACATGCACACACACACACACACACACACACACACACACACACACACACTAAACCATACTGAGAGACACACAGTGGTGTGTGTGTAGTGAGAGAGAGACACACACACACACACACACACACACACACACACACACACACACACACACACACACACACACACACACACACACACACACAGTGTTGTGTTCAGAGAGCGAGAGAGAGATAGATGTGGTTCAGATTACCACCGGGTCCTCAGTTGTCTGGAGGAAGAGTAAGGCAATTCAACAGGAAATACACCGTCTGTCACTCGTCTCTCACTGGTGGTACTTAACATCCCCAGTCAGCAGAAATGGGCCTGGGTTGGTCAGAACCCAGACAGCTCTATAGATATGAATAGAAGCCGGTCTGGATGATCACTTAGCGAAACACTGCTGTTTGTAAGAAGTCCAACTGATATGAATATATCTCACTTGATTTGATAAAGTGTGAACGTTATAATGTAAGTATAATAGTATGATTAAAATAGTATTACAGAGCAAAAATTGTGGTTGAGTCAAACAAAGTTACACTCCAGCACGTACACTCATTTCACCCTTTCACATAGATAACAAAGACATTTATCATCATGTACCATTCACAGTCACTTGTCATCCGCGCGATCGACAGTTTTTCCCAGAACCCTCCGACGTCCGAAGCAATCATATTTATTGTAATCAACGCATTCACGACTCGGAACCCGCCGGCGGGCGGCTGCGGTGGAGACGCACGATCGCCTCTGCAGAGTCCGCAGGGAACCCGATCCGTCTAGTTCCTCGCGAACCAACTCGAGGCGCGCGCGCGCGCGCGGGGCGGGCACTCTCGCACAGACTCCGTGCCTCCAAGTGACATGTTAGTCGCGGGGCAGTCGATAGGCGTCCATTAAGCAGGGGTAGGCTGTCAAAGCAGCCGGTGACCTCCCCTCCTCCCCTCGGAGCCCGCTGGCCTGCGATGTCCGCATCAATATGAATTTCGGCAGCCGCAGAAATTCGAAATGTCCATTAGTCTCGAGTATCTGTTTCGCTCAACTTGTAGTATTGATCGATTCTCTGTGTGTGCTTGCACGCTTGCGTGTGTGTGTGTGCGTGTGTGTGCGTGTGTGTGTGTCTGTGTGCGTGTGTATTTTGTACAAAGTATGTACAAGGATCTTGGGAAAGAGGGGAAGAGGGGGGTGAACAGAACCACGTTCTGAGGTTCATTCGTTGGATAGATTTCTGTCACCATTGGAGGGTGGAGGTGCTGGTGGTGATGGTGGTGGTGGTGGTGGTGGCTGGCGGGGCTGGTTGGATTTTCTTGACAAATCCACTTCTTGACAAATCCTCTCTTCCCTTGGAACAGCCGTGGCACGCGTTATCGTTATCCCCCCCCCCCAGCCCAGCCCCAACCCTCGCCCCCTGCGGCCATGTTGCGGCGTGGCGTTTAACAGATGTGTTTGGTAACGTGAGCACGGATGAAACGGCCGGCGAGACGCTCGGGTCGGCCCTCAAGGTCAGCCCATTTCATCTCCGGGGCCAGGGTGTCGTGACCCCCTTGTCAGAGCAAATATGGTGCCGCAATATGGTGGCCTTGTCCCCCCCGCCCTCAAACACCCTGTCCACCCCACCCACCCCCCCACCCAGAGACGGTGGAACGCATCTGGTTGTTTTGTATGAACGACAACTTGTGTATTCTTGTGTAGATCTTTTGTGGCTCTCTAAACGGGACATATCCTATAGAAACGGGTTTGATGGCAAACGTCGGCCTTGCTTTAAAGAACCAAGTGCAGCATTAAAGTGGCTAAAGTTCAGGTTAGCTGCGCTAGCCGAGGTAGCTGTGTTAGCCGCATTAACTTCGTTAACTTCGTTCGTCGCTGCATTAGCTGTGTTTGCTCCATTAGCTGCATTAGCTGCGTTAGCTGCCTTAGCTCCATTGGCTATGTTAGCTATGCTAGCTGCATTAGAGCTCGTTTCTTGGGCAGGATTGGCGGTTCAAAAACACGACGACGGAGCATGGCGCTGCGGTGATGCCCACCTCTTGGGTCGCCCGCGATGTCGTATTCGTTCCCCAACCGTCCCCTCGTCGCTAGGGATGTCTCACCTTCGGCAACAGGCCCCGGCTGCCTCTTATGGAGGTCTGCATCTGCACGGGGAAGAGGGGAGCTACGACCAGTGGGAGCCGCGCGTCTTCCTGCAGGACTTTCCTTGTGTTTTCCTCTCTTACATCGACGTCTTGCCCCCCTCCCTCCCCTGGGGAGAGCAAGATGGCTGACCTCTTGGCTTTATTTATGTCTTGGCCGCCACTCTCTCCTGCGTCGGGGCCCTTTTCATCAGATAGGGCTCGGTGTAATCCCTGAGCCCCTATTCAATTTACCGGTGCACTCTTGTCACTCCAGGGCCCCGGTGATCGACCGGGCCCCCCCTCCCCCCCGGATCGATACGGCCCCTGAAAGCCCGCCTCAGGGGCCCCGCCGGCCCCCCGTGGGGGGTGTCGGGTGGCCCGACGTAATGAATGGGGTGTTGTTTATGTTGTAGAGGGCGGTGTCGCGCAGGCCTTTGAACAAACCACCTCCTTAGTGCAGACTTAGTGCAACGTACGCCGGACGGAGGGAGGGGAGATGGACGGGTTGGTGGGGGGAGTGCGGTATGGGCACGAGGAGAGGAAAAACCGGGAATGATTTTTGTATTTACCGCATATTAGGGAATGGCTTGTGTGAAGAACTGTGTATCTGTTTTTGAGTGAAAGAACATCGTTGGGGCAGTCCACTGGTTTAACCAAAAAACTGACAAACAGTATAAAGATTTTCTTGATTAATAAACAAGTTCTTACTGTATTTGTAAGGAGAATATACCCCTACCTTTATGGCATTTAGCAGACGCTTTTATCCAAAGTGACTTACAATAAGAACATTTGTCGTAAGAAAGTCAAACAATATATCGCTGTCACTACAATAAGGATGTTCATAGAACCGAGTGCAAAGCAATAACAATCGCTAGGTTAACCCATTCCCCATAGACAACAAAGATATCTAGGATAAGATGTTACATAACTAAGTGCTATCACTAAATACGACATACAGTAGCGTTCATAGTGTATTGCTCACCGTAATGAGTTAGTTAAATGCAAAAGGTATTAGTAATCGGAAAAAAACAGGAGTGATAGCAAACATATAGGAGAGACTGTATAAAATCTTCCCAACATGCTAGCCAGTGTGAACTGGGAAACCAAACATGGGAGCACATTGCAGGTTTTGCATAGCGAGTGGATGCAAATCATGCAACGCGACTGTGAATCCTGCCGGTGCAGACAAGTCAGCGTCCACAATGTTTTCTTAGCTGTGGAGAAACAACATTCGACGTGCCTGAGAAGGTCAACGATATGAGCGTGCAACGCTTTTTAATGGCGTCGTCTCCCTGCCTCCTATCAAACAGTAGCGCTGCGCTACATCATTAGCACAACAACGTGCACAATTAGCAGCCGAAGAGCCGCCAGGCCCGGCATAACTCAAGGCCCCCACCCCCATAATGTCATCGGCGGCGATTATGAGTCCAATACTTGCTTGCCTGCGCAGCAAGTGCTCGTGGCACAGTTTGTGGCGTGTGAAGCATATGGGTGTGAGCATGAGATGAATCGCTTATTATCATGGCAATTAAGCATCCATTGAAACATTCAGATCTGGTTACCAACAACGCCCGGGGAGGGATGATTGACATTCACAACGCCTCTTCTGGTCGCCATTTTGTTCTCTTCGGAGATTTGATGAGACATGACGATGTGACGATGTCTCGAAGACGTGCCGAATGCCTGGCTATGACAGGGTTGTATTAACCAAAATAATTGAAATGGGCAAATGGTAAACACGCACATACACACACTGAACAATACTGAGACACACACACACGCACATGCCCACAATTAACCAACCTGAGGCACACACACACAAACACACAGACACACACACACACACACTTAGCCAACCTGAGACACACACACAGACACACACACACACAAACACACAGACACACTCACACACACACACACACACACTTAGCCAACCTGAGACACACACACACACACACACAATAAGCCAACCTGAGAGACCCGCAAACACACACCCCAACACAAACACACACACATACACACACACACACACACACACACACACACTAAGCCAACCTGAGACACACACACACACACACACACACGCTAAGCCAACCTGAGAGACACATACACACACACACACACACACACACACACACACACACACACACACACTGAACCATACTGATAGTCGTGCACATATTCAAAGCATGTCGGTGGTAGGCATCCTCTCCAGCCTCTCGCGCCACAGATCCTTCATAAACGACCTTGTCACTCGCAATTTGGGCATCGATGGCTTCAGAGCAACAGGTTAAGAGAACTATTCGCAACGTTGGGGGGTGTTTGTCGGTGGTGGGGGTGAAACGAAGCGATGTTGGGGCGCCGTTTAGCTCTGGTTCTGGGGAGGCGGTGGCGGTGCTCACGATAGCAACTGAGCCCAAACAGAAAGTGAAAGTCCTGGTTCCTCTTACTGAGGTCACCGCTGGCAGGGAGTCAACCGTATGTTTTTGGAAGGGAAACCACACATCACCGTCAGCGGTGCCTGAGCGCATGTTAGGGACCGCTAACCCTAACCGACCCCCCCCCCCCCCCCCCCCTCCCCCCCCCCCCCCCCCCCCCCCCCCAGCCCTGGGTGGTGGGGGTCGGTGGGGGAGGAACCAGAGCCCCACAGACCCCACCAGACCCAGGGTCTGGTGGGGTTATCTATAGACCCCACCAGACCTCTGGGCAGCCTGTGGGGTCATTTGAACCTTGTGGTTGGAGCTTACAGTGCTTACAGAGAGAGAGAGAGAGAGAGAGAGAGAGAGAGAGAGAGAGAGAGAGAGAGAGAGAGAGAGAGAGAGAGAGAGAGAGAGAGAGAGAGAGAGAGAGAGAGAGAGAGAGACATAAAGGGAGAGTGGGGAGAGAGAGCGAAGAAACGTGCGCTCACAAGTGTCCCAACCGACATTGGCAGGAAGAGCCAGGAAGTCTGGCGACTGTAAAACCTCGCTGCCGGCACCCCCCCCCCCCCCCCCCCCCCCCCCCCCCCCCCCCCCCCCCCCCCCCCCATCCCCCGACCCTCCACACTCCCCTGACACACACACACACACACACACACACACACACACACACACCGCACACGCACACTATAATAAACACCATAATAATCCCTTGATGAGTTCTAGTACTCCACTTTTTTTTTTTTTGAATACTCAAATTCTAATTAGATAATGATGATATTTGTTTTTTTGTTTTTTGTACTGTAGTATAAGTAGACAATACTTTAAGAAAACACATGACTCTGGAATAAGTACTCTCATATAAACATAACATTTTACCCCAAAAAGAATAAAAATACTTAATATCTGTCAATTGGTGGCCTATCGTATCCCCCAAGTCTTACAATAAGTTCTCGAGTGTTGGCTCGACTACATACTGAATGGGAAAGCTCTTTCACATGTTGTAAACAACAAACAATTAAACAGGGTATTTGTCATACTAAAAATGAAAAGTAAACAGATTTACTTAATCTAATTGCCAGTGAAATATCCCGATGAATCCAATAAAATTATATTTGCTTTAAATGATCATTCTTGATTGACACATCATTGATGTGGTTTTTAAGATCTTTGAAATCCATGGGGGCTGTAAATGTAAGTATTTGTGCTTCTTAATTATAAACTTTTTACTGGTCTAGAGAGAGAATTATAATAATAACCAAATTATATTAGGGTTTAATAACAGGTGGTTTATTATATTAATCTCCACTGAAAGAAGACAGCAGAAGATAATGAATAATCCAACTATGCATTTCAATCCAATCAATTCCCTCCTCGAAGTCCAATCACTCAACGACTGCGCATGTGCATGGCATACAGTCTTTGGAAGCGCGAGGTGGACATGAGGAATTTCAGCAGAACGCTGATTTGCGCGCAGAGTGAGTTGGTTGAGTGAGCAGGTCAAGAGAGGCGAGGGCGCTGATTGGCTGCGACAGGGAGAGAGTCGGAGAGCGCGGAGAGAGGCTCCTGCTCTGAAAGGGCCAATGACCCGGAAACGGTGTGCAAGTGCAGCCTCGCGGACTTTTTTTGCGAAGAGGTTCAAATCTCGGGGACGTGCAGACGCGGTGCGAAGAACGCGATTACATTGGGAGGATTTTAATTTGTTGTATTTGTAGTTGCTGTTTTGTTATCTATAACGGATGGGTGCATTGCATTGAACTTCTCCCAGCACTACACACACACACACACACACACACACACACACACACACACACACACACACACTCACTCACTCACTCACTCACTCACTCACTCACTCACTCACTCACTCACTCACTCACTCACTCACTCACTCACACACACTCTTAACCTTTTTTTAATAATAAAACCAGCCAGTTAATGACAAACTGTCCAATATCAGCTAATTCAACTTAGAAATAAGATGTATTAATGTCTTGAATTTGCATAGAATCTTTGAATCTTGCTTCAGCTATAGGCCACATTTTCACAAAACTATATTATGTTTAACATGTTTTCATCATGTTCTTAGTAACACAAATATCGCTGCAACCTGACACACACACACACACACACACACACACACACACACACACACACACACACAAAGCCGTATTACTCCAGAGAACGATCTTTTATACAGATTCTAACTGTATAAAGACAATGGTGGCTACATGAGATTGTCATACTACATTATGAAAAGCAAATATAAAGATTTTTTTTGGTAGTACGGACCTATAAAAAAATTTAAAAAGCACACAAACGCAGCTGACACGAGGATATAGGCCGAAATGTGAGCAAGTAGGCCTGTCCGTTTTTTTTAAGAGATTTTCAAACACGAATTTATGCGTACAACTTTATGTTTCTTGAAAACTAAACTAAAGGAACTGTAAAATTAGCATTCCTTCCTTCCAGAGTTCAGACCATCAAGGCACAATTGGAACATGTAATATTGTTGCTAACTTTGACCTAAAGAGAACCATTTCCAGTAATAGTTTTAGTAAGGTGTAGAAAACTTAGGCTAGACCCTACATTTTGATTGGATATATTAGGATAGAACAATGTGTGAATGTCTATACCATTTCCCTTTGATCCATTTTAAATGCAAACATTTTTAAAACTTTTGAAACTTCTCCTGCTGTTATTCTTTAATTTATAGCTAAGTTGTGGGACATCTTCATCCATGTTACGTTTTCATGGGTTTAAAGACCGGGGGAAAAAAACATTTGCCCTAAAATGACCTTGGAAACCAAATGCGCTATAATAGACGTACTTAGACATAATAGATATACTTGTATTGTGCTTCCACCAAACACATTGAAATGTCCCTTCTATTCAATGCCATATTTGATAGCTTTGAGCCTTTATTCTGACTATAATTTGGTCATTCAATTTTTTTGGACAGCCAATTCTCTGAAACTTGCAAGTGTGTACTGCTTTTATTGCATTTATTCGTTATTTTTACAATATAAATGCAATTGAACAGCTTTAGAATCGGTCGTATGAAATGTGAAGTAAAAAAAAGATATTACGGGGTTTGTATATAAGGCCGTATGAATATCAAAGGAGGACAATGACAAGAAAAGTTTCCCATTGCAGATTCATCTTCGCAAAAAATAAACCATGAACGAATTCAACAGGGTATAAAATTGATAGTGTTAAACGATAGCTACATACAGTAATCCTTTGACATAATGAAGATACATTCATTTAAATGGCATTACTGCATAAAGTAAAATGATTGATGAATATCCGATATGGACTTCTTTGATGCATGCATATATTGCTCATGGTAAATTGAATATGAGTTATTAATCATGTAATCATGGTATAAGAATAATCATAATATAATAATCATAATTAATAACAACTTTGGTCGGGAAAGTGGTACATGCATATCTTGATAGATGTTTGATAACTGATAGAAAAGCTGTGTATAAGAGAGCCTCTATATAAAACTATTCCTACAACGTCTCCAAAAGGTCCAGTTTTGAAATGTCAATCGGAGTTCAAGTAAGGCTGCCACCGTCCGCTGAAGTCCTTCAGTACATCCATACCCGGGGGTCACCCGTTGGTCTCAAAGAGGCTGAAATACTTACCCGCATTGGAAAAGTAAATGTAAGGCGCAGGGTTCGTTGTGGTTCCGTACATCATGGGGAAATGCATGGGCACCAAACATCCTCCCAGTAAGTTGCTATCTTTGTAAAAAGTCGGTAATTGTACATTTGTCGCAGCGTCCGAATGATGGTGATCCACTGGTCCTTCCAGGTCTGTAGATATCTGTCTCTTCAGCTTATTTCGACGGTTCTGAAACCAGATTTTCACCTGAGTTTCGGTCAACTGCAGAGAATTGGCTAGACAGGCCCTCTCTGCGCTGCTGAGGTACCGCTTCATGTTGAAGGTGGCCTCCAGCTGAAACACCTGTCTTTTGGAGAAGATGGTGCGCGTTTTCTTCTTCACCGACGCCTTCGCGTCCTTGCCGGCCTTCTGTGGCTCCGACGTGCCGTCGTCGGAGGAGCTGTGTGCGCTCTCGGACCGGGAGCGGCTCTCGAGCGCCCGTCCGGTCTCCCGGCAGACCTCGAGCGCATCGGATGCGTCGCAATGCAATCGGGTTGTCCGCGCTGTGAAATGAAACGTTACACATTTGAAATAATTAAAACATACTTATTTCGTGCAGGTAGAGTACACTTAACAGTGTGATGTGTTGCTAAACTCTTGATCTCGTCGTGCGTTAAAGCGCCAAACAGAAGGCGCCGCTGAAATAGTGGACAGAGGTGACACCGGGTGGTTAATACATGCTTTGGCATGTTTGCAATCACTAAAAAATGCAAGTTTATTCACTCACCCAGCTCGTACGACAAGCTGTCCGCTTCGTGGGGCCTCCGGATGTCATACAGGTCGACCTCCTCGTAGCGGGGTGGAAAGTCGCTTTTACAAACGCCATACGTCTCTTCCTTCGCGTTGGGCGCCTCAAAGTTGTTGTTTTGTTTGAGATTTAAAATATTGTCAATAGTGAACGCGAACGAAGCAGTCCGACATGGGTAGTCCTCCTTGTTCATCTTCCCAGGGCGCGTATGGCACGTATCGCGATAACAGACGTATACATCCACGACCACCGCTCCGTGCGCTCCGAGCCGCGATGCTCCTCCGTTCCAACTAGAGCCACGCAGAGCCGGGCCCCGCGTCGTTACTCAGCCAGCCGGAAGACCGAGGGTTTAGCCGCTTTTGATTGGTGATATCCAGGCGTAAACACAGCAGCCGCGCGCACGTTGTTTCCGGAGGGGCGGAAACCACGTGCGCGCGGCTGCTGTGTTTTGAACGCGGTTGCTGTGTTTTTTTACACACACACACGCACACGCACACGCACACACACACACACACACACACACACACACACACACACACACACACACACACACACACACACAGAAATGGATATTGTTTCTGTCTATTGCGGAATTTTGGGTTTATGTTCAGCAATCCAACTCTGATGCACAGACGGATATCGCGTGTGCTTGTGTGTTTGAAACTTTTTTCGCGTTTCGCGTGCAAGCAAAACGGTACACATCGCCCCTCCTCCTCACCCTCCTGAATCTGTTTTTCATGTTTGTTTGATAATGAGAAGCCTAAGATCATATAGTGGCGAATCTTATTATTTTTGGTTGGCCTTTATGCCTGTGCTCTCATCTAAACAACTGGAATATTAGTTTATAACATTTCATTTGGATATTGGCTAATAATTTAAGTATCTGCATATATTGCCCTTTCCAGAAAGTATAGAACACAGTGATTAGAGAAGACGACTTTAATGACAGGTTATGGTGACACCCTGGCGTGTGTATCCAATTGCATATGAAACGTGTGAAGCTCAGTCTAAAGATATCGGCTAGAAATAAAACACCATTCTCTTAAAACAATAAAAAAAACACGATAACTGATCGTGTTTCACGGTGAACCATTGAAAGACTATACCACGAGCAACACGTTTGTATTCTGCGTTGCTTGTCATTTATTGGTTGGCCCCTCGGGGCCCCCTGATAAAGTTGTGCACCTCAATCTCTGCGACACTTTTCGAACAGATATCCCCCCGTCAAAATGTACCGTGTTAGTGCGTGTGGCCTTAACTCTGTACACTCATACCCGACCGGTCATTTGTGATGTCACAAAAGCCAGCGGGTGACCGAGGTGATAGGCCAGGGGGTGGCTGAACGGGTTCGAGTATCCAACCAAAGACGACGGCGACGAGGATGCCATCATCTGCGGCAGAGTCACCGCCGCTGAGTTTTCGTGGTACAAAATCGGCACGCGCACTATCCTCTGGGTTGAGAAGGCGGGGATCTCTCCCGCTTGGCCGCCCGCCTCCATGTCGGCCGCGAGCTGCCTCTTCCACTTGTTCCGCCGGTTCTGGAACCAGATCTTCACCTGCGTCTCGGTGAGCTGCAGCGTCGCTGCGAGCGACGCGCGCTCCGAGCTGCTCAGGTAGCGCTTCCGGTCGAAGGTGGACTCCAGCTGGAACACCTGCGTGCGGCTGAAGACGGTGCGCGTCTTTTTTTTCCGTTCCGCGGCCTTCGGGTTCGTGTTGTCGTCCTCATCGTCATCATCCTCGTCATCACCGTCCACCACGTGACGGTTGAGAGACGAGGCGTGACCGCGCGCCTCGGCTGCATCTTGGACCTCCGCCGTTGGACTCTCACCTCCTCCTCCTCCTCCTCCTCCTCCTCCTCCTCCCCCTCCGTGTATGTCCTCCTCATCCTCGTCTCGTGAGTGTTCCCGGTCGCTGTCTCCTCGGCCCAACCCGGTGCCGGTCGGGAACTCTCGGTCGCTGGTGGACTGAGGAGAGTTCGACTCCACCGAGTTCCCGGGACGGTAAGACCGCGATGGAGCTGCGTTCAAGTTCACGAGAAGGTCGTTGTAAAATACATTCATGTAAATAATTGATCGAATGAATAATGAAGCATACGCCATGCAAACACGTCTCATCCTTTGGATGGAAATCGGTCATTTACGTTTATTTGCTGATATATTTGTTTTATCGGCACTTTACCTTACGCACACGGGGTAAAAACAACAACATTACAGCCTTTACTGCAGTAGTAGAGTATTAACTACTTCTACTATTACTATTACTGCTACTACTACTACCACTATATAGGCCTACAGCAATATATATTAATATACATAAATATAAAGCGCCATCTATTCCACATCACAATCGAACGACAACAAAGCAGAACGGAGACTCACTGCTTGAGCTGTCCTGAGCTTCTTCTGCCTCTCCTCGGGACGTCCCGGAGCGGCCTAGCACCTCCACGGAGAGACTCGTTCTCTCCTCCGCGCCTTGTTCCACCGAATCTCTTCTGCACGTGCTGGTCAGCGTGGACCGAAGCAGGTTTTCGATCAAAAAGGACGACGGAGGTCTGGAAGAACGAGACGAGGAGCAGTGGGGACTCGGGTCCGTCGGGTCCCGGTCGTGAATCATGTCGATGCGTTGGTCGCCCCGCACCACCGCGTTGGTCTTCACGCAACCGACTGCCGAAGTGTCATTCCTGCGGATGTATCCCTCGCTTATCGCTGCCTCTTCTTCACCATCCCGATAAATCCAAAAGGAAGACGGGCGAGACGCCCACGACTGTTTGTGTGTGTGTGTGTGTGTGTGTGTGTGTGTGTGTGTGTGTGTGTGTGTGTGTGTGTGTGTGTGTGTGTGTGTGTGTGTGTGTGGTTGTGTGTCTGTTGGTATGTGCGTGTTTGAGAGAGAGGATATGAATGTGGGCCGCGAAAGATACGCTACCAAGCTTTCGAGTTAACCTCAGAGAGCGAGTAAATTACGCACGATAAAACCCAGCATCTTTGGATACGCGCGATCTTCTGCCTTTAGGGGGGAGACGAGACCGTCTCCCTCTCTCTCTCTCTCTCTCTCGCTCCTCAGATGGTTTATTTAGGTCAATTAGAGTGTAAAGGCAAAGCAGAGATACACTCATGTCCTCAGGCAGGAGTTGAATAGGTCCAGGGAGAGAGAGATGACGAGTAGGAGCGTCTTGGAGAACGGAACAGCACCGCCAATGGGTCGCGGTTCGTCCGTGCAGCCTGTCAATTAATTATGACAGCACTTCACTTTTCTTAATTGCGCATCGTGTTAAATAAGTAAAACGCCATATGATTCATCGCAGTATATCTATTTTTAATTATATTCATTTCACTAATGTTTGATTTATCTGGCAATAGATAAATCAAACATTATACAGTAAAGATCACATCGTAAGAATGATCCTATAGTTGATTTAAATATATTAAAGTTGGGTAGTTATATTGGTCAATAGTTTGATGAAATGTGACCCAACAACACAACAATAAGTTCATATTAATTTATGGGAGAAGTTCGTTTTATGGGACAGAACCTGTTATATTAGTGACTTTCATCGTGTTGTTCATTTCATCTTTCCATTCATCTTTCAAATAAGCAAACATTGGAAAAGTGTTTTTAATAATATCATTTCAAAAGTGTGTGTGGCTGCGTTAGTGTGTGTGGTACCTTTTAATTGCAATTATAGCCCTACATCTTCGTTTAATAATGGTCTTGACAATAAAAATATGATAATGTTGAAAATGAAAATAAATACTCATAATAATAGTATGCCTATTCAGAATAATAATTATAATAAGAAACATCTTAGTGTTGATAAAAAAAAATGTTTTATCAACTTAACTTTCCAAAAATTAAATTCAAATATTACTTTATTAATCTAAATGTATAAGTGATATCTTTGTAATAATATTATTTAGTTATTGCAACTAAACTTGTGGCATTTGCAGTCCCACATTTCCGAGAACTTTACCTCTGTTTATTTTTTATTAGTAGTAGTTTTTCTCAGGGAGCTGGCGGGTGCACCAATAAGGGCCGTGTATTATCTCAATAAAGAATTACTAGCCTAGAGATGACTGACAGTACTTTCATTCAGAATCCAAAAGCCTATTGATTGAGGTTTAATTTTATTAATCACTAAAATAATTGATTGTGGAGCTATTCCTATTAATTGTGTGTTTTTGTTACGATTCAGTTTCTAAACGAATTAAGCCTAGTCAGGCGTCAGCCGTCGACTCGCAATATGTTTTAGACACTTGTTTGGTAGCTCTTTGTGGGTTAAATATTATTATCAGATGATTTGCCCCGATATTTTTTTCCGTAACTTTGCACTTTATAACTAAAAATTGTAAATTCTTGGAGCATTACCTGATTGAGTTTGGCATCATGAACATTAAAAGTGGGCCTACACTTTACCAAAAGTCAGCTCAACAGTTAATTTTTATATTATATATTTAGCTCGAATAATCAAAAATACTTTTTTTCATGACAAAACCATAATGTTTCACATGTGTTAAACAAATGTATTGCGTAAAATAACAAGGTTAAGGTATACAATATTCAATTATACTGATAGATTTTCACTATTGTAAAATGACAATAAACTGGGGCTATATTCAAATGAGGTAATTGATTTGTTATTGTTTCCCCTCCCCTTGTTCTACTAAACTTCCTCATCATTACTCCCTTGTAAAAGAGATACTGAATCTCAACGGGATTATTCCTGGTAAAATAAAGGTAAAAATAAATAAATAATACGTTGTATCATCATGAATAAACGTCCATCCAACTAAAACAAAAATAACCTCAGAACCCTAATGATGTTCAACAGATTCCTCCCCATCCATTCTTGCTTTGATTGCCAGTATTCCCTTCGGTAATGAAATCCATTGTGAGTCAAAATCCCAAGACTGAAACTACAATATCATTAGCGTGGATGTGCGTTTTGCTTCCAGACGAATCCTCTTCTCTTCGCTGTTGTTGTTGTCTTAAGCGAATATAATGCCAAGGCTGCATTAAAGGTCTACCCGGGCAGGGAATCCCCCCCCCCCGCCCACTCCTGCGTCCATTACGCACTGCGCGCGTCCACGAGTCAACAGTAGGTCACAACATCGATATGCGCGAGGAGCCGCTTTCATTCATAGGTCAGAGCCACCGCAGCCCACAATGCAGCAGGGGTGTGTATGAGGTCGCGGTGATCCCGGTCGTCTTGGCTGGGCCTTAACGGAGCCAGTAGACCGGAGAGGCCCTCTTTACGCTGCGCCCGCAGCACGGACGTATTGATTGAGGCTGAGTGATGTCGTCAGCTCTTTATGTTGTTGTAGATTTCTTCGCAGGACTCCCTGCAGCCGATGTGCAGCGGTTCGAATCCTCTTTCCGCGGTTTTCTCTGTCCCATCCATGAATTCAACTTCCGTCTCTTCAATTTAAAATGGGCCACCGTTAAAGGAAAACGGGGGGAACAGGGGAGGGGGAGGGTCGGTTTAGTGGGTTTTCATACTTAATACCGGCCAGACACAACTTTCTAGAAGACTACTTCAGACGTAGGGCTGCGAGCACTGCCAAATAGGTCAGTGATCATTGCGGGAGACACAAACACAGACAAGCACACACACACACACACACACACACACACACACACACACACACACACACACACACACACACACACACACACACACACACACACACACACACATCCCGGGGTCAGACCACTGCAATCATTGGAGAGTCTGCATTTTGACAAATCCTTCTACTCAGGACCCCCCCCCCCCCCCCCGCCCATGACCATTCAAAGTGACACATAGCTCTCCTGTGCCCTAACCCCCCATTTACCCATCACCCCTCAGTGCCCCATTCATCCGGACAGGCCAAAAGGCATTCTGGGAACTGTGTGGTGGCTGCAAGTTTCTCCATCGGTCAACAGATGGCTAGAGATCCGGAGTGTTCTACAGACTACAACTGTTACACCGTACTTTGTGGTGTTGTTGTTTTTGTTGTTGTTATTGGGGTTGATGTGTATCTTTGAGAATGAGGGGTTTCAGGGTCTCTGTGCGGTGGTGGGAGCTGTTAATGGCAGTTTGTTTAACCCCGTGAGCAGCCTATTAACCCCTGTTACCGCCAGCTCATCAGCTCGCTACAAAGAGAAACAAGAGGTTTGATATTTTAAGCTTGTTAGGGCTTAGTGCCAGAGAACTCTCTCTCACGCCCTGAGTCGCTCTCTCTCTTTATGTTGCTCTTTACCACTCTAACTTTCTATGTTATAGTATTCTCTCTCTCTCTCTCTCTCTCTCATTCTCTCTCTCTCTCTCTCTCTCTCTCTCTCGCTCTCTCTCTCGCTCTTTCATTCTCTTTCTCTCTCTCTCTCTCTCTCTCTCTCACTCTCTCTCTCATCCTCGCTCTCTCTCACTCTCGCTCTCTCTCTCTCCCTCTCTCTCTCTCTCTCTCCAAACAATTTTGCTATCTATCATATATTTATACTTTCCTTATAGTTGAGGTTGTATATTCAGGTAGTATAGTATATAGTATGCAGTATAGTTTAAATGACTATACTTTATACTTGGACCTAGGCCTATTGTCCTGCAATGTTATTGAAGAATACTATTAATATATAACTATGTATGGTGTACTAAGGTATACAATATGCTATATATGGAATATTTTTTTCAAATGTCTATGATAATCATTCCCCACAGAGCTAATGGCTGATAGGATCGATGGTTTTCACTTCACCGCCTCGGCATTAGCGATCATTAGCTCCTCTTTCGGAGGCGTATACGCGCCGGGGCGGGAAATGTTAATCACGTGGGATAAGTGCTGCTGCCCCCAGCAGGTAGGACGGAGCAACACAGGAAGCACGGCGCATGCCTCAGGAGCCGGAACAGAGCGGCACTTTGGGATGGATCACAGAAATACCTCAGCTGTAGCTTACGTGGCTTTAGGAGAAGAAACCGTCAGCATCGACCCCCACCCCCCAGTCAGTAAAACTTTTTTTAATTTTATTTTTAAAAAGTTAATCATTTGTACAAGGAGTCAGAGTCGTTGTAGAACATCCCAACTGTGTGTTTTGTGCTGTGAGGCTTGTGTATTAAAATTTGGTCAACAACCTCAAAGACACTCACACACTCACAAACACGCACTCAAAGAAACACACACACACACACACACACACACACACACACACACACACCCACACAGACTCGCAAACACACACTCAAAGACACACACACAATCACACGCATGCACACACACACACACACACTCAAAGAAAAACATGCACGCACGCACACACACACACCCACACTTACACACACACACACACACACTCAAAGACGCACACTCAAAGACACACACCACACACACACACACACACATAGACACACACACACACACACATAGACACACACATACTCAAAGACAAACATGCACGCACACACACAAACACACACACACACATACACACACACACACTCAAAGACGCACACTCAAAGACGCACACACACACACACACACACACACACACACACCACACACACACACACACACAGACACTCAGACACTCAAAGACACTCACGCACACATAAACGTAAACATAAATGCATCCACTCACACGAACACACACACACACACACACACACACACACACACACACACACACACACACACACACACACACACACACACACTCGAAGACACGCACACACACAAACACACATACGCGAAGACACGCACGCACACACAGACACAGACATTTAGATGGACAGAAAGAGGCGTAATCGCAGACACACGCACATATTCAAATAGACACACACACACAGACACACATATACACGCACACGCACACAAACCAAATCGCGTGAGAAAGAAAGCGAGCACACTCAGGGTGGAGAGTGCTCAGCCCCCCCCCCCCCACCAAGGTCAAAGCACTTCTGTCCTATTAGCTTATGCACACGGAGCCCCTATTTCAATAAATCATGGCCCAGAAGGCCTTCTCTGAGTGGGGTACAGGGGGGGCATTGTTGCGTGGGCACAAGGCCCGTTCATATAGACCCGCATCGTCAGATGAGAATATCCAATTAAAAGTTACATTTCTTAAACAAAAGAGGCAATCTGTTGTTATATAAGGGACCTTTGTGACGTGTTTGAAGAACATAATTGCTGTTCGAGGCCGACAATTATCTAATCTCCCGATACGTAGTTTGTAAAAAAAAACGTTCAGATTTTATTTTACCAAAGTTCGTAGTTTGCCTGTACATAAATTATATATATATATATATATAAATATATATAACAACCCACTATAATCGGCTAGTAATTGAGGAACAGGAAGCCTGGCCTCGCCGGTCTACATTTCCTCCAATCATTGGGGGCCAATCTCTAGTTCCTCCCCAGCGGCCCTAATAACATCCGATATGATTAAAAATACATGGCAGGGGCAGGGCGGGGTAAGCGCGAGCGTCATGAAACATGAAAGAGGCCGCGCTTAATGTAGGCCCTCGTGCCTCCAGGACACGCTGCCCGGGAAAGGCGTGCTTTCTCTCGGCCTGTCACGCGACTATTTTTATTTTTTTGCGGGGTATTTTGTTTTTCACAATTTTTGAGTTTTCTTCCATGTATTTGTTGTGTTGTTTTTGAAAGGATGGGGGTTACGTTCGGGTCTATTTCGTGTTAAGACTAGGCCTTTATTCAGGATAATTAACCGACTTTAAGTCATTCAAAAAGTGTAATAAATGCATTATTCGTTAGGGCTTTAATATAATAAAACTAGTAATATAGGTTAAATCAATGTATCAGACATTGAAAAATTTCAGATTTTTATGATTTGGGGTTTTATGGGCCTATATGATTAATTATTCGTTTTCGATCAAAGGGTCCGAGTCCCACGGCTGGATATTTCTGTAAAATTCGGATTATATCAATGTCCTTTTTTTAATATCTAAAAAGGACATTTCGTTTTTTACATGACCTCAACCTTTGAGAATCCTGGCTTATACGAAATAGAATAAATCGACTACATTGGGTGATCAAAAAACATGGAGGACTACCTCACTAATATTTATAGAAACAATTGTAACAGGTCTTTCGAATGAAGAGCTGATTGGGTCTGTATTATAGCAATATTATTATTATAATAATTATAGAAATTACAAATAAAATGCATTATTCTTGGAATTCTTGTTTGTTGGAAAAAATTGTCTGCCGGTATTGGGAAAATATTACAAAATAAATATACTATACAAAATAATATGTGTGCGTTTGTGTATATATGTATGTATATCCATAGCCTATATCTATACAAATAAATAAATATATATATATATATATAAAATATATATATATATATATATATATATATACACACACACACACACACACACACATCTTTTTGTGCATACATAGGCCTACATACATACAGCAAACCGCTGTTTTGCACCACAGAACGCAAGACTTGCACATTAATTCATGCGTTTTATGAAAGGTAAATAAAATGTGGGAATAATTCGGCCTATAATTACAACTAACGTTATCAACGAATGCCGTTAACCAACTCGGCTGAAGATGAGTCTGAGGCTGAGCTGTGGACAATACTGTATTATTGAGAAGTTTTTAGGACAATGTGGTGCGCCTAATGTGCGTAAAACTAATTTGACTAAAATTATTGTCAACACATTTTTTAAAGCAGTAAAAATAGTTGCATTCAAAAATCTATAGTCTTTTGTAGGCATATTTGTAATGCTGATTTTCTATCCTTTTTCCACTTATCATTAATTTAAGTTTCTTAAGAAATTGTTTGTGAATTTTTTTATATTTTGGGCTATTTAAAGTATTTTATTTTTAAGCCAATTCAAGCTTTAATATTTTACTTTTGATGGTTTATTCACCAATAGAACTTCAAAAGTAGGCCTAAACTTATCTCACCACAAAAATGGGTTCCAGTCAATAAGGTTATATAAACAAAAACAATTTTAAGTCAACCCAAAATTTCTCTGTTCTAGTTTTACCATGGCAAAGCTTTGTTACAGCGTAACGACGATAATTGTTGATCTAACATCTGAACAACATTTTAACAATGATAAACCTAATTTGTAAAACTTATTCATCAATAATGGCACTAGGCCAGATACTGTATGTTTAAAATTTCATGTTCTTAAAGCAAACACAGACAGACGGACACACTCACGCACTCACAGACGCACTGCAGAAGGCATACGTAGCCTCTGTCAAAAGAGACACATTGGTGGAAACCCTAAATTAAACTTTGACCTTTTAAAACCGCCCCAATGTGAGTGGTCCATCGTTTGAACAGGACTGATGAATGAAACAAAAGTGACAATTGCACTTTCTAGCCAACATTCAATCAAACTCAAATCAAAGGAGGTTATAGTAAGAATAATAAGTCACAAACAGTATGTGTGTGTTTTGAATGTAAACATTTGTTATTGAAGGCCTTTATGTTGGAGTCATATTCCTTAGAATACGGAAACTATTATAATAGATTTTGAGCCCAGTTAAAGCCCAGCACTACCCCCTGTTGGATGGTTTTGGTATTACACTGACATCACGCCTAACATTGACCCAGGTGACACCATTATGGCTGTTATGGCGGCTCGCCGCCAGTGGCAAAAACTAGTCACCCACAAGGAGCTGGCCAGATACTCCCAGGGCATACACCTTTTGAGATTGCTTGGACCCCCACTCACAGGTAGAGCCCATTCAATACCGAACGAGATGTGGTTTATTCCTTAGGCTTACTACTACCACCACCCCGTGTCCGGTTGATTTCGTAGTTATTTTTTTAAAGATTAAATATATATGTTCTTAGAAAAAGCGCCCTCTAGTGTAGGATGTACGATTTACATCCACCGTGATAGCCGACCTTAGTGTACCCCGGACAAGTGTATCAACGGACAACATTCTGAAATCAAGCTGAGCATGATTAATTCATCAAACAGGAAGAGCAAATCCAGGTGAAAGAGGTAAGTGTTGGGGTAAAGTTAGCTTTGTGTGTAGGCCTATTGGATGGGTTTATTGTAAGGTGTGGCTTGTTGGACTAACGACCCAGATGGGAGATGGGAGGGGTCTAGGTGTAGCATATAGAACCCCCCCCCCCCCCCCCCCCCCCCCCCCCCCCCCCGCATAAAACAATGTGTCGTTTCATTTTGTGAGATCATGTATCTTAATGTATCTGTAAATGGGCTTATCATAACGTTTATTTAACTCTAATTTCGTGATTCTGGCGAGGGATGAAATATAGAGAGAGGTGATATACAGATAATGTAACGCTATGGGTATTATAAGGTAATTGTAGATGCGTTGTCTCTCCACCAGAGGGAGCCGTTGTACGCTGGTTCACATTGTTGGACAGTCTACAAGTGGATCCTGAGTATGGTTGTTTTTCCAACAAAAACATAATCATGAAAAAAATAACTCCTAATCGCTTTTCGTTTTCGTTTATTTTCGTTTATTAAAATAATCCTAAATGTATGTTGTGGATTTATACTCAAAGTATTAGACCCCTTTGTAACTGGCAATTTAGTTTTTGTTGGGATTTTCAATGAATGTCGTAAAGTGATGCCCCCTGAAGTCTAACCGTGTTGAAGGGCCATAAAATGTGACTCTGACACACAGACATTTACACATACACATACACATACACATATACATATACAACACACACACTCACACCCACACACACTTTCTCTTTGGCAGACTAAATGATGGCACACAAATAATACGTTATGAATATAATGGCATTGTGTGAATATTGCTGAAAAGGCTGTTCTTCAAAAGTCAGACACTTAGGGGCATTAGTGAAATTGGGTTCCAGTGTCATCGTAGTGGGCGGTAATGGCTCTGCTGGCAGCTTTCTTTTTATTGGATCAGATTGGAGGAAAACGATATTAAAAGAAAAATTCATAGAAACAAGTGCCAAGCACTTTAAATGACTAGTTTAATCCATTCCCCGTATACAACAAAGATAGCTAGAATAAGACTCTACATATGCTAAGTACTATTTTTTATTTGCCAGGCACACAACATACAATAAGTGTGTACATCAAGTGCCAGGACATACGAACATACAATAAGTGCGTACATTAAATGCCAGGAAGGACACCACACATGACTGTGTACCAGTGTGCTACCAATGTTGTTTATGCCACAATCAAAGCAACCAACAGATTGATTTCCTTTGTTCCCAGTTGTTTGTTAATTACTGCACTGATTGCTGCATTTCTGCATTCATTCAATCACATACTCACCTCAAGCTGTGTGTTTGGGTTGTGATTTATTTTCTCCCACACTACTTACTGAATTATTTACCGCATCAAGGTTGTAGTAGTGTCTTGTTTGATCGTGGACGTGACCATAAACATGTGGCAGAAGATGAAGGAGATAATGTCGGGTATATCGCCATGGGGACGCCTTCCAGAGGTCCCACCCTTTCACCCCCCCTCCCCCCCCCACCCCCCCCCCCCCCCGCCCCTCTTGAATAGCTCCAAAGAAGAATTGCAATGTCTGTTTCGGAGGTGACATGCATTATGACACTCGACCTATTCGCTGTCACTCACACACCTACTCCATGTCCTTCCCTGCCGTTTTGCTCTCAGAACCGTTCTTTCTTCAAGTGGCACTCGCCTCAGATGCACCCATGTGGGGAATTGGTTGGGAAGGAAATAAAAAAAGCCATGCAGCAAAGTGAAGGCAGGTGCTGAATGAATAGTGGGCTCCTGCGTGACACGCCATGAAATATAAATCTGACACAAAGTGCGCTCACAGGTGAATAGCCCGGCGTGCCTGAACTGATTACCAATGAAGAGAAAAGCTCTTTAGTACTACAGCACACACGGCACCAAACAATTCAGCTAATGCAGTTGACCTAAAGACCCTGGTATTTTTCACAAACTGTGTGTGTGTGTGTGTGTGTGTGTGTGTGTGTGTGTGTGTGTAAATGGTATAGTAAGGCTTGCGAACTGTGATAGCTTCTATCTCATTTTATACCTGATTCTCCTTCCTCCTGTAGATTCTATCGTACAACCCTACAATGCATTTGAGTTATATAAAGTCTAATTGTGGATACATCACCGAATACATCCTTAAGTCTAAAGCACCCCCTCTACCACTGAGATTCAGCCTCCTTAAGGCCTCCTCAAATTGTCTGTATTCATACGTGGTCGGTTCATGGTCTCCATGAGTTATGATATATATTATGCATCTCAAGGATCACACCGCTGGGATGGAAATGGGTTTGATTGGGGCCCCCAACTCTTGCACGCTTCGTCTCTCTTAACGAGCTGAAGGGGCCTGTGTGTATCGTGCCCCTGAAAGCTCTCTCTCTCTCTCGCTCGCTCGCTGTGGAGGTTTTACTGCATTATTATATAGTATTAGCAAGGTGGTGAGGGTTTAGGGTTGACCCTAAACTTACAAAATAATACCTTAGTTTACATGAACACCATTAATAAATGCTGAATAAACCACGAGTTAACTGAATTCTCTGTTAGTTAATGTTCATTAGGGCATTTACTAATGCCACCCTTATGTAAAGTGGCCCTGAGGTGTTTCTGTTGTCCTTACCTGGTGTCTCTGGAGGCGTGGAGGGTGTTCTCCCAGGGCCACGGTGAGAAGGACACTCCAGATTGCCTCATCTTCTCACACGCTCCTTCTTGCCCAGACAGAATGTGTTCAGGACTGGGAGTGGGAGGCAAACATTAACACAGACCGCCAACATTTTGGCAAATTCACCCTCTCCTTTACACAGTGCAGACAGATGGACAGACGGACAGAGGGTCAGGCACTTCATGCTGGTTAAAGACTGACCTACTTATTTCTGTATTTATACAGATTGACCTCTATGGTTTAACCGATAAAGCTGATGGTTTGTTGCCAAGAAAAAAAATGGCTGCCTCCCCTTATGGCCTGACCTTTTGGTAGGCTGACCATCCCCGTTACTGTCTCTGTAGGTCGGGATTATCTCTCTCTCTCTCTCTCTCTCTCTCTGCTTAGCGTCAACCTTCCCAGTGATTACGGGTGCATTAGAGGGTGAAGAACATGTGTGTGTGCCGGCCTTCAGAGGGTTAAGATTAGCCTCTCCTGGGCTCATTAACCACTCTGCCAGGAGACCTTCTCCTCCCAGCAGCCCAACTGGGGGAACCCTCTGGATCCTTTGGGGAGAACCACGAGAAACTCCATCCAAATGCGGGCTGCGTATGGGGACGGGCTGCAGGACCTTATATAATGTATAGGGTTGTCATGGTTTTCCCAACATCGTTGTACATCTTCCCACCCAACTGTACAATATGGTCGCCAGGTGTTTTAGGGTCTTTGCCTTCCATGTGCGCTCGTAAAGATGGAGTCGCAAATATGGGGAATTACTCAAACGAAGTATACTCTTGACACTCAACACAACTCCGGCTCGAAAGAAAACAAACAAAAGTTGTGGTCTAAGACATTTGCAGCCTGGAGCCATAACACAGCTGTCCTATTAAATATTCATCATACGCCCAGCCGACGCAAACTGTACGCATACATAAACGAAAACAAACAAGGGAGGAAGTAATTCAAATATAGAGCTAATGGCAATTAAAGGGGCTTTAAGATTTAAAAGCTGTTCCTTATTAGAAATGCCAGAGCAATCTGTCAGCTATTAGCGAGTCAAATGGGTTGTGTGAATGTGTGTTTGGCCCCAGACTCTGTATGAGCCCATTTCAATTTTAGCCTTCCCCCGGCTCGTTTCTGACCAATAAGAGTCTCTCTTCGCCCATTGGTTCGGGGAATCCATCCTGCCTGTCAATCTCATGTGTGCACACCGTGTTATCAAAGCTACATCACAGGTGCGTGAACACAGTATCTCAATGGCGGCAAATCATAGCGAAGGGGGGAGAGTTTGCTTGTTGGTCAAAACCTCGCCCCCTCTCTCTCTCTGTTTCTACAATACTCACAACAACCAGTTTCATCTCAACTTTATCGCTGAATCACAGCTTCACACCAAATCATTAGTGGGACTATGTCCATTGTTTTGTGTGAAACCTGACCAGGTGGCGGCAGGACAGAGTGTGTTGTGGGGGAGCTCGAAGCGTGAGTTAAAACAGGGTCATTTGGTGAACTAGGGAGAAATGCAGAGTCAAGAGGTCCTCTTGCGTTGAAGGCTTGCCAGCATGAAGAAAGTAAAATAATGAGGATGGCTCTTTCAGAAAAGGGAGGACGATTGGAACATGTCTGCTATGTTGGATAAGGAAATAAAACACGTCTTTGAAACGTTTGGCTTGGTACTTTAAATCAAATATATTTTTTATTTTTGATGGTTGAGGTTCAAGGTGGTCTGCTTTCAGTTTGGGGGACGTTGTTCCATCTGGAACCTTCTTTTTATTCTTTTTGCTTTCTGATTTGTAAACCTGCTTGTTGTGGGGGCATTCATACTGACAGGGACAGACGTGGAGATAAGAACTTTTTCATGTTTAGGCAGATCTGTAGCTGGCCAAACTTAAGTGAGTTAGACTGACTTCGTGAACATGTTTTAAACACATGGAGACTTGTGTTTAAAACACAAGGAGGCTTGTTTTGGAGTTAACTTAGATGAACACACACAATGCTGGGGGACTTTAAACAAAGTACTTAAAATATGGCCAAGCAGGCGTTGACAGAAACAGAGTAAATATGTCAATATGTCGTAATATTTAACATTTTCATTTGATTTGTCTTTCGATATGTATATGGGTTATTTTGGCCTATTTTTTACTTTTTACTTTTGCCCTTTATTTTCTTACTTTTCCCCCTCGGAGATTCATTCAGTGCTATCTTGTATTATTGGGATCCTAATCCTGTGAAGTTTGAAGTTATTATCACCTTGTTATAGTTCTTTTTGTATTATTAGTTCCTTCCTTATTACCTTGACTGATGAGGGTTCCTCTCAGGGCTTTACAGAATGTGTAAATAGCCTTGGAGGTTTTTCGTTTCAATTCATTGTTATAGAAAAATCTGATTTAGTTTTTTTTTGTTGGTGTCCTTTCACCAAAAGTTCTTAATTGGACTGCCTCGTCTGAGATTCCGTCGATGCACAGCAAGCCCTCACTTGAAAAGAGCACAAATTTATTAATAATACCGCTCACACTCCCATCTCTTCATCGTTAATTAATCTAGCCCTGACAGAATAAAGAAGAATGAAGAATCGCACTCTGAATGCTGAACTAATTAACGGGATTCTAATAATTGCTTTTACTTTTAATACATAAATAGTCATTTCATACAGTAAGCAGCAGATAAGTGACACTAGTCTGATCACATGGTGAGATTCCGGAGTGGGTATCATTACAGTAGGTGTAGTCTGGGTCGGAATCCAAGTCCATTAGTCATGGGAACTCTGATTGATTTAACGACAAACCAACCAATCAAACCAGTGTCTATGAGCAACATCGTCTGCAAATACCCTCCTCTCCACAGGGATCCAACGAAAATAAAGTACCATCCACTCACAAACGAGCCGTCACATCCCCATCACATGTCACTACGGTAACCACGGTAAACGAGACGCGAGATGAGCCCTGGGGGTTGACGAATCCTGATGAGACGCTAGCCCTTATGGTAGCCAAAACAGGCCCCTCACTAGCCTATCGGTTCTAACCTTGACCAGTAGACCAGGGGCCGCTCTCTTTAGTCTCGGTGCCCTCAGAGGACAACATGGAGGAGGAGATATCGTGGGGGTCTACCGTGAAGGGGTCCAATTAAGTCCTCCATGTCCTTGAAAGGTCCCACATGGTGGGAACACGATGGGCCTACTGGTGAGAGACCCCCATGAGATGGGAAGATCTAATCTCAATGAGAGAAAGAGAGAGAGACGGAGAGAGTGACAGAGAGAGAGCGCCTTGAAATATGGGGCCAAATTAGTTTTATAAGGGATTTTGATTGTTATTATTCTCTGTATCTTTAAGTTCATCTACATAATTGATTAATTTATGTCTAATCAGGCTAATCAATGCTTCAATATGTACCAACATTAATCATTCATCCATATTTACTCAATTTTTTCATAATTATTTATTAACAAGGCCATTAGAGTAACTTGTTTTTCTTTCATTCACAAAACACGCCTCCAGCTCCTTACATAAAAAAACAACAACACACATTTAAAATGGTTGCCGTGGTGTGTTTCTCGATGAAGGAGAGCCTCATGAATAAGCCAACCGATAACGTTGTTACCTTCCGGTCTAAAACCAACGCTCGGGCCAGTAGCGTGCTAACACAAGCTCCATCCACCCCAAGCCACCTCACGGCCTTCGTTAGCATTAATTAGCATGGCGGCTCTCGGAACAGATGGCGCCGCCCGTTTGAGAGAGAGAGAGAGAGAGAGAGAGAGAGAGAGAGAGAGAGAGAGAGAGAGAGAGAGAGAGAGAGAGAGAGAGAGAGAGAGAGAGAGAGAGAGAGAGAGAGAGAGAGAGAGAGAGAGAGAGAGAGAGAGAGAGAGAGAGCTCATTGTCTCTTGTATCCACAGGATCTCAGCCACTCGGTGTGGATGCGTTGCCTCCGTCTGAGGAGAGCAGCCACAGTGTGGAGGTGTGAGCGACGGAACAGCATGGCCTAATGTTTATTAAGACTGCACAGTCAGCCTCACTGAGCCTTAAACGCTCACCGCTTTGGGCTGGTTCGCCAAAATGACTCAAGCCATAGCGACTGTAGGCCACAGGTGTGTTGTCGGAGAAAGAGCTTGAATATACCTTTTTGTATGGAAGGATGTCTTGTTGTGGGTTCAGTAGTTTTCCATTCAGGAAATATAGGTCATGGACCAGTGTAAGTTAGCGGTGAAATTCAAATTGAGATCACGTTGACTTACTTGGTCGCTCTAACGGCATAAGTGGATAATCAAATGATTTGTGTCCTGAGGGATTGTAATTTTTGGCTCACTGTGGTCATGTACTGTAAAATAAACCACTGTTTATATCTTAGTTAACTGTAGCAGTTCTCCGACAACTTCCACTAGCTTCAACGAATCAACACAAGAGACTCAAAGATACAGCACAGTTATGACTTGAACTCCTACGACACCGTAAGCTTGAATCCCTTCCCTAGTCTCCACATATGGCTTGGACTGGGGGATAGAAAGGAATTTAATGAAAGATGTTGTCGGAGGAAATGTACGTGCAGACAATAGGGCAAGTCCAGGAAATCCTAAGTACAGTGAGGGGGAATTAACAGGAAATGACACTGCTCACGGTGAAGTCGGAGACACCGGCGCCCTGAGACGGGACGTTAATATGATCACGTTGGCTTATTGGTTGTCTGCCCGTGTACCACTTTAGGACAGCAAGGCTGGCATGAGGACAGCGCCTACAGGATCCCCCTCAACACGAGCCCTACCTGACATTACACACATTTACATCCACCTACCTATCCAGGTTTAAAGAAATAATAATCAAAATACCATTTGATTAAGTGGCAAATAAAGGTATTTTAAATTCTTGGGTTGAGAGAATTGACGGTTTGGCCTCTTATAGTCCCCTTTTGGGGGAATATATGTATACAAATGGCCTCTTCAACCACCTTTCACAAAAATGACGTATACCCCTTTCCACAAATGACGACTTTGCCTGCTTTTCAGCAAAATAACAGATACCCCTTTTAAAAAAATGGCTTATTTGACCAATTTCCACAAAAATAACATTTACCCCTTTACAAAAATGGCCCATTCCCTTGTCAAAGTCCCATTATAGAAGCAATTGCGGAGACATGGGGGTCCATTTCCGGAATTGGCTACGCTCTCCCTTCCTGGGATCATTTGAGGGGTCCTGACAGACGAGCGAGGATGTACCAAAGCCTTTGGAAAGTTTATTTTTTGTCCATATTTTTTTTTTCTACCCTGTCCAACAGTGTGGTGGTCGGTGGCGTTGTTAAAGGTCCCCCGTTAGGGAACAACAACAACATCTGAGGTGCCCTTCATCACTATAGACGACAGCTAACCCCTGATTCACCCATTGGCTCAACGTCAAACACTGGGGTGAATCATTCATTACGTGCCGGACGGTCATTTTGCAGCTGCCCGTTCGGATGCAGAGTCGCTTCGGCTTTGGTTGAATTTGTTATCACTTGGCTTACTTTTTTACCCAACAAGCAAACAGCAAACAAAGCCTTTCGCACCCCCAGGGGAAAATGAGTAGTTTTAAACTTTTTTATTTTTTTTCACTGTGGCACTATAATAGTCTGCTTATCCAAGTTTGTGCTTTTCATTCCAATAATGTGGTTTATTTTATTCATGGATATTTTCGGTTAAATAAACATTTCCAGGTGTTTCCTTCTAGAAAAGACACCTGAGGCTGGTAACAAACTTTAACCAGTCAGGTGTGGGGATGGCACATGCAACGCTCGCGGTCCGTGGAATATTTGGTGGGATTCTAGCATCGAGATGGCAGAACGATTGACCATTGAGGAGCCTCCAAACCAGGCAATAATGCAGGCCTACTGGGACGATGTCCAAGTCTGTCTACAGACTTAAATACTAATCCTTTTGATTGAATACAATGATTTTAAGGTTTGTATTTACTTATTTTAAAATAAACAAGCAGTTCATCGCATAGTGTAACCAGCTCTCCATAATCAAAATGGGAAATTGAGATATATACAATGATTAAAACATTGGGAAGATTAATATTTTCCCAATGATTAATATAAAAGAACATCTATTTACCTAAAGTGGTTAAATGCACATGTTGATTCAAGTAATCAATTATATTTACATTTAATTAAAGGCTTGAGACTTGTCACGTTAGGGCCCCTTGATTAAACTAGTTTACGGCCTGTGTAAATAGGGACACAGATGGTTGTGTTAAAGAAAACATGACTTTGCCTGCTCATGGTTCCACGAATTTGACTTCCAGTATCTATTATCCATCCATGACGGCATCACATGGCTAACTCTGTGGTTTTTCATCCCAACAACTGAGCAGACCGCCGTGGAGTATTTCCATTGTTTACTTTGACATAAATCTAGTTTCTTAATGGCAGTTAAACGACCGAAAGACCCACAGCCAGCAGCAGTAGCAGCAGCGACGGCGGCGCAGGCTGGAAGGAGAGGTCATTCGTTAGAAAATGGCTCTGGGCTAGCCAGACTCTTCGGCAACAGAAAAAGAACATAAGAAATATGAAAAAGAAAGAGGAGGGGATTTTTACGACGGGATTCTGGGAAAGAGGGATATTCTCTTTCAAGTCATTCGTTGCCCACAGTGGGGGGATTCGGGATCTATTAGATTACAGAGTCACCTGACAACAACATTAGCTGCTGTTGTGACAAAAGCAAGAATCACTTGGCGAGACACTCGCGGTGATAATGTCACGGCGGCGGTCCGATGGAGAGGAGAGAGAAAAGCCCCGGCCTCACCCAGGGTTTCACTTCATTGATTCCACACTCCAACCTTCTTAGCGGGCAAATGTTAAGCCTCTGGTTACCTGGCAACGACATCCCAATCACATCAGCGTGTCACTGATGGAATCAACACAAAGCCGTCTGGGTTGTTTTGATGTTTAACTCACGGACAAACTGTTTACACCTTAAAGTGATGACTTTAGTCCAATTGCATTTACGATTACAAAGGATGCTCTTTATGCTTTCTCTATTAGGTTGAAGCCTTTTCCCCGACGTGCCATTCTAGGACAAACAATAACGCAATGTTTCCACTCCTTGTGTGTACCAGGGCACTGGTCGTAGACTACACTAGCGAAGATGAGTCGACTCTCTGTGCCCTCGCACATAACATTAACAGATAGGTAGTGTTTTGACACCTGTGTTTGTCGAAGATGCCTTTGTGATTAAGGTCTATTGAGGGATTCAATTAAAAATATGTTTATTTGTATAGCCCTTAATAGACGGTACAGTCTCAAAGGGTTTAACAGGCCAAATATTTATGACACCCCCTGTACCCCTGAAATGATCAATTATCAAGGAAGAAATCTTGAGGAGGAACGCAGAATCGAGTAATCTAATAGGGATTTGGCTGGTTGTTATTTCTAGGGCACCATGGTCACTGTATCTGTAGAGTAAAGCACATATGGATGAGAGTTGAACTGGTGGCATTAGAGGACTCACTCTCTAGATTAATCATGTGTTATCGCAGACTATTGGTTGATGCGGTTAGCGGTTCACCTGCTGATGAAGCGTGGATGAGATGGTCATACACACAGTGCATCTGCATGGACCTCTCAGGTGTGGATGACGTGGTCTTTCTGATAAGCCTTTATTTTGAATAACAGCAGATGACAGAAGCAGAGAGAGGCGAAAATCAGTGCGCTTTTCTTTTTAAAAGAAATGTAAACTAATAGCAGCAAAACATAACCTTTTCAAAAACTGTACAGCAAGAGAAGGTAGCTTTAGTTTCTTCAAGGAAATCAATAAATAACACAAATCTTTCAGTCGATTTCTGGCCACTTTCAGAAGTCCAGTGGCGTACCACTGCATGTAAGGTCCAAACCACGAGGACTACAACCATGGCGGATAAATCTGCCGTAGGACTACAACTCCCAAGGTCCACACCGTTTGTACGTGTTGCAACACCATAGCAAGACCTTGGAAGTACCCCTCCTGCTTTGTAGAAGCACACAGACCGTCCATGGTTCCTGAGCTCCAGCTCAGTCAGACGTAGGCTACCACACGCTCCACTCGTTGGCAAAGTAAAAAATAAAACTCGCTCTTTGTAATCCGTTTTTTGTAATCCTATGGAATTCAAGCTGATGAGACCGGACCTGGCCACAAACCTTGTGTATCTTTAGTGTTTCTCCTTTAGTGCATCAATGTTCTTGCGCCAGGACTTAAAGGGGGTATGTTTGGGCTAAAGTGCCCTTCAGCCTCAACACAAGGATAACAAACTAGGCCACATGGTAATGGAAAGTCTTTTGAACGTGGAAGAAAAATAACGTTACTTCTGGCCATAATGCACATATATCAAAGCCCGGTAGTTGTCGCTGCGACGCAGTCTGTTGGCACTGGTGGAACGACACACTGATGACACAGTAGTTGAGTACATATAGAGCGGCGGCAAAGGGAACGCAAAGGACTTTCCCTCCACCTCGACTCACCATATTCGAAGTGTCCACGGGATTATTTTCACGACACCGCTAACCTGTGGGAATAATTTATAATATTTTCTTTTTAGGCATTGCTCTAGAATGATTTCTTCCAGGTTTTTGCTCTAGAATGATTTCTTCCAGGTTTTGGCTCTAGTATAACATATTCCAGGGTTTTGCCCTTGAATGACTTCCTTCGGGTTTACTCTAGAAAGAAGTATTCCAGGTTTTTGCTCTAGAATGACTTCTTCCAGGTACTGGCTCTATAATAACTTATTCCAGGTTTATGGATCTAGAGTGACTTCTTCCAAGTTGTAGCTCTAGAATAAGGTATTCCAGGTTTGTGTATCTAGAATGACTTCTTCCAAATTTTGGCTCTAGAATAATGTTCCAGTTTTTTTGCTCTAGAATGTCTTCCTTCGGGTATGCTATAGAAAGACGACTTCTAGGGGTTTACAGGGCTCTGGCAGAACCTCTTCCAGGGTTCCTGGCTCTAGAATGACTTATTCCAGGGGGGTTTTGCTCTAGAATGACTTCCTTCCGGTTTGCTCTCTAGCAAGACGTCTTCCGGGGTTTTTCGGAGGCTCTAGAATGACCTCTTCCACGAGCGGCACAGGATCTTCTGGAATGCCTGGCGGAAGTCCTGGTTGAAGATGGTGTAGATGGCGGGGTTCAGCGAGCTGTTGCAGTAGCCGATCCAGAAGAAGAACTTGAAGAGCGGCTCGGGGATGCGGCAGGCCTCGCGGCACACGCCGTACAGGCTGTAGCTGAAGAAGAAGGGGAACCAGCACAGCACGAACACGCCCATGACCACGGCCAGGACGAAGGTGAACCTCTTCTCCCGCGCCTGGTAGGCCTTCTTCCCGGACACCGAGCTCCGACGCCGCTGCCCCCCCCGCCGTCGCTGCCGCCGGGACGCCTGGAAGATCTCCATGGACTTGTTGCCGGCCCGGGAGAGGGGGTGTTTGAGGGACAGGGAGCTGCTCTTGCGGCACGCCAGCGCTGCTTTGACCTCGGCGCCACCGCCGCCGCCAACACCGGCAGTCTTGAAGTCGCGGCTTTGAGGCTTTTTGTGATGACTTTTGACCCCCTCATCCGATGAGGAGCTCTCGTCCATTTCGACCCCGTCTGTACGGGTCTGGGTTTGGGTTTGAGTCTGGGTCTGGGTCCTGGTTGGGGTCTGGGTCTGGGTCTGAGTCTCCGTCTGGGTCTGGAGGCTAGCGGTGCTTGGGTGGGTGGACAGAGTGGGGGGAGGAGGAGGAGGAGGAGGAGGAGGAGGAGGAGGAGAAGGAGAAAGAGGAGAAGAAGCAGGGGGAGGGGGACACTGGCAGCGGCCGTTCTCGCGCTCTCCGCGGTACGGCGACGTCGCCTTGCTCAGGCCGTTCTCCGTCTGCTGCGTGGTTGTGACGTCGGACCGGGGCTTCTTCACGGACATGTTCCGCGTGCGCGTCTTGGCCACCTGGTAGATGCGCACGTACACGAGCACCATGATCACGCACGGCGCGAAGAAGGACGCCACGCTGGAGGACAGGATGTACCACGTGTCGTCGTTGAGCGCGCACTGGGGCAGCGGGGAGCCGACGATGAGGTCATTGTGGCCGTCGATCAGCACGAGGGGCGGGGACGAGATGCACGCGGATATCAGCCACACGATCAGAATGATACACTTGACGCGCTTGGGCGTGCGCTTGAGGTTGTACTCGACCGCCTGCGTGACGGACCAGTACCTGTCCAGGCTGATGGCGCACAGGTGCACGATAGACGAGGTGCAGAACAGCACGTCCAGCGCCAGGTATATGCCGCACCAAACTTTCCCGAAATACCAGTAGCCCATGAGTTCGTTGGCCAGGGAGAAGGGCATGACCAGCGTGGCGACTAGAATGTCGGCGGTGGCCAGCGACACCAGAAAAAGGTTCTGGGGAGCTTTGAGTGCGCGGCTGGTCAGCACGGCGATGACCACCAGTATGTTCCCGACCACGGTAAAGAGGATGAGGAAACTCACCAGGGCGGCGATGCCGGCGATCGCTGCTAAGGAGTATCCCGTGTCCAGGGAGGAGTTGATGTGAACCACGGAGAACGATTCCGCACCGCTCAGATTCAACGAATCCATCCCGCTCCAACACCGAAAGAAGAAGAAGAAGAAGAAAAAAAAATAGTTACATTCCCAGAGTTTCAATTTTGCGTCTGTGTGTTTTAGAAACAATCAAAATGTGGCGTGACTCGGGTCAAACGAACGCGGTCAGGGTCCCTCGGAGTCCAAGGCAGTCCCGTGCCAAATTGCGCACAGCTTTCACCCTTCAGGGATGAAACGCCGCTGCTCTCTCTCACTCAGTGGTCCGCTGCTTGCGGGGAGAGGCGCGCCTCGTAGCGACGCGTTGGGAAAAGTGCCGCTCGAAACCAACGGAGAGGAAAAGCGAAAGGAGAATCCATGAAGACATCTGCTGCGTCCTCACGGCAGGTGAATCCGCGCGGTGTGTGCTGCTCCAACCCCTCCCCTCTTCAAAACACTGTGCACTTTTCATGTGCACCCCCCCCCCCATCTCTCGGTGCTGGTTAATGAGTGTTTCATCTCATAAATTCAGTGACAACGTGCTACGCCCCCATCCCCCCCCAAAACACACACACACACACACACACACACACACACACACACACACACACACACACACACACACACACACACACACACACACACACTCGATGGAGACCCATATTATTGTGTAACAATAATATGGGTCTCCATCGAGTCGATTGTATTATACAAAATGGGTATATAACAATAGTATACATTATTGTGTATATTAAACAATGACTTCTCACCCAAAGAAAAAGTTCACCGAAATGAAATCCCTCATTAGTGCAATTACTGCCTTTGTGTTGTGTGAGCGCGATCTGAAGTTATTCAAATGTAAAACATATTTAAATAATCGCGAGATGCGCATGCGCGTGCATATAACGCTGGAGGTCACTATTGCTGCGTTTGGATTTGAGCGACAGACAGACAGACCCGCAGACAGACAGACGAGTTGGGCATAGAAGAGTAAATATATGAGGCGCGTTCCTAGGGAGAGACACACACACACACACACACACACACACACACACACACACACACACACACACACACACACACACACACACACACACACACACACACACACACACACACACACAGTGGCCAAAAGAGTGTGTGTGTATTCATGAGTCAGTACGGGCTTGTTGTGCTTTCACTGTGAAACTGCAGCTCGTGTTTTAACACTTCATAGTGACATCATGTAACATTTAGTGTTAAATATGAGACACAGCTTTCATAACATTGCTGTTAGTACTCATTTACATCTGAACAAATGTGTTGAGAGACCAAGAGTTACGATTACTATACTTCTAAGTTAAACGTGTGGCCTTTAAAACGCAACAATATATCATAGAGTAGATGATTATGATGGATTGAATATGATGAATCACATAGCTGTCCTTCATCACCGACTACATGAAGCGGTCTCTTTGCGGTAAACCTTTCACCAAGAATTCACAATGAAATGAGTTTACAAGTTTGATTTTATTATTACATTTTATTAAATAATTGTATGGCCGTGACTTCAGTGCAGGTCATCTCAGCATACAAAATACAAAACTTGTTTGTATTTTTGACGCCGCATAGCGAAATGGGCGACAAGGACGGCCGTAGTCACGACTTCACTTTACTGCCTTCAAGACTTCAGCATGAACTGCTCAAGAACTGTCCGTCTGTCTGTCTTCCTGTCTCTCTGTCGTTCTGTGTCCGTAAATTGCCCCACTCACGATTCCCATCATGTTGTTTATCCAAATGACGTATTGATGATCCATAACTTAATAAATATCCAATATATTTTGATATGGAATCAAAATTCAATATGTATTATTGGATAGAGAAGAGAGAGAGGGAGAGCCCTGTGTTAATATGCAACAAACAATGAATAATGCATGCTGTGTGTGGTTATTAGCCTAACCAAGCCCCACTTGTGTTGGCGAGGGGGGGGGGGGGGGGGCGGAGATCTAGGTCAATACAGTTGGTAAAGAACAGCTCCACTAACAAAGCTACTTCCGTAAACGCTGTTGAGCCATCATGCCTCATCTGAGACACACATGCACACATGCATGCACATGACACTTGTATAAATATATATACACACGCACATGCAGACACGCTTATAAATGCACGTGAAATATATACAGACGCATACGCACGCGTACACATGCACATGATGCAGACGTATAGGCCTACACACACACATACACCCATATACACATGAAAATGACACACACACAGAGAGAAACGGAGTGTGTGCGAACTAAGTTCTCTGATCGGAGCAATTTGTCTTTGCAATTCCCAGAGTAAACTGCAACTCTTTTTGTGTGTGTGCGTGTGTGTGTGTGTGTGTGTGTGTGTGTGTGTGTGTGTGTGTGTGTGTGTATGTTTGGGGGGGGGGGGGGTGGGCTTTCTAATGCTATGCTGCTATGCATTGTATCCCAAATGCAAATCGGCAAAGTCCAATCAAAGTAGCCTCCACGCTGTGTGTGTGTGTGTGATAGTATCCAATTATATTCAAATTCCTTTCTTTCTCTTTTTCTTCCTGAAAGTTGTTCAAGGATAGCTGGCACTGTGTCTATTTTTCTCAAGTAAGCCAAGGGAGCACTTAGCAGTCAGCCTGAAAGGGGGCGAGGTTGGAAGTCATTTTTCCTAGTTATGTGTTCAGGAAAACCCACAGCACGCTGGGTAGCATCGTTAGCACAGCTTGTTAGGTAAGGAGAAGACCCTATCGTGTGTGTGTGTGTGTGTGTGTGTGTGTGTGTGTGGGGGGGGAGGGGTTGTGTGTGTTCAATCTTCATCATACGTTATTGTTATGGGATGAGCTCACAGCTTCTTTAAGTACTGTACATAAGACTGGTTGCCAGGGAACGGAAAAAAACCAAGCAAGGGATTTACACTACTTATCTTTCTGGTTCTTATGTATGGAGATTTGACAGAAATATTTAAACTTTTGCTCTTGGATATTGTTATTGCGTCGTTTTCGGCGCTATTCAATTGATAAGTCTTTGCTCTATCGGCTTTAGTATCTGCACATACATGAAATTCATGTATGTGAAATAAATTCATACATGAATATATTATGGCAATGATGAAAACTCAACCGACCGACAGGTTTCTCTTTCTTTGATGCTGTCAGTATATGAGAACATTTGAAACACCAGAGCTATCGGTCTCTTCCCGGTGTTGAAGACCTTCGCCTCTTCAGCTGCAACGTTTGCCTCTGATGACAGTGTCCCTGTTCTGTAGGGTGAATCTGATTACAATCAAGTTCACCTTCACACACACACACACACACACACACACACACACACACACACACACACACACACACACACACACACACACACACACACACACACACACACACACACACACACACACCAACCAACTACACACACTCACATACACAGCACCTCTTATCATGCCGGGTGTGAGGTGGGAAGTGACTTCACCCTCTGGAGTGTGTGTGTGTGTGTGTGTGTGTGTGTGTGTGTGTGTGTGTGCGTGGTAGTCTAGGTACATGTTTGTGTGTGTGCCTGCATGTGTGTGGGGGAGATATTCTCACAGACGAAGAGCGACAGTGTTGCTACAAGCCCTCGTGCATGTACGTGTGTGTCTGTGTGTGTGTGTGTGTGTGTGTGTGTGCACGTGCGTGTGTGTGTGTGTGTGTGTGTGTGTGTGTGTGTGAAGAACAGGCCGTCTCCACAGGGGGGTCGCTGCCTCCCGCTTAAAGCAACGACACAAACCACACTCCCTGATAGGGGCCCTTCTAGAGGAGGAGGGAGGACTCCTGATTGGACAGGAGACACTCTAGAGGAGGAGGGAGGACTCCTGATAGGACAGGAGACGCTCTAGAGGAGGAGGGAGGACTCCTGATTGGACAGGAGACGCTCTAAAGGAGGAGGGAGGACTCCTGATTGGACAGGAGACGCTCTAGAGGAGGAGGGAGGACTCCTGATTGGACAGGAGACGCTCTAGAGGAGGAGGGAGGACTCCTGATTGGACAGGAGACGCTCTAGAGGAGGAGGGAGGACTCCTGATTGGACAGGAGACGCTCTAGAGGACAGGAGACGCTCTAGAGGACAGGAGACGCTCTAGAGGACAGGAGACGCTCTAGAGGACAGGAGACGCTCTAGAGAACATGAGCCCACATTGAAGACAAGGAAGAAATCCTGATAGGAGCCATTCTAGGGAAGACTCCCTGGTAAACGTATTAATATTAACCAACCATCGTGGAGATGACCCCAAATGCAAATTAACGAGTTAACGCCGATAGGACGGACGAGCCGATGGGAACAGAAGCGGGAAGTCGCCTTCTCACTTCTATCTCAGGCGCCGCCATGGCTCAGACACTGGGGTCGCCCTGAGCACTGATTACGGGGTCGGCCCCTCTTATAACGCACCAGGGCGCGGCAGTAGCAGACTAAAGGATCGTCTGACAGGATCACACACATTGACGCAGACACCTTTCCATAAACCCCTAATGTGGCTGGCTGTGTATTCACATACACACACACATGCACGCACACACAGATGCACACACGCACGCACGCACACACGTACAGACGGGCGCACGCACGCATAGTCGTACAGACACGCACACACACACTAAAACACACACACACACACACACACACACACACACACACACACACACACACACACACACACACACACACACACGTAAATCCTTTCCCAGGGCTGTCAAGGCGGGCCAAACACAGGTGAGGCGCGCTGGATTAGTCTGGTGGTTGCGCCCTCGCCGGGGTGAATAATGGAGGGACAGAACCCGTAATTAGTGTTATGAGCTACAGCCCTGTTTGTCCTACGAAGTCACGCCTGGGAGAAAGGGGTCGTTCTCATTTTGCAGAACCCGGGCACCTCGGATGACTCGTCTGTAATGCAGAGAGAGAGAGATGAGGATACCTACCCCCTGATGTTACTTAAGAATCATACAGTTATTATCAGTCTCCTGAACTTTGTATAGCTTCAGTCCTTGTTTGTATTTGATGCTTATTACGTAATGCTACGGCGGACAGCTTATGGAGCAGTGGTCTCTTGCTGGGCAGGAAGTGAGAGAAGTGGCTGACTGAGTGTCGGATATTGTCGGTGTGCGATACGATTGTAATTACACATTACACATCTCTCTCTCTCTCTTCCCCTCTCTCTCCCTTCCCCCCAAACTATAATTAATGATCAATCATCTGTCAGGGCCTCTCCACTAACAACACTGCAGATCAGACGATGGAGATGTGACACACCTTAATACGAAACTGCCGGTTGCTTATATTTTTTATGTCTCCAAATGTGACAGTTGGACGCAAAACGTCTTTTCACAGCGGACACGACGGCCGTTTGTCTGATAACTGAGTCGGTCACCATGGTCACTCCAGAGGGGTTTACCACCCACCGTGCATTGCAGTCCTGCATTTGGGTTGAGATGGGTCGGCTAAGTTAGCTCAGGAGGTGGAGTGGGTTGACTGACGCTAGTTCGATCCCCGGCTCGAGTGTCGAGGTGTCCCTGAGCAAAACACCTCTTCCTAATTGCTTCTGACGAGCTGGCTGTCTCCTCGCGGGGTTGACTCTGCCGTTGGTGTGTGAATGTGTGTATGAATGGTTTTACGTTGCCTTGGATAAAAGCGCCTGCTAAATGTACATGTTAATTCAGTGCAAGACAATACATCCATGGTTAGGTGGCAGTAGTGCTCACAACTCAGTAAGATGAATGAGGGGAAGTGGAACTAAAAGCCATGTTTTCAAGTAATTAAGCATTTTAAAGGCCATTACGATACTACATCATTGTTTTTTTTATTACACATTGAGGGGGAACCTAACCTTATGACCCCACCTTTAAAGTTGTTTACCGCATGCGTTAAAGACATTAACACATTAACACTGTTGCATGCGTCGCCTCTCGATCGGCTGAGCATGCAACAGCATGTTTTGACCCAAGAGAGGGAGTTGTCTGATGCAAACATATTATCAAGTTGGGTTTGGTTATCTTTCGACACAGTTTTCATCAGCCGCCCAAGTGCCTATGCAGAGTGTCCCTAGCTTCTGGCAGCGAACTGCAATTCACATTAGAGTCAATCCGTGCCAGCTGGATCGCTATCACTACTTGTTTGTATTTTCCTTCCATTTAAAAGCTATTTGCTTCAGCCTAGGGGTTCATCTTAAATGTATTTGATTACTATTCAAACATGTCTGTCTGTGTGAGTGTGTGTGTCTGTGTTTGGGTGTTTGTGTGTGGGTAAAGTGGGGGTGTGTGTGTGTGTGTGTGTGTGTGTGTGTGTGTGTGTGTGTGTGTGTGTGTGTGTGTGTGTGTGTGAATATGTGATACACAGCCACAGACACATTAGGGGTTTATGGAAAGCATGAATAATTAATGCCTGGACTGTGCGAGTAGACTGCAGACTGTCGGGTAATGAATCTGGTCGTAACGACCAGCGGCTTTCCCTGACTGACCAGTGATCAATAAGGGGTGTGGTGCATCTGGGTAAACAATCATCAAAACGCTTATAGTGTGCACAGGTTAACTTAAGAAAGCTTTTATTGAAAAGATTCTCCAGCCATACCTCTGTAAACAGAACCCAACATGCTGTTTTTGGAGGGAGTCTGCTTGTTTGGAGAACACTAAGGCCCTGATTGAGTTATTTTCAATTTCAGGCCCAAGATGGCTTTTTATTTGGATTAGTTCAAGGCTGTGGCAATGATTATTTCGGCACGACTCGATTTGCTGGTGAACACGTTTTGCCAGTGTTGAATTTGGGTGAGTGGCTAGAGCCCGTTAATTTGGGGCTCCAGTATGACAAGGGGAATTCATGTCGCGTTTTCAGGCGCCCCTCATTTGTCGAGTCTGTCATATTGGAATCAAATTTAAATTTAAACCTCTCCTACACGCAAGAGCTCATACTTTAAAGGACGTCCGCCGCACTTGGAAAAATATCCCGCTGAATACTAAAACCGTAATATTATCGCTACAGAACATGAGATGTCAAAAAGATCAGTTTGGTACTGGGTCACGAATCCATCATTTAAATCATTCATGTGGCTGTTTATCTAACGGCATGCCACTTTTTGTCAGGTCAGTTAGGCCAAAATAGTCGAGCGATATCGCCACAAGCCGATCTCGATTCCGAATTCCACGGGCTACAGAAGGTCGGAGTCTACAGGAAAACAGAAAAGGCATAACTGTCGTGCAGCGAGGTGGAGGACTTGTGACCTTAGCGCACATACTGTCCATGTTTTTCATGCTTCTGAATTATTCAGAAGAATACATAGATCTGTGTCTCCCTCGTTGGAGTGTAGCCACGGTGTGGCGTTGAAATGCGGAATGGACCAATGAGAGGCTTTGAAGGGCGGACAGGAACCAGTACATGCACAAATGGACTGCTCCTTAAACTTGATTGATTTATTGTCCTTATTTTTGGAGCCCTAATATCCCAAAGGAAGGTGGCTCCTATTCAAAGCGGTGTGGGAGAAAGCGTATGTTATGCTGCTCATTATAATAATCATGACATAAATCCTAATCATTTCTTTGTGGCGGTACTTTGGTCGGCTTTTACTTTGATGAGATGACAGCTGACTGCTAATGCGGTGCGTTTGTTGTTGCGTGTCATTTGAAAAACATGTCTTGGAATGTAGCACGAGACACGTGGCTGATATTTCCCACATTAAAAACAGTGCGTCTTTCCTTTCCTTTCACATTCTTCCGCAAACAAAAGGAAATCTGTTAAGGAACTACTTCTTCTGTCACAGCCCATAAGAATCCCAACATATTTTTGGAGCACAACGCTGTTGTGACTTTCGAACAAGTAATCACAATTATATAATATAATGAACGGGCCGCTGCTGTACATAATCAACGTCATGTATTTGAAATGCACCTTAGCACAACACTGCCTAAAACGTTCCTTTGCCTTCAACGCGTTGACAAGCTCGGTTCTTTTACTTTCCCCCCAGAGCAGGCTTCAAGTGCATTTGCATTCAAACAGGCAGCTAATACTTGGATATTATGCATGCGTGCTCAGGATGGAAGGGTCAAGAGATATTTATTCCATATTCCAGTGCGATGGGGCCGTCTTGTAAGCGTGAAACACGATTGACTTAATGAGGTGGTCTAGTGTCAGTTTTTGCCACATGACTCACGACTTACAACGCTACCGTCGTTCATCGGGCCAGCTTATGTAAACAACCCCCCCCCCTCCTCTCGGTAGCCACATCCAAAGCGTTATGGGGAACCTTTCCTTATCTTCCTGAAACAAAGCTTTAAGACTTTAAGTCCTTTCGATTCTCGACGGTTCAATGGAAACTTATCGGATCCTGTTTGTTGGCGGCTGTGAGGATCTACCCCTTAAGTGGGGCGCTATCCTCTGAAAACGCCATAAAACATGTATAAGGGTGTGCCCTTTCCTGTATGGCTCCGTACCGGATAGCATTTGACCTGCTGAAACATTTAGCTTTTTGCCCTCGAAGTGTGCCGTGATGTTCGGAGATTGGACCACTTAGATTTCTTCAGTGGCGCAAATCTGTCTCCACGTTAAAATATAAAGAATTATTCATATTTGTATGGGGGGCTGAAGAATACTACTGGAAAACATGACAAGAATATACATGCATGTATTTGTATTACATTTGTGTTTGTAATGGTTGCAGATTTTTGTTCTGAGAACCATATTTGAATGGGAGGCTGACAATTACTACTGGAAAACATGACAAGAATATAAATGCATGTATCTGTATTACATTTGTGTTTGTAATTGATACAGCTTTTCGATCTGAGAACCATAAGGCATCAAGATAGTCCTGAAAGCGAAAGGCAAAGTACTTCAGGTACATTAACAGATACATGAGGAATATCTCATGCACTCAATTATGTTTTTGGAGGTTTTCGAGGAGCAGAACTGCCCCCAACAGTATTTCCACAGCGATACGTTTACAGCCTACTCACAGCACCGTCTGAGTGTTCACTCTCACGAATACGCACACAAGCTCTCTCCCAAAAACAGGCAGGGCACTGACTGTTTTTGGGAGAGGGTTTGTGTGAGTGCAGCCACCGGCTTGTTAGTTTTTCATACTTTCCTCGCCGCTCTCTCGAATGCAGGGGCTAAAGCACGCTATAAGGGATGACCCCGGTGAGCTTGAAAAACACACGGATGCACACATCCGCCATGCGCTTCAGGAACCAACGGGGGAGAGGAGAGGGGGCCCGTTGGTCTCTGGCCCCAGAGAACCCATTGTACCGGAAAAATCTGTTCAAAATAATGTTCCAACAAAAGGATGATTTGGAGTGGCTTCAAAGGGATGCAAGGGGAGGAGAAAATAAACACAGCATCCCACAAAACAAATAGATTTTCACATAAAACTGCTTTTAGTAAAAGAAAAAGCGACGTTTTCCCAATCTTTTTTTGGATCATAATGATATCGACAGCCCATGGTGACAGCCCAATTTATATGGTGGTAACTTTCTTCTTACACGTTGGAATACAGCAATGGTGATGAAAAGCTCAATTTAACACGTTGTCTTCGGCTCCACAGGGGGCTTATAGTACCGGACTGCTTTGGGAGTCCCTGAGACCCTCTAAAGTTAGGTACCCCACAAATATTCCTTCAAAGACACGCTTTAATAAATCACAAACACATCAAGGACAGACATATCTTCCTAAACGGTGAGGAGAGCCCGCACGTGTGTGTGTGTGTGTGTGTGTGTGTGTGTGTGTGTGTGTGTGTGTGTGTGTGTGTGTGTGTGTGTGTGTGTGTGTGTGTGTGTGTGTGTGTGTGTGTGTACACCACGTGTACATTGATTTGCATTGGACGACTCCCTCTACAGTCGTGATTGCTATCGCATGCATGCATCACCTCTGATCGGCTGATAGGCCTACGGTGACATGCTGACGAAGCGTTTATGCTGCACACCTGTCGTCCGCTTAAAGGAGGCTGAACCGAGGAGGCGTGTACAGTGGAGCCGCTGTGGCAGCCCCCCGCGGTGGCCCCACGGCTTCTGTTTACTTCTCTTTTTAAAGCGGACCTCCTTCTCCCGGTTTATAACAAAGCCGCCACAGAGCACGTCGTGTAAAGAGACTAAATTGCCTGTCATCGCCGCGTTTCGCTCGGCTGCGTCGGTACGTCGGTTGAGTCCGTTCCGAAGCCATCCGTGTAAATACATCTCCGTGACGGCGCCGACATGCACGTGTACTAAATCACCGCGTTCCCCTCCCGCGCGTCTCCTGCACTCTTCTGCAGCCCCTCGAGTGACAGGCACCAGCTCTCATCTGCTGAAATCTGGTTGAATCTGCTTGAAATAGAGTAGAGGTAGGGAGAGTTCTCTGGTAGGATGGAATAGGATGCAACTGAAAAACACTGCTGTTTACTATGCAAATTTCCAGCGGCACTTTTGCATGCACCAACTGTGCTTTCCTGTTTTGTCGAGCTAATTAGTTTCTAATTACCTAAATTGTTTTCTTTGTTTTGTGTGTAGGCTCAAATGATCCCCTCGCCAACAACAAATACACAGACGATATCGCATTTATTTGTTGCTTGCTTTTAATTAAAAAATTGATAGCTGTGCTTTAAAAGTATAAAGTCCTCTAAAATAGAAAAATAGTTATTTTTTTCCCTGTCTTTTGGTTTTAAAAACGATGATGTAGGTTCCCTGTGACACACACATCGGTTGTCTTCTAGCGTGTATTGAATGTTGAAGAGGAACAGTGATTATTACAATTATTCAACAGATGGTTTCAGTCATTGATTCTAATTGGCTCGAAGTTGTTGTAAAATACCCTGTGTCAAACACCTGTGACCGCGTAACAATTCGTTTTTAGCATCAATGCGCCGCCAGTCTTTGCTAGCCTGTGTCGTTTGGCGACCATTTCTCTGTCTTGAGGAACTATATTGCGAGGTGGACGAATTATGATTTATTTTTAATAAATTATAACATTTGATGTTGTTGGGTGATTATGTTCGGATTTCTTTAAACGATACAATACGATACGATAATACTTTACTGTCAGAGCAAGTCTGAAATTTGTCTTGCATCCAAACCGCTCTATTTACAAACATCAAAGACGATGTTTACGTTTACAGTTAAATGCTGATATTATAGAAAGCGAAAAATGTCTTTAGAACTCAAGGGATTTCTGTATAAAATACTGATATTATAGAAAGCGAAAAATGTCTTTAGAACTCAAGAGATTTCTGTTTCAAGGTGGCGGTTTTTATTTGTCCGGCATTTCATAAATATTGACAGGGTTGAACCTTAAGTGTTAACCTTTTTCTTTTTTTGTTACCCCTTATGATTTTCTTCATGACGACCGATACAAAACAACATTATTACCCCTAATGTTTTATTTGATAAAAACCACAGTGTTACCCCTTATGGGTTTCTTCATGACCACAATAGAAATACGACAGTGTTACCCCTTATGTTTTATTTGATAAACACAACAGTGTTACCCCTTATGGGTTTTTCCATGACCACCGATAAAAACAACAGTTTTTATCGTTTTTTTTCATAAAGATGGTTATGGTCTTTTTCATAAAGACCAAAAAAGAAAACAGTGTTACCCCTTATGTTTTTTCCATGTTGACCTATAAAAAACGCCAGTGACCCTTATGTTTTATTTCATAAATATAGACAGGGTTGACCCTTAAGTGTTAACCTTTTTTTTTTTCATTGAAAGACGACCTTATGTTTTGTTACAATTAGAGCATTTAGCAGGCGCTTTGTTACCCCGTATGTTTTTTTTCATGACGACCAAAAAAAACAACAGTGTTACCCTTTATGTTTTTTCCATGTTGACCTATGAAAAACGACAGTGTTACACTTTATGTTTTATTTGATAAATATCGATACCCTTTGTTTTTTTCATGACGACCGATAAAAAACAACAGTGTTACCCCTTATGTTTCATTTGATAAAAAACAACAGTGTTTTGTTTGATAAAAATCGACATGGCCATTTCAAACTTCGACCAAATGAATGTCAGTGTCTCAGTGGTGCAGGGGATAAAGGGCTTGTTTAACTGATGTGGAGACCTGACTTCAAGTCCTGCCCATACAATCAGATGATTATCAAATGATTATGAATTGTTGAAACAATGTCATATTATAAACTTCAACCAATTTGTACCCACTGTCTAGGTGTCGCAGCGGACAGAGGTGTTGGTTATCTGTTCTGCAGACGTAGGTTGAAGCCCTTGCAACCACACTTTCAGGTAAAATGACATTTCATATCTAATGTAAATTTGATGTTTTACGGGTTAGCTGTCCTGGGTTGAATTCCTGACAACCACACTGGATTGAATCTTATTCTCTTAAACAAGAGGTGCCTCTGTGCTGGAGCTGTTTCCTATCTGTTCTAGGGGCATGGCTTTGTTTCCTGCCATGGGCAGTTCATGGGAACAACCGTCTGGTGAAGGGATCCATTCTCTCACACATTCATTTCAAATGACTGTCTGGGAGAAAGTCCCAGACAGTCATTCCTACTCACCCATTCATTCCGAATCACTGTCTGGGCAAATTAATTATTGTGAATTAAGTCATTCACAGCAATCAATTCACACAGACAGTTATTCACACACGTCCATTCATCATACATTCATTCCCATGAAACCTGCCAAGGCAGGAATCAAACCCATGTCTCCAGGACAGATAGTTAACAGCTCTATCACCTGCGCCACAGAGGCACCAGCTAGGAAATGGTGAGAGGTTATAATTGACTTTACAGTTCACTTGACATTGTTTATTGTAAAATATTTTGATTCCATGGAGAGCATTCTTGGCGTGACTTGAACCAACGTCTAGCACATGTCTCAAGAGTTGATCACCAACAGCTCTATCGTCTGCCCAACTGAGCTGCTGGGAGAACGTCAATCAGAGTTTTGTGTCTGTTCTGGATCTATGGGGTTAAGTCCTGGATACCACAATGCCAAATATAAACGTAGACCAATTAAAGACATTGTCTCAGTGGTGCAGGGGATAGAGTGCTTGTTTAACTGATGTGGAGACCTGACTTCAAGTCCTGCCCATACAATCAGATTCAAATGATAATGAATTGTTGAAACAATGTCATATTATAAACTTCAACCAATTTGTACCCACTGTCTAGGTGGCGCAGCGGATAGAGGTGTTGGTTATCGTCACACATCGTTCAAGCCCTTGCAACCACGCTTTCAGGTAAAATGACATTTCATATGTAATGTAAATTTGATATTTTACGTAATGTAGACCAATTTAAGACATTGTCTCAGTGGGGTAGTGGATAGAGCATTGGGTTAGCTGTCCTGAATTCCTGACAACCACACTGGATTGAATCTTATTCTCTTAAACAAGAGGTGCCTCTTTGCTGGAGCTGTTTCCTATCTGTTCTAGGGGCATGGCTTTGTTTCCTGCCATGGGCAGTTCATGGGAACAAATGTCTGGTGAAGAGATCCATTCTCTCACACATTCATTTCAAATGACTGTCTGGGAGAAAGTCCCAGACAGTCATTCCCACTCACCCATTCATTCCAAATCACTGTCTGGGCAAATTAATTATTGTGAATTAAGTCATTCACGCCATCAATTCACACAGACAGTTATTCACACACATCCATTCACCATACATTCATTCCCACAAAACCTGCCAAGGCAGGATTCAAACCCATGTCTCCAGGACAGATAGTTAACAGCTCTATCACCTGCGCCACCAAGGCACCAGCTAGGAAACGGTGAGAGGTTATAATTGACTTTACAGTTCACTTGACATTGTTTATTGTAAAACATTTTGATTCCATGGAGAGCATTCTTGCCGTGACTTGAACCCACATCTAGCACATGTCTCAAGGGTTGATCACCAACAGCTCTATCGTCTGCCCCACTGAGCCGCTAGGAGAATGTTAATCAGAGTTTATAATTGACTTTACAATTCACATGGCATTGTTTCAAATGAGCCAAAAGTGCGTTATCGGTGGAACTCGAACCCAGGTCTGCAGTGCTTAAAGACTTCAGTACACTCCACTGGACCACATACGTCCTGCCTTTGAGAGCACAGGATCTTGTTTCTTATCACATCCTCTTGTTCTTCAGTCTATTCTAACGTCAACTACAAGTATAACTTCCGAGCATTCTACTCTGTACATCTCGGTGGCGCAATGGAGAAGGTCGAAGGATTGAATTTTCAATCCTGAGATTTGGCCACTTGGGTTCAAATCCTGGCCTAGGTGTCCCAATTTTAGAATTGTTTACCCTTTTACCAAATAAGAGGTGCCTCTGTGGTGGAGCTGTTTCCTATCTGTTCTGGGGACATGGGTTTGTTTCCTGCCATGGGCAGTTCATGGGAACAACTGTCTAGTGAAGGGATCCATTCTCTCACACATTCATTTCAAATGGCTGTCTGGGAGAATTGATTGGCTGGGAATGAGTTCACTCATCCCCAGCCATCCATTGTCCCAGACAGTCATTCCCACTCACCCATTCATTCCAAATCACTGTCTGGGCAAATTAATTATTGTGAATTAAGTCATTCACAGCAATCAATTCACACAGACAGTTATTCACACACATCCATTCACCATACATTCATTCCCACAAAACCTGCCAAGGCAGGAATCAAACCCATGTCTCCAGAACAGATAGTTAACAGCTCTATCACCTGCGCCACCGAGGCACCAGCTAGGAAATGGTGAGAGGTTATAATTGACTTTACAATTCACATGGCATTGTTTCAAATGAGCCAAAAGAGCATTATTGGTGGGACTTGAACCCAGGTCAGCAGTGCTTATCAAGGTTAGTCCTTAAAGACATCAGCACACCCCACTGGACCAAATACATCCTGTCTTTTAGAGCACAGGAACATGTTTTTCATGATGACGGATAAAAAACATCAAATATTTTATTTGATGACGACTGATGAAAGACCACAGTGTTACCCCTTATGTTTTATTTGATGACTAATGCAAAAAATGACATTGTTACCCCGTATGTTTTTTTCATGACGACCGATAGAAAACAAGTTTTACCCCTCATGTTTTTACATGACGACCAATAAAAAAACGAGTGTTACCCCTTATGTTTTTTTTCATGACGGCCAATAAAAAACGACAGTGTTACCCCTTACCGATGAAAAACAACAGTTTAATGTTTAATTTGTCGACCGATACAAAAAATGGACCGCGTTACCCCTTCTGTTTTTTTAATGACGACTGATTAAGAATGACAGTGTGTTTTTTCCATTACGACCGATAAAAAACAACAGTGTTACCCATAGCCCTTACCAAAAAACATAAGGTAACACTTTTTTTTTTTTCATGAAGACCAATAAAAAAGAACAGTTTTTTATTGTTTTTTTTATGATGACAAAAAAAAAACGACCCTCATGTTTTTTTTCATGATGAGCAAAGAAAAACTATAGTGTTACCCCTTATGTTTTTTTTTATGACGACCAATAAAAAACGAGTGTTTTACCCCTTAATTTTCATTTGATAAAAAACAACAGTGTTACCCCTTATGTTTTTATCCATGAGGACTGATAAAAATACGACAGTGTTACCCCTTATGTTTTTTTTCATATATATCGATAGTGTTACCACTTATGTTTCATTTCATAAAAAACAACAGTTTTTTATCAAATGATTACCCCTTATGGTTATTTTCATGACGACCGATAAAAATACGACATGAGAGGTAACACATTTTTTTTCGTGAAGACCTATAAAAAACAACAGTGTTACCCCTTATGTTTTTTTTTATGACGACAAAAAATCGACAAAGTTTACCCTTATGTTTTTTTTCATGACGACCGATAAAAAACGACAGCGTTACCCCTTATGTTTTATTTCATAAATATCAATAGTGTTACCCCTTATGTTTTATTTCATAAATATCGATAGTGTTTATGACAACCGATAAAAAACTAAAACATTTCCCTTGATGTGCCACGTTTCGTGGCCGTTTGGGCGGGGACTTGATCCTGTGCTGTTCAGAGTGTTAAACCAGCCCTTACCACTGCACCATCAATACACCAAAAAATGATCACAATGGTTATACTTGACTATATAACTCACGTGAAATGAAATCAGTCATCCATCAGAGGACATTCAGCGAACGGTCTCCAGGGGGTTAGCTCACAGCTCTCTCCATGTCCCACAGAGATCTGTAATTTCATTTGGTCTGAGGTTATATATGACATATATACAATGCATAGACATGATAGCATTACGTTTAAAATTACAATTATTGTGATATCCGCAGAAATTGTACCCCAGTCTCCACAGGATTAGGCAGAGTGCACTCCACTGCACCACTGAGACGATGACAATAAACAATAATCAATCATCAATAAAGAGGATATACATGACACTAAAATGTATGCAGTGTCTTTCTTTCTTTCTTCATTTGTTAATTTGGCACCTCAAGGCAGAAGATGAGGAGGGGTGCTGGCGAATATTCCTTTATTATTTTATTTTCCTTCTTTCTTTGAGGGCAACCAGTGCTCACCACAAGATGGCTCTCCTTTGTCGACCGCGGTTATGGCCCCCGCATCCACTCTCTTGGTGATAACGCGACGGCTCGCCAGTTATGACGGTCACACTTAGGCGTGTTCCCGAGTCCCGACATCGACCGTTCATGTGCACTTGGGAAACAACCGGTTGGGAACCTAAAAGTTCTTCACAGCAGGGTTTTTTTATCCGATAGAAACCAGTCAGAACTAAACAGAACTTGGTAGTATCAGTTTCAAGTTTGCATGCCTTCATTTCCATGATGCCCATCACCTACTATCCTTTTGCTTTTATTTGTAAAAGCAAAAGATGTAAGAAGTATTGCCACTGTATGGAAGGCAACACTTCCACTTATCTAGAGCTAGCATGTGATATGATGGTTGATTCTTTATATTGAATAAAATGTTCATGTTCCGCCATGATCATGTGCGTCACTAGTAAACCATAGTCACCAACTGGGCAACTTTGTTATCAAAATTTGGCCCGAGTTGCCAAACGGAAGTAGAATCATAACAGCATCATGAGGTGTTGTTCACGTAAACTTTCTGACGTCGCGCAAATGTTTCCCCCATAATTTACAGCGATGTCAAAGCGCCACGACATGTATCGTTTTTTATCGGTCGTCCTGAAAAAAAACATATTGGTCGTTAAGGATGTCGATTTTCTTTGGTTGTCGTGAATAAAAACATAAGGGGTAACACTGGTGTTTTTATCAAATAAAACATAAGGGGTGACACTGGTGTTTTTATCAAATAAAACATAAGGGGTGCCACTGTCGATATTTATCAAATAAAACATAAGGGGTTACACTGTCGTTTTTTTATTGGTCGTCATGAAAAAAAACATAACGGGTAACACCGTAGTTTTTTATCGGTCGTTAAGGAAAAAACATAAGGGGTATCACTGTCGATTTGCGTTGGTCATCATGAAAAAAAACTTAAGGGGTAACAATGGTGTTTTTTTTCGGTCGTCATGAAAAAAAACATAAGGGATAACACTGGTGTTTTTATCAAATAAAACATAAGGGGTAACACTTTCGATATTTATCAAATAAAACATAAGGGGTAACACTGTCGATTATTATCAGTCGTCATGATAAAAACCTAAGGGGTAACACTGTTGTTTTTTATCAAAGGAGTCCTTCGTCCTTCATGCGTTACTGATAAGGTGAGTTGCCTTTCCAACAGTTTACTGTTTGAATGACGTTTGTTGATATGTGCAGTCGCTTCTTTGATTATACTGCAGAAAACCATAAGTTGAATGGAGGCAATAAATGGAACTGAAGTGCACCTCTTTTTTTTGGTTTAAGCAGCCTCACCTGGCAGTCTAATTAGAGTCTGGGGCAGGGTGAGGCTGCACATCTGTTGTACATTGAGTAATCAGTGTGCACAGGTTCAACCAGCTGTTTCCACACACACACTCGCGGGGGGGGGGGTTCTCCCAGATGGCATCAACACCAGGCCATGTATCATAATCATACCTTTACCAATAAACCGGATTTAACACCACCTTGAGTTATTTGTCAGGAGAAGGCCAAAATAAGTCACCTAGGTTGAGTGAAGCAGCCACCTAGGTGACTCATTGTCACAAAGTCCTACATGCGTTTAATGATGACCGATTTAGTTAAGCACCCTGTCCAATTCCTACCGTGACTTGACACATTTACAGCGACCATAAGCAAGCTGTAACCGAGTTAGCAGTTAGCACGCTTGCACTATGCCGGTCAATTTTAATTATTCATGGCAGTGACCACTAAACGCTGCCATAGGCTTAAGTGGATCCTGCAGTCCTTCTATGATAAGCATAACCAGGGGCGTAGGAATGAGTTAACACACGGGGGGACACATATCGGAAACCTGACAGATCCGGTATAATTTTTAGGTGGGACAAATGCGCCTGTGTCCGATATTGGAGGGGACATGTCCCCTCCGTCCCCCCCGGTTCCTACGCCCTTGAGCATAACTATAAGGGGGCAGGACGGCACAGAACCTGGACAGGAAGCAATCCGCTGCAAGTGGGAGGAGTTACGCCTTTTTTTCCTGCTTTGTTACGGAGATATTCTACCAAAGAAAACTCAGCGACCGAGGAGATGAAGGAGAGGGGTTTGAGTAAACGTCAGGGCCGGCCAGCAAGGTGTGGATTGATGACTTCAGATTCTTTCTTTCGGTTTACCAGTGGGGGCCGAGTGTGTGTTTTCTGTTAACGGCAAAGCACTCGCCGACAGATTCCCCCACCCCCAGACACATGATTTGTCATGTTGTCAGCCCCCAGATTTGAGCTGCTGTCAGGCGTCAGATTAATCATCCAAAGTCTGATTTGTGAGACGCACCATCAGGATATAATTTAGTATTTTGAATACCCTTGAGACCCTTGAGACACTGCCCGTTTACTAAAAGATGTGGAAAGTCATTCTCGAATGTGCTCTTGCTGACGACAAACAGCAATGAGCTCCATTGCTTTTGTCGTCCACCTCACCATGACCGTCGCCTCACTATAACTACCTCAGAATACAGCTACTGTGCTACTATTGACCCTGCTCGTTTATTTCCCCGGGGACCAATTCAATTTCACATGCCCCCCCCCGATAATTTGTCAACAATCTCCCCAAAAAGGGGCTCCAGCATGTCAGTTGAAATGCCATGGATTGTACTTCTGCATGCCCTTTGTAAGACGGATATAGACGGGGTCGGCTGAGACCGGAACAACCCGTCCCTTAATTCAAAGGGACAAGTAGAGGAGAGGTGAGCACTTCCTTCCTTTTTTTTTTTCTCTCTCCACCAATCAGGTGGAGGATAAATGTCAAGCCATGGAAAGGCCAAGCCGGAACCCGAGAAAGCAAAGGGAGTCGTTAGGTCCAGGAAGTGTGGGCTAGTGTGTTTCATGTAGTTTCCTCCCAGGAACAGATAGCGTTTTCAGATTAAAAGCATGTCGTCATCGGTAACGGTTCTAGTCCATGCGAAGCATGGCTCAAAACACAATCTAAAGCCGCGGTTGTTGTGTACGTGTGTGTTCGTTAAACATGTATCCACTGTGTGTAGTCGAGGAGAGAAGATTAACTAAGTCGTGAGTTTGTCAAGAAAAATAGCCTGCGTGCAACTCATCTTATTCTCATCATTTGCCGAGTTGGGTGAAGTGCTCCCGAGAGCGCTGGATGCAGAATCGTGATTGAATTTTGGAAAGTTCAATGAGGGAGAAAAAAAACAACCCACAAAACGATCAGGAGAAATTTGTTTACCAGCCTGGCCTGCCTCCATAAATTAATAAAGGGTGGCGTGTTGTTAACTATTCATCCACACGGCCGCCTCTGTAATATTTTTGTATTTTGTTTGAGGATAGTGAGGAACGTTTGGCTGTCTCTGAAAAGTTATTCTGATATTATTAGTTATATCTTCAGAAGTAGTAATATCAATGTGTTTTAGGCACCAACCTCAACAAGCCACTTTCCTGTTTTAAAATCAAATGATTCTGATTCGGAACATGTTTATTATTAATGTTACTTATCATATTTATATTGGTGAAGATGATATTACCCCCTGGGCGGTCTCCTCAACTGCCTCTCCACCTGGCATGCCCTCCCCCTCCCCCTCCCAGCTCGGTCGCACGCGGACAGGCTCAGCTCCAAGGGGCCCACAAGCCCCCCCTCGCTGTATCTACTGACCCAAGGGGCCCCAAGGTTATCATGAAACACCTCCTAGGGGACCTCTTCGATTCCCCGCTGAGGCCACACATGCAAAACCAGCGAGGTTTTTCCCACGTTTAGAACATAACTTTACTTTCTAAACTTGGAATTGTGGATCATTTCCATGTATTGGATTTTACCATCCACTACTTTGCTAGGTTCATCAAAACGCTTTGTGGTATTTCTCTTTTTCCGGTGTTTCCGAAATAGGCCGACTGCATCTCGAGATTCAAGCACATACAGTCCTGCTCAATTTGTTCTTTTATAAGCGTCATATATAATACTGGAACATCGTACAGGCCTACCTTCCGCGGTAAAACCGAGAGTGAGAACCAAGTGTTCCTCGAAAGCTGAGCGCTAAAACAGCCTTCACGGAATTGTTACAAATAGCAGCCATGGATGGATTAATGGTGGATATACACTGCATTACCCTCCGTGATTACATTGGTTGGTATGCATTAAGAACGGGCAACAATGTAAGCCATCCAAATCGGGACGTCTATTTATGACAAACATGAATATAATATAGAGTAGAATTGAGAGTGCTGAATGATGTCATTAAATCGCAGAGTGTGTGCTCAGTCATTTTCAATTAATCGGTAAATAGGCTGCTGTACATCTGCGGTGCATTCTCTATTTAAAAATATCAATCTAGGGCACTCCGGGGGCGTAGTGGATAGAGCGGGTACCATATTGGCTCCGACCTTCGTTGCAGTGGTCGCGGGTTCGAGTCCGACCCGTGGACCTTTACCGCAGGTCATTCCCCCCCCCCCTCTCTCTGTCTCCCCATTTCAACTCTGTACTGCCAAATAAAGCTTGAAAATGCCAAAAAAAGAATCTTAAAATAATAATCTAAAAACCGGGATGGAAATTGCAATGAAACAAGTTGAAGGGCAACCAGCAATCAGTATCTTATTTTCTATGACTAATTCATAAAAAAACAATTATTTTGTATATCGGCCAATGAATTCATGGCTATATTTCAAAAGAACCAAATGAAGTGGTAAGGTTCACGTTCACAGTATAATAAAGTAAATGAATAACTTTGCTGAAAGGTGTTCAATTCAACATCATCTCACGCATATTGTTGTGGGTGAAGGCCTTGGGTCACCTGACGGCTTCAGGAACATTAACCACTCTAGGGGCGACACAACGTGGTTAGTTATTAAATGATTGTGCTCTCTCTCTCGCTCTCTAGCTCTCTCTCTCAGCTAGATGATGGACAATGTACCACGTTGGGTTTGGTCGAGGGATAACACCACATCCAGAAGAAGTGGTGAGTGCAATATGACTCATTGGCGTACAAAACAGCAAACAGAAAAAAACAACCCAATTTCCCCCCCTAAGGTGGTCTGTAGCTGTCTTGGTCGGATTAATTTCCTCCTGGTCTTATTATTTTTTCAGGGGAAAGTGTCAAGAATATACAGAACCTGTACTGCAGTGTTGCTCTGCAACAGGTGTGTTTTTGTGAGCACAGAAGGATATAGAAGCTGGTAAAATCCGCGAGTGTGTAAGCCAGGTGAGGCGAGGGCACTATTGTAAGGTAGGTTAGGAAGCATCAGTTAAGGTAAGAAAAGGATAAGGCATGTTTTTGCAAGATGTTGTAGTTTTCCGGCCCTCCGTAGCAGGACTGATGCGTCCGAGATTAGCGAAGGAAGGCAATAACTTTATTTTATCTATATTTCATTATTTTCTTTTCTATTCTATAAAGGACAAGCTTGTTTCTGAGATCGTTGATATTCAAGCCAGTGCATTGCATTGAAATTAAATCAGCAGAAGAAGTTAAACTAAGAATAGGTAAGCTAAACTTAAGTAAGGTGGGGTTCTGTATAGCTCCAGAAAGGATAATGTAAAATGAGGATAAGTAAGTGATTTGAAATAATAAAATAAAATTAAACACAAAAAATAAGCAAGGAAAATCCTGGAAGAAAACACAAACACATACCCCAGCCAACACAAGAAAGAACGTCACTTTAAATGAGGCTTAAACGGTACATATTAGGGTTTCCGGGTGTTAAACGTATAGAACCGTGAAAAAAATCTGCCAACACGTGTAAATACTGAAAAGCACCCGCGGGTGCCTTTCAGTATTTACACATGTTGGCAGATGTTTTTCACAGGTTTTTCACGGCTCTATACTCTCTGTATACTCAAGTCTCTGCTGAAACAAAAGTAAGGCTCCCATCGCGGCTCCGATCTCCACCAGAGAGTGAACCTCTTGTCGTTGAAACCTCTTGCTCCTGTGTAGGAGTATCCATTGTTGGGCTTTCTTTGTCATGTGTTGTTGCGACGTTGTTCCGCGCTGTTGTTGTTATTGTTTTGTATCCGTACCTTTTGCGTAAACGGGTCGACCCAATCTAAAGGTCAGGTCAAACACGAAGTGGGACCCAACCGGCAATAACAACAACAACAGCTAACAAACGGAGAGCGGACAGAATGGGCAGAAACGCCCTCCTACTGAGCGAGCAAATCATGGAGGGGGGGTGGATTCTGCGGTGAGCAGGGGGGGGGCCTGGAGGGCACGAGCCCCCCACCTCCGCGTTGTGTGGAGACATTAGGGGCTGATAATTGAGTTGCGTAGAACAGGGGAGGTGGGTGGGGGGGGGGGTGATGAACCAGGACTGAGGGGAGGGAAGTGGGGTTGGGGGGCAACCAGGGGCTGAAAGGTCAGGGACCAGAGCTTATCGTGTTGGCGTTTGTAGAACGCGCCACACCGCCGCAGGCGCGGTTACTGAGCAACAAATCACTTCCGACAGATAAAAGGGATCTCGCCGGCTATTTGAGGAAGCGTAACATTAACTTAACAGCCGCCCCCACCCACACACCAGCCATCCCCTCACTACTGTGTGGTTAAAAGGTGAAGAGCATGACTAGGGACGGGGGTGGACAGTCGGTTGTTGGACGCCCAGGAGAATAACGTTGACGGTGGGAGTATGGGTGTTGTGAGCGATTCAAAACAGGGGTCATCTTTGAGGTTGATGAGAGCAAAAGGTCAGGAAGCGACGTTTTCCAAGGGACGAAACCGACTGTGTTTGTATTAATGTATTACCGTTTGACTTTGTATTCATCAGGTTATTCTGGTGAGAGAAAACAAAGTGTGTGTTTGTATGTCCTAGAATTTCGAACAAAACACTTTTGATTTAAGAAAATAAATACGAGGATAATATTTCTTAATCTATTCGTTAGTTAAATTGATGGATTTAACTAACGAACACAGGATTTTGCGGTTGTGTGTTTCTTGTCCCAAGTTGAATCATGGAGGGCTTAAAGAATTAGAAACAAAGACGTGTCCTTCCTAACAGACAACGTATTCATCGTTTTATTCATTTTCTTCGACCGTAACAGCTTAAAGTCATGGTGCTGATTGCGTTTGCTTTTCCTGACCACTTTAGCACATGACTCATTATGATGTAAGATAACGAAGATTATCGCATAATTACATTTTTTGATGAAACATGAGGCTCCTAGCCAGGGTTTTTTTAAACACACACACACACACACACACACACACCAACACTCGCTTATGCAGTCTTATGTTTCCGTGCACTTTATGTGTTTCAGTTATCCGATGAAAGAAAAAAAATGGAATTCAAGATAAAGAAAACTCAGGAGTAATTGGTTGATATAAATTATATTAGAAGAGAGAAACACATCCTCAAGAGGACCTCCTCATCTCAAATCATCTGTACAACAAATCTTCACATTTATATTCAAAATCTAAAATAGAAAAGAAAAACAGACAGACGGACTATATTTACAGATAATAAAAAAAAATGCAAAAACCGAACAAAGCTGGTTCATCAAGGTACAGGACGGAGTCAGTCAATGAACAAAGCTGACGGCCGGTCTAGCCAAGACTAATTAACGCCAGACATCATTATAAACACACCGCTACAACCACACAGACAGGAGACACTTGGTTTATCTCCACAAGCCCTACGATAATAGTATTAATGGTCTGCAGTACAGCAAATTATATTAATTATAGATATATATACTTTAATTCATATCACGTCCGCGACAAACGTCTCAAACAATCACGGATCATTCATCCATTTAAAAAAACATTTCCTTCCGTAAAGCAAGTGTTGTGCGCTATGCATTAACCATGCAACGCACACTCTCTTTCCACTCTACATCAACGTGTAATTCCTTAGAAGCTGGAAGGAAGGAAGAAACCAGACATTGGCAAGAGGGGTGAGAATACATCCCTCTAATGGGGCCGACAGCCGGCCGAAAGCTACACCTTGGGGGAGCAGGGGGGAAACGGTGCACAATGTGGAAGAATTACGCACTCGTGACATCATCCCGCCTCATTACCCTATCACACGCAAGAAGCGCCTTGCAGTCTGTCTGGCTAGCTCTTTTATGAGCCCCGCGGCGCGTACATTATGGCTAGCTAGCTGCCGCGGTTCCTTCTCTGGCGATATCATTGCCCTACTCCGAGTGAGGCCAAAGCTGAGGCGGTGGGAGACACATTCCGATTTTCTCTCTTAAAAAAGAGACTAAATAAGAAAAATCGCCTCTCGAGCAAATCGCGCCCACGTCCCAGGCACGGCAGAGAGTGGCTGTGCTCTCTTCTCACCCGCAATGCCCTTCTCTTTTCAACGAGGTGTGGGTGACCCCCAATATGTTTTCCTCCTATCAGAGCCTTGCTGGGGTTAGGGGGGAATAAGCTGGAGAAGGTGTCGCTTAGGACATCATGTCTCTGCTAATACATCCCTGCACACCCTCCCTCTCTCTCTCTCCACCTCCCTCTGTGTGTGTGTCTCTTGCCGTCTCTCTCCCAAGGCTGCCCCACCCAAGACATAATGCCATTTAACGACAGGTCAGACCCCCCCCCCCCCCCCCACTGCCAGATCTGGGCGTGTATAGTCAGCCTCACCCCTGTCTGGGCAGGCAGCGAAGGAAAGGAAAACACGAATGAGATCACCAAGAAAGCCAGCCGATATTCAGGGAGAGGTTGTTGCAGGACGGGTCTTAAAGGAAACCCACGGTCTGAGACAACCGTACGGGGGAGTCTCCTCCCCACTCCCGCGAGGCTTAGCGGGTAGGGCGTGTGCCATTTACGGCTCAGTCCTGATCGCAGCGACCCGGGTTCGATTCCTGCTTCCTTGGTCCTTTGCTGCATGTAGGACCACACCCATAGAGGACCACACCCCTATAGGACCATACCCATCTCCCATACCTTCCCGTCTCTCTCAATCTGTCATCAAGCATAAAAATGCAAAAAAAACCATGCTTAAAGAAACGTTCCCGGTTTGGATGGCTTCTCGGGAGAGTTCAGAGGTCACACAGGAAGTCAGAGAACAGACGTGGAGTCGTGGTCGGCCGTGAGTCCGCTGAGAGTCATGAGCCTCTCAGCATAGGTGCTGCTGCAGTCCATGGAGGGGGGGTGTGGGGGGGGCAGAGTCACTGTGGCGCCCCCCGCCGCCGGAACTCTAGTGTGTGAAGGCCCTCCTGGCGCCCCAGTGCATGCTGGGTACCCACTTTGTGCGCCGTCTCCGTGGCGGTGATGTCGATGTGCGCGTACCTGGTGGAGCCGCCCCCCTTCGTCCCTGAGGGGGGGGACACACACACACACACGCACACACACACACAGGTTTAGAGCCCTGTCAAAGCTCAAGTGTGTGAGAAGATCAAATTATGTCAACCCTCTCCATCTCTCTAAATTGAACCGCTTCCCTTTGAAAACAACCCACTTCACCGTGCTCAGGTGTGCCGCTCGAATCACAGCCGGTGTCAAAGCACATCATTCAAATAAAGACGGAGAAGGTGACGTGCTTTAGGGCTGGGGTTTTCAAACTTTGTGTGTGTGTGGACCACTATTAGTAATCAGGAATTTCCGCGGACCACCTCATAATACACATAATAAAATATGTAAAAAAAAAAAAAAAAAAGGCCTACTAGCACTAAAAATAACTGGTCATAGCATCAGTACAACAGGCTTAAAATAAAGTTGGCTGCACACAACGGATGCCACATATTTTTATGGGAATTTTCTGGTAAAAGGAATGTTAAGAAAAAAACAATTCTTTCATATTTTGTTTTGCTTTTCCACGGACCACCAGCAGTACCGGCGCGGACCACTGGCGGTCCGCGGACCACACTTTGGGATGTGCTGTTGCGTTGACAGTCACAGTTTCCCCACCGGTGTCATGACAGAAACACGGCTGTGTTTAAGAAAACACGCAAAGAGCGTTCCGGGCGAAACGCCCCTCAGAATGGAGCTAAAGATGGCCCGATCCACAGCTGTTAGGCTACGCGACCCCTGACCCCTGTTCCCAGGGCGACGGCGACGGCAGGAACCGTGTTGCCACGGAGACGGTCAAGCGATGGGGCTGTGCCGCTGGGGAGGCGGTACACTTCATCACTGACACCATACATCAAACTCTCCCGTGTCCGGGCCGCCGCCGTCCCAACCTCCCTCCGTGCTCCTCCGGAAACTATTACATCCCATAATTGCGTGTCAGATGACAAGGGCCCCAGCTGTCTTTCGGGGGCGATGCAGGAAAACGGTGCAATTATCGACCAGACCCCAGAGAACAAAGAATTTGCTCTAATGATGACTCTGAAGCTCTCCTTACGGGATATAGTCCTGTGATGGTTGAGGAAGGCTTACTGCCCTGGTGCGCTGGGATATGACCACTATTACTGGACAAAGGCAGCAAAGGAAGACAGGTTGTGTACGTCAGAACGGAGAAAAGATCCCTTTGAGTTAAGGGACGTTTCCGTATTTCAATCAATCCAAAGTGATCCAACGCTCAAATCATTCATTCGTGTGCTTTGACCGAGTTCAGGCACAACTTTTATAATTCTTAATATATGTAACATATTGTGTAATTATGACTATCAGTCATAATCAGGCAATCAATCCAATGGAACGACGCGCACTTTAATTATTAAATTTGAGTGGTTTCATCTGCTTCATTTAATATTGTTGGAGAATGATATTTTAATCACCAAAACTTTTAATCATATTATAATCCTCATATATAAATGATTACGATTATTCCGCCATCATCCATTTGAGCCAGTGTTTATGCTTTTAATTTTTTATTATATTTTAATTAAAACTTCCAGCACAGACACCAAGATTCCTTCCCCCAACACGGGAGCTTACTCTGGGCTGGGGGGAGCGCGCCGGGGCCCCTGAACCCCGGGGCCCCTGTCTCCTGGATCTCCAGCTCCATGTAGTTGAGCTGCTTCTTGGACGTGGGGCTGATGGGGATGTTGACGTATGTCACGCCGTCGCCCGCCCAGGGCCTCTCCGGAACGGGCCCCTCTGCCGGGAACACGAACACGGCCCCTGGGGACGACGAGGACGAAGATGAAGATGAAGCGGAGCTGTTAAGTGTCAGCGCCTCTGACGAATCCCAGCCGCAATGCTCTGGGATTCGAATCATTTGCATTTACATTTATCAGACGCTTTAACCCAAAGCGACTTACAATCAGTGCATTTGTCAGAAGAAAGAGAAACGACAATATATCGCTGTCGGTACAGTACGGATGTTCACAGAACCAAGTGCCAAGCACTAACTATCGCTAGGTTAACCCATTCCCCGTGTACAACAAAGATAGCTAGGATAAGACGCTACACAACGCTAACATACAATGAGCATGCATACATTAAAATGCCAGGACGTACGACATAGGATAAGTGCGTACATTAATTCCAAGATGTACCCCAATGAAGTACCTCAATTGGGGTGTTTTTAGGGGAGCAATGGTGCGTTTTATTATCCATCTGTCTCGGAGGTCCGAGGACGTTGCCTAGCGACACGCATGAACGCGCCCCTTTTCCTCGGACGGCGAACTTGCTTGCTCGGATGAACTCAGAGGAACCCTCGTCGCTATGGACGACGTGACTTAAAAAAGGTGTTTTGCGTGTGACCCCGACGAGTGATTTCAAACGAGAACCAAACTAAACTCTGTGCGTTCCACTGGTTTGCATTGGATGACTCCCTCTCTTGGTCCAACACATGCTACACGAGGCCTCAGCTCTGATTGGCTGACCCGGTCAACCCCTGTCAACCCCAGGCCTTACCCAGGGGAGCCTGCAGCCTCCGGGTAAACTACGGTGCCGCTACCGTGTTGGCCAAGAACTGCGCTGGTTGAGAAATGTTTACATTCATGCGACGGTATATTTTAACATGGGATGTGCAGGACTGTACTGTAGTTACAGTAACATTACCTGTACTGTAATGTTATGCAAATGTTATGTATTGTGTGGACGGACACACACACACAAGCGCACACACACACGCACACGCACACACACACACACACACACACACACACACACACACACACACACACACAAAACAAACCCGTGCTTACATCCTTACAGTAACAGCTCTCCCCAGCGAGAGCCTTAAAGGGGAAGCTTTGTGAGTCTCCTGGAGGAGACACGCCCCGCGTACAAAGCTCTCCCCGTCCGTCGGACTGGAGCCCGCCAGAGGTTACACCGACGTGTACCAGTCTTACCTATGTGGCGAGGCGTGCGCCTGGCTAAGTTATGCGCATGTGGCACAACAGTTACATCTCAAACGGCTGGGACGGGTCCCCGTTTGGACGTCCTCACATTCCCTCTCATTCGTATTCTCCTTAACAGCGTACTGGAGGTGTGACCTTCACAAGGGGCTCCGGACCATACAATACTTGTACATCTGACACATATGCCTAATATATAAACATCTCCATCCATCTATTTAACTACATGTAATCATTCAGTCCAATGAAAAAACAACCACAACAGCCCTACTGTCCGAGCGGGAGTCACCGTGTCACCATGACGACGCGAGCCACATGGGTAGGTACGGCACCACAACAACAACAACAACAACAACTGGTTTCAGCTGAGCCAGACTTGTTAGTTCCCCCTGCCCCCCCCCCCCCCCGGGGAAGCCATTAGGCTCACAGTAGAGCCAACATCTTTTGTTTTCTTCCCCCCACCCCCCCCAAACAAAAAGGTCCCCTAATCGATGCGCCACTGGAGGAGTGGTACCGCCGGTGGGGCCCCCACCGTAATGGCGGCCATTACGGTGGGGGCCCCACCGTAATGGCCGCCATTACCGGGATGGGTTCTGCCCACACGACCGTAGAGAGCAGTGGAGCTCTGGGGGGGCCAGCGGGCGGAGCTCTGAGCCCCGGGAAGTCAGGAAGGCCTGACTCCCCTTCTCAGGAAGTTAAAAAAAAAGCTGTTTCCACTAGATGATTTTTATTGAGTGGAAGTGTTTATTCATTTTTTTTTTTTTTACAGCATTCATCCACCACCAGCATGTTTCGAGCTGCAGCTTGTGTGTACCAAATAAATCCAAACGGCTCGGAGCAAAAAACAGCAAAAAAAAATAACGACTTTGGTGAGGAATAGTGTTTTCCTGCAGTGTGTGTGTGTGTGTGTGTGTTCTGATTAATCCTCCTAGGGGGGGGGGGGGGGGGGGGGGGGGGGAACTCTTCCCACAGCTAGGCACAGTAATCCTTCAGAGAAAATACATAAACACACCAACCCACATACGCACGCTCACACAGACGACTTGAGTGAACTGCCCGGTTTTAATACATTGTACAGTGAAAAAGGCGGTGAATGTGAATGGGCTGATTTCCAAAGCCCTACGGATCTACGGTTCTTTCTCTATAAGGCAGAGCAATTAGATATATGTGAAACCTATATCTTGTCTGGTTTGATAAATGAACCCAAAAATACGCATCTATATATATTTATAATGAATCTAAAAGGGGGAAAACTATGCTTTAGGTCAGGTCTTCACGTCTTACAGTTATTAATCACCGTGACAGTATGGAAGAGCTCGAGAGATTATTGTACCCTATGCGGCCGTTCAGTCAAAAAGTTGCTTAGGAAGAGGCCACACACCTTTAGGACTCTCAATGATTTGTACAGGTACGCTGTGTGTGTGTGTGTGTGTGTGTGTGTGTGTGTGTGTGTGTGTGTGTGTGTGTGTGTGTGTGTGTGTGTGTGTGTGTGTGCGTTCCCCCGAATCCCGCACTTCTTTTAGGATGCATTATGGGTATAAATGCATTAGAAGTAAGGGAACCAGATTTTTGTACTCTGATATTTCAGGCAACGCTACAAAAACTTGTTAAATAGTGAACTATACAGGGTAGAGGTTCCACAAATCCAAACACGAAATGTGTTTGTACATTCTCCCTTGGGTGAACTACAAAAGTATGCTTTTTATAGGCAATTTTCTATGAACTCTTAATCAACAAAACCGACGCGCGCGATGATGGGCCATTTACAAGTAGCCACAGGTCAGGTTTTATCCCTGTTTATTTCGGGGGTTCACTTCAAACAACGCCTGACCCTTTCCACCCCTCCCTCATTCACACAGGGATGCTAACTTTACGAGTGGTGCAGCACATAATCCCTGGTCTGTCTAGTCCTCTTCACAGCCAGCGATGGATGATGGATGTGTTGTGTTAACGAGAAATTGATGGGTTCTATCGATGCGGGGGCATTACCATTGATAAGTTGAGACTTGGATGAATTTACTTTCTTATTGATCTGGACATTAGAGCCATTACAGGGTAGAGCCATTACAGGCTTAAGGAGAGGCAGCAGAATAAAATCAATAAATCTAATTATAATTATAGACGGTCAATGTACTAAATTTTAGCGACTCTTTGACCTGTGGCCACTCAAAGTGCTTTACGATTACTGCCCCACATTCACCCATTCATAGACAGATTAATACACACAATCATATGTGGCGAGCTCATTTGGAGCAGTGATGGTTAGGTGCCTTGCCCAGGGACACCTCACCTTTTTCACTGAAAAATAGTACTGTGCATTGTTTAGTGTTTTATCCTAGCTATCTTTGTTGTATATGGGAAATGGGTTAACTTAGCGATTGTTAGTGCTTGGCACTTGGTTCTATGAACATCCGTACTGTACCAACAGCGATTTATTGTCGTTTATTTTTCTTCTGACAAATGCACTTATTGTAAGTCGCTTTGGATTAAAGCGTCTGCTAAATGCCCTTAATGTAAATGTAACCAGCAGCCGATAACCAACCAAAAAGACAGTAATACATTGACTGAGTCAGCATTAATGATACCAGTATAACACCTCAACTCCTATATTCCATACTTGTTCAGTACCCTCCTGGAATCAGAGTTCAGCCTATAACCTAATCCTCACGACAAATGTAATTAAATGAGGTTTACCCTTTGGAAAGCCGTGTTGTGATGGATGGGGGGGGGGGGGCGTAACTCACCTTCAGGCTCCTGGAGGTATCTCGGGGCTCCGCTGCTCCCCAGAAGCTCACACTTGGCTTTTTCCTCTGCCTGCGAGTTCATGAAACCATGCACCGCAATCACAATATGATTTATGACCAGAGGTGCAGCACGGCGAAGCCATTTGAAGTTCAAAAGATAAGTTAAGAAGAAAAATAATTCAGGATAGTTTGCTGGAGCGTTCTTAAGCTTTGGCTCAATTTCGACCAAAAATCGTAGAGAAGGATTCGTCCCTTAGAAAAGACTTGCATTGTTGTTGTTTTGTTTCTATTTTCTGTCGTCTGTGTGGTTGTCTTGCGTGGCAAGTGCTTTAAGTACTGCTGCTGCCAAAACAACAAGCTTATGTCTCCCAGGGAGGAGAGAGATAGCAGAGGGCCAGCACTGTGTTTTTAATTAAAAGACAGGTCTCACCTTCCTCCAAGATGCCCCAAACAAAACCAAATTAGACCCGCTTGTGAAGGAAACAGTTTTTTGTTTTTTTTGGTAATTTCCAAAGGCTTTGAGCAACACATTCCTGAAGTGAAGAATAATGCTCGAAGTCCTCTCATATTTGATTTATCATACACACGTAAACACAAAGAAGATAATCAGTCCCGCACTGAGTAACTATATGCATTAGAGTACGAACTCCCGGTCGGAACTCACGCAAAAAAGCAATTCCGCACCACAAAAGCTTTTCTTCATAAAAACACGCGCTGATCTACGACCATTGTTTCAACGGCTTCAACGAGACACCAAACACAATTATGCAAACGACCTCTTTCACTCCTTTATAAACCTCCCTGTCGACATAATTTTCTTCTCCTTGTTACTCACAATCGGTATTTAAATTCACAGACGCTGACGTGTCTGGCTATCTGAAGTCCTCCCCCCACAACCCCCCTCAGAGGAACTCAGACCAGGAGGTGTAATGGAGTGAAATGTGCGAGCGTTCGATAGCGACCGAGCGGATTACAGCCTGTGCACCCCCCTCCCCCCTACCTCGCTGCTCCTCTCCATGGCCTCGCTGGTGGGCCGACCTCCGCAGCAGATCTCCTCCTCGCTGGGCGTCCTCTTTTCTGGGGAGAGGACGAGATAATAAAAGAGAAACAGGGCTTAAAAAATTAGGAGGGGGGGGGGGGGGAAACAAAAGTCCATCCCTTTATAATGCGAGTCATAACTTAATCGCAGCCTTTTAATTAATGCTGGATTCCAACGGGGCTAGCGAAGACGGGGATTAAAGTAATAGTATGTAAAACGGCAGAAGATACCGGTCGTTTTGCACATTTTGTTGAGAAATATCACGAGAGAAAACACGTTTGAGGTCTCGTTCTCCGTCGTTGGTCGAGCGTGATGGAGACGAGGGCGTGGGTGGATCGTACGTGACCCCATGCTGGAGCGACGCCGTACGCAGTCCGTTGACGTGCGGCTCGCTGAGGCGATAAGGCGACCTCGTTTGCATCCCGCAGGTGGAATCGTAAACACAGCGGCCCCCCTGGGGGACATATCGGTCGGGCGAGAAACATGAATCCTCGCACGAACAGCGTTTCTGACAATTCAATTTTCTTGTGGCGCGTGTGCAGTGCCGTTTGAACTTATATTTGGTTCTTCTCGCACCAAGTGTAACTGCCTCCCCCCCAACCCCCCCCCATGATAAAAATGTGTTGAAACAAAGAGTTGAACAGACAAAGGCAGCTTGAGAAGAAAAATGCAGAGAGAAGACGGTTCAAGGAAGAAAACGGTGGCAGAAACCGACAAGCGATTGGTTTGTTGTTTGAGTTAAAGAAGAAATCCAATCAGAAACAAAAAGGAGGAAGATCCGCTCGGGAGGAAGAGGTGAAACAAACTGAAAGGAGCATCTGCCATTATTGGTTAGTTCAGCTCCCAGGACGAGAGAAGGCGGAGGAAGAGAAGGCGAGGGTGGCAGTGGGGCTGCCCGGAGACTTCCGAAGTTCTTACCTTCGTCGGCCACAGAAGGACCAAAGGTCACGTCGTCATGGCGACGCTCGCCGCCCGAAGTCGCTCCGCACGCGTGAGCATGCAAGCGCCGCGGACCGCGGGAAGGGGCCATGGCGTCCGTCGTCCGGGCCCTTCCGGAGGGGAGGCACGACGCCAGGGGCCCCAACGACCCCAGGGGCCCGACGCCCGGGTCCAAAGAGGTGCTGCTCCCGTTGTAGTTCAGGGAAGAGGGGAACCGTGGCGGCGCGTGGCAGCGAGCTCCGATGCACTTCAGACAGTTCTCATAAATGACGGCGGACTCCCGGCGAGGCGCGGTCGTCGGGGGCGGGGCTCCGAGCCACGAGGTGCGGACGGGTTCCCGCTCCGGCCCTGGTCCCAGGACGGAGCTCATGGACATGTAGAGGCCCGGGGCGCCGGTCCTGGCCCGGGACAGGCGGCGGGTTCGGGTGTCGGAGTCGGAGAGCCCCATGAGCTCGGCCAAGAGGCTGGCTAGTTTTTCCCGCCCTTTCTTGGGAAGAATCGTCGGCCTCTTCTCCTTTGATGCCGCCGCGAGCCCCCCTTTGCCGGGGGGGTCTTTGGAGATGTTGACCGTCTGGGACGTCCCGTTGGGCTCTGCGGGGGGACCGGACGGACACACGGGGGTCTCCAGCCCTTTATCTGCTGGGTGTGGAAACGTGATGTCCCCGGGGGCACTGACCAATGAGGCGGCTTCACCCCGGTGCTACGCTCAAGGGCTGGGAGGCTCAGTCGGGGAACCCAAATAGGTGACACTTACATGTTCACATTTGGACGCACAAACACGCACAAAACACACACATTCGTCTCGATGGCGGCTGATCGGAACACACTGAGGTGTGTGTGTTGCTGGAAATATCGGCACATTCCAATATTTTTTAATCTTTATAAGTTTATCATACAAGACTTTATGAGTCTTGTACAAAGTCTTGTATGATGTATAATCCATAGAGAATTATAATTACATATATCCTCCAACTTCTCCCAGGGAAAATAGTTTATCGATACTTGAATGATATAGGATATAAAAGATCATGAATATGACGTGACCCTTACTTACCTGTGATGGCTGCTATCCCGGAACCACTGCCAGGGCTGTACGGTGGCCACTGTGGGACAATAAGGAGAAAGGTACTGTCAAAACGGTTGTGTCATAAGATGAAAACAGTAACAAGCTCTGTTCATGTAATATTGATTGCTCTCGGCTTAATACGGATTTATTAGAGACAGCTTAATAATAGCCCTTAAAAGCTGAGCATGGTTAATTAAACGTTTATTTTAAGTTTTGTGTCCATCATCATCAATTTGTCAATCAGGGACAATCATTGTTTTTACTACAGCGCCAATAGACTGACAGGTACCTCTGGTGAACTGTGGATTTAGACAGTTAGATGAAGAATTAAAGTGTGGAAAATACTTTAAATCAGTTAAAAGTTTGTCTGCCCTCCTCACTAAATACACCACCAGTAGGTGGAGCTCTTAGTTTGAAATATCTGGAAGAAGAAGAACTCTCAGGAGTTCAGAACGTTACCTCAGGTTTTCTTTGAAACAAAGTAAAAACTGCACTCCAAGTTTCAAGATTTAAAAAACTCAACATCTGATTTCAAACACAGGCAGCTTTTCAAGTGAGTACATTTAGATTCTGTCTGCGACAGACATTTTGCAACCACACCACCGATAAAGAAACATAAAACTACAGTAGCACCAACTTCTGCTGTGGTGACGATACAGGGAAAACAGAGGGGATTCTCCACTCTCAGCAACTGGTAGCCAACCAAAATCTTTAGATAATGATACAAACCAGGATTCAATCTTTCCTACTAATTCTATCACAACAACATACCAGCACAACAAACTGAACCGCCAATGCTAAGGCAGAGAGCCAGTGCCATCCCTGTCTGCTCGTGCTAATGCCGTTTGGTGAATGTGTGCACGGATTCAGACAGATGGACTGTGGGATTGAGTTCTTCTGATACAAGTGTGTGGAAATGCCGCATGCACACACGCACACACACACACACACACACACACACACTGGTGCGCTTGCACAAGGAGCACAAACACACACACACACACACACACACACACCATCGAACAGCTGACGCCAACACGATAAGGTCTGTTCACACAGGTTTTGTATAACAATGAGTTATACTTTGAGCAAAGACTACTTCTTTTTTTTACAGCAGGATTAGGCAGGATTGGCCTGCAACACAGAAGAGTTTTATTTCAGCTTAGAGGCATAGAAATGATAAGCTACACTCACAAACCACTCTTTTGGTTTCAACTCATTTGTGTCGACTATGGCCATCAATTTTTCTTATTACTATCATTAGAAAATGTACATCACCATCGCCTTAATAAAACAGATGCACTGCTTTTGAATCCCTTGGTTGTTTAGGTAGTGCGTTGTGCCACTTCTGGTCACTTGCTGTCTAGCCCTGACCCCTTCCCAGGTTCATGCAGTCTGACTACCTTACAGCACAACTTCCGGGTGGGAGAAACAGACGCCGAAAGGGGCAAAGCTACGCCTTATTTCGGGTCGCGCTACGGAGATCCCTCCTGAAGAGAATCTCATTTGCGCGAGTGGTTGAAGCTTTCAGAAGCAGATTTTAATAAGTGTGTTTCTACAGCACAGTTTTTGATTTCAAACCATTCCCACCTTTGCAGACAAGATCACCAGTGCTGACGATTTGTGTCTGCCCCGCCCACAGCGAGATGATTGGTCGAAAACAAACATGACGCGAAAGAACGTGAAACACCCGGTTTGCCCAGCTTCAAGCTCATCTGCCGCGAGACTACAGACGATCAATCTAAATCCGGACTTGAGAGACGATCCCTTATGTAACATCCACAGAGAACCTCCCGCCTACGTTCTCCACAGACAGAAAGAGAAATAAATCCCTCTGGTGGAGTGAGTTGTGGGCAGAGGGCGCTTCACTCCAGTAAACACACAGCGCACCGCCTGCAGTGGTAGGAGTGATAAGGTGACGGAGGAAATGGGGTGATTGATTTCAACCCTAATGTCGACTGAACGCAAACGAATTGGCCCAACAAAAACCAAAACAACACAACACCCACAACCACAGAGACTCCAAAAACACAATCTGGAAAGACAGACTGATAAACAAACCAAATATGAGTGGAATTGGACTCATCAGAGACTGCCAACGTAATTGATCGCTGCCTCATCAATTCAGACCCAATTACCGCGGAAAACGCGGGAAAACACAATCTGGTGGAATGACGACTAAACTATGCCACACGTGGACTACCTTATACCCCCCGCAGGTGGAGCAGATTGAGCAGCCCGTCATGGAGGTGTAGCTCTGGGAGGAGTCCGCCACAACGCTCCCCCTGCTGTCTCCTGATTGGACGAGGGCTTGGACGTGTCCCGGATGAGGCGGCGGCGGCGGCGGCGGCGTTGGCGGTGGCGACAGGCTTCCCGTGACTCCGCCCTCCGTCTTGCTCTCCTCTGATTGGAGGAGAAGTGGCTCTGTGCCGGGGGCGGCGGCGAGGGGAGGGGGCTGATCATCGTCTCTGGCCACGCTCCTGGGCGTGTCGTACAGGTGCCCGTGGGCGGGGCCGCGGCCCGACACGGAGCCGCAAGTGCAGGGGCCCCGAGGGTCCCCGCTGGAGGGCAGCGGCGGCGGGCCGGGGCCGGCGCCGGGAGCGTACTCCTCCCCGGGAACGCCGTCCAGGCTGCCGGTGTAGGAGGAGAAGCTGCCGGAGTAGGAGGAGTGGCTCCCCGTGGTGGCGATGCCGCTGTCGGAGGAACGCTGGCGTCCGATCTCCTGGAGCGGGCGGGGCGGCTTGGCGAGGGGGCGGGCACCTCCTCCTCCCCCATGACCGATCGACAGCCTCTCCGCGCTCGGGATCGACAGCCGGGCGAACCCGACGGGACCGGCGCCGGCGGCGGCGGCGGCGGTGACGTCAGAGGTTCCGGGGGCGGGGCCCGGGGCGGGGCCGGGGTCGGCCCACACCGTCAGGCGGCTGCCCACGCTGCCGTCCGAGCGGCTGGTGTCCGAGGTGTCCGAGGAGCCCGACAGACTGCGGTCGTCGCCGGCGCCCGCCGTGTACACGGACAGGGCTGCGGCGAGAGAGAGGGGGGGGGAGGGAACACGGGATGAGAAGCGAATCCCGGATCTGAGGGAGAGGCGCGACCGGCGGAACTTAATGAAGATGTATCTGGGTTACAGAGATGAGGGATACGGACGCCGATTGGCTGTTTATTATCGCAGCAGCTTTAGCAGAGGATTCCCCCCCCCCCCCCCCCCCACTACCCAGTAAACACTATAAATCAGGCGAGCATCAGCTATGTCAAATCTGCAAACTTAGTTAGAAGACTAACCACGCCATGATTAAAGACAACATGCATCATTTCCAAGAAGTAATTTGTGTGCAAAGACCACGCGCGCACACACACACACACACACACACACACGTTTTTTTTAAAAGGGGAACGTGGACGTCAGCTCATCAACTGAACAACTAATTGAACATCTACAAAGGGGGAGTGGGGGGGCGGGGTCTCACCGTTACTATAGCGATGGGACAGCAGGCTGAGCCTCCTCTCCAGATCCTGGTCCTCCCGGGTCACCTGCTCCTCCGACTGGAGCGGCATCGCGGGACCCCCGCTGGGGTCTGGGGATGGACGCACGGGGCCCACAGCGTTACCATCCCATGAGCACCACATAGCCTCAATACAACCGTAACATCACCTCAATACAACCGTAACATCACCTCAATACAACCGTAACATCACCTCAATACAACCGTAACATCACCTCAACACAACCGTAACATCACCTCAATACAACCGTAACATCACCTCAATACAACCGTAACATCACCTCAATACAACCGTAACATCACCTCAACACAACCGTAACATCACCTCAATACAACCGCAACATCACCTCAATACGACCGTAACATCACCTCAATACGACCGTAACATCACCTCAACACGACCGTAACATCACCTCAATACGACCGTAACATCACCTCAACACGACCGTAACATCACCTCAACACGACCGTAACATCACCTCAACACGACCGTATCATCACCTCAATACGACCGTAACATCACCTCAATACAACCGCAACATCACCTCAATACAACCGTAACATCACCTCAATACGACCGTAACATCACCTCAATACAACTGTAATATAACCTCAATGCAACCATAATATAACCTCAATGCAACCATATTATAACCTCAATACAACTGTGATGTCGTTATAATGTCACCACAACATTACCATCACATGAGCACGACATCACCTCAATACAATCGTAATGTCACCATATCATCACCTCACTACAACCACAATGTAACCTCAATACAACTGTAATGTCGTTATGTCACCACAACGTGACCATCACATGAGCACCACAGCACCTCAATACAACCATAATACAACCTCAATGTAATGTCACCACAACGTTACCATCACATGAGCATAACATAGCCTCAATACAATCGTAATGTCACCATAACGTCACCTCAATACAACTATAAAGCCACTATAACATTACCATAACATAACCTTAATACAACTGTAAAGTCACTTTAATGTCACCTTAACCATAGCCGTAATATAACCTTAACTCCGACTTAACCGTAACATTACTGTAATGTAACTATAAAGTCACCTTAACCATAACCGTAACGTAACTAATGAAACTGTAATGCCACCATAACCATAATGTAACAGTAATGTCACCATATCCATAAGGTAGCCATATTTTAACATTACCTGAACCAAAACACAACCAGGAGGCTATGCTGGATTGACATTTATTATCTAGAGTCAAAACTGACAGAGAGGTTTCTTTGGGCAATGTACTCTCACTTCTGTGTGTATTATGCGTCTAAACAGAAGCCTGTGTGCGCGTGTGTGTGTGCGTGTGCGTGCGTGTGCGCGTGTGCGTGTGTGTGTTCCGTGCATACGACAGACCTCTGGGTGTCTGCTGGCGGGACGTCCTGGTGTTTGTGCTACAGTGTTTATTAATAGCGCCACCACAAACCCCCCCTCCCCCCCATGGTAGGGGGGCTACCACTGGCGGCTTAAAATCCCTGGGAAAGGGGTGAGGATCTGAGTGAGGGAGGGGGTGAGTGAGGGATGAATGTCCCAAGGTCAACCCATACATCTAGGAGGTTCGTTTTCATAATCCATAACCCCGAACCCCCCCCCCCCCCCCATTACCCAGCAGGCATTGTGGATGAGGAAGGGGGGGGGGTGTATGTCAATTGTTGTGATCAGAATTAACTCAAGAAGGAGGAGGAAACCCAAGAAATTAATCAAAATACAGAGAGAGGATATGTTATATAAGGACGCTCGCATGGGACGGACACACACACACACACACACACACACACGTGGGGGGGGGGCCGGTGAAATCCTGTGGATGAGGTTACAGTACAGACATGCCAGGGATGATCAGAGGCTGGGACGCCGCAGCCTGTGTAATCTAGGACCCCCCCCGCCCCCCATCGCCCACCCAGCGCTATTTATTCATTTTTACTACGCAGAGCAATTAAAGCAGGAGTTATGGGCCCCTGTCATCCGAGCGGAGAGGAAACCGCTTTGTCTGGGAGACCCCAGGGAAAACCAGCTGGAATAACTTCCAGACGCGGCGATATCCTACCCCATGCGCGGCAGAGTCTCCCCGGAGTCTACGGCCAGCTCTTGGATGACGCCGTGAATTATGAACATCATAATTAGGGGCCGAGGGGCCAATCCCCGGGGAGTGGTTCTGTTAGCAGCAGGGGGACCTCTCTGTAGCGCAGCAGTGTTCCGGCGATTTGTTACCGCAGTTGTCACCGGGGGTCCAGGGAGGACCACCAGGGAACATAACCCTTGGGATTTCATCTCGTTAAAAGGGTATCGAGGTAGAATCTGCAAGAGTTATAAATCAATGTGGGCAGGAAAAACTCCTCCTCTGACTAGTATTCCCCCTCTTTCTGCCTCTTCTTCTTCTTCCTGCTAAGACCGTTTCGACTACATTCTTGACTTTATTGAGTTTACTTTCTTTGCAACACTGTCATGCAAGCAGTGCGCTGTCCTTCAGAAGAGTACACTGTGTTCTGCTGACCGGCCGCGGGACTAAAAGCAGACCCACAGAGGCGCTCTCTGAAGAGGTAGCCTGTATATGCTCTACTTTTTAAAGATAATTTGATTATGTTCAACAGCTGCCAGTGATCCCTCCACTGCCCACATCCACAGATATAAATATAGTAGAGAGAGTGTTTTTAAGTTAATGCCGCCCACATTCCATTCATTTGAAATGGTTTAAAAATGGCCACAGATTAGGAAAGAGAGAGAGAGAGATGAGCCGTTATGGGGACACCATTGACCCCCTTTTGGACGTGGACGCACATCTGCAGGTTAGCCTTGGATCTCTCACACACACACACACACACACACACACACACACACTTTAAAAAAGGGTCTTCAATTGATTCTAGGGCTGTAGGGATGCTGGTTCCTCTGTAAACTACCCCTCAGTTCAATCTCATTAAGCATAGCACAGGTGTGTCGCATCAACACTTAACGAGCAGGTGACCCGGGAACCCCATCAGCCAATCAGAGGTGACGCAGTAGCAGGTGTTAAACCTGTGGAGGGGGTCGTCTGAAGTAAACCACTGAGCAGCAGCTTTGGGGGTCTAGCTCTCCTAGATACTCCATTGCTGTGTCCGAAATCATTCCCTATTCACTCACTCACTATTCCCTATATAGTGTTCATGATATAGTGCACTTTACAGGGAACGTTTCTAAACGTCATTTGCGTCAGTAAATGCGCCGGGTATTTGTGTGACGCAGACAGATGTGCCCACATCATGTAAACAAACCGGGAACTCACAAGGAAAGCTGGAGGTTATATTGATGTTGAATGTTACATTACCTTGATCAAGATTTTTTTTATTAATTTTGAGTGTTAAATTTTCTACGCTAAATCCCGAATAAATTGTTGACATTTCTAAAACGAAAGCCGGAGACTCCGTCATTAAATGTATTCGTTTTCGCGGTTATTCAGCTTCTTCTTCTCCTCCGGAAAAACACAACCGCATTGCATTGTGGTATACGGAAGCGAGCAAATGGCGAGCACCCTATATAGTGCACTATATCCGTGACAGGGAACGATTTCGAACGCAGCTGATGTCTATCAGCTGTACCCCGAGTCTCGTTGTAATGCCTTGCCCGTGGGTTCCACTGACCTGGCAGCACCGGGCGGAGTCCGAAGGGGCTGCGGTTGGGCGAGACGCCGCGGACGATGCAGTCGAACAGGAAGCTGATGTGCTCGCCCTCCGTCGACGCCAGGAAGAAGACGCCGGCCCCTGGGGAGAGAAGAAGGGCTCTCGTTAATAGGTTTGTCGTTTTCTACATTAAAGTGTGTCAGGGACATCGCCGCGTTTTCTTTTTTTGTTCTCTAAATAATTGACTGATTGGTTCAGAAAACTGTCCTGTTGTGAGACGCATGTCAAAAGGCAGACGATTAGACAATCAGATATTCAGTTATAAAATCGGTAAAGTACGTACAACAGTACAACGACAGTCATCCAATCTCAAAAACATTAAACATTTCCCACATGTCACATTTCCTTCTCCCCACAGTATGGTTGTTTTGATGTTAAATGTGAACATAAAGGAGAATGGAAAGGGTATGTGACGTGGACGGATACAAGATATGAAAACATCCCCACGTTCGCCTGCCAGTCATCTATTTCATCTCATCGATGAAGGCCTGGTTCCGTCCAACGCTGTGTTTCGTCTGTTATATACCGTGTGACAGTGGGAACATTTTTACCGTAAGAAGGAGCAAGGTGGCTCCCCAAAGCTTAAACCCCACTCCTGATTTACGGCCCCCATGACGCATTCCGCTTCAATCTAAAAAGTGAACAAAAGGGTGGCAAACACTTTGAGGCCAGGGGTTGTACAACCTAGTGACCCCTGACCCCAGTCTAGGCCTGTCACTTGAAAGCAAGACACCGCCACCAAGAGAGACCCCCTTTGGTCCCCCTCTTGCCAAGACCACCCACATCCCACTGTGGTTCGCTCAGAAAACAGACAAGACGGATGACATCATGTCTGTTTCTGTTTGTTATTTCTTTTAAAGAGAACCACCTTAAAAGGGGTCGCATTTCTCTCCAAAGAAAAGCCAGGATTAAGTCAAGGCTCGGAAATGTTGGTTTCAACAACTAGTTTTTAGTTTTTAAAGTTGTTAGTTTAAGAGGTTGAGGAGGACTCTGAGCTTTTATGGTGTTCACAGCTGCCGGTTCGGTGTCGACCCGCTAACCCTAACCCTAACCCAGAGTGGAAGCATTAGGCCAAATGAAACAACAGTGAGCACCGAGTGTGGGGACGTAAACGACATCGTGAAGAGGGACACACACACACACACACACACACGGAGGATTTGATATTTATAATTTGGAGGTAATAAGGAATCACAGAGCAAGTCCTAATCTTTACATGCTAAAGGTTTTTTTTCCAATGGAAACATTTCTTCACAGGGTCAAATCCAACCCCGAGTGTAGAGCCCTTGCTAGAGCCTTTTTCTCAAGCTCTTTCCTAGGGCGTCTGGGTCCGGTAAGGGTCTGCCTCCCACAGAAGCTGTTTAGTGTCCGGGTTCGGGTTCGGGCCGGCCTGAGGAGGATCAAATGTACTGACACCGGGAATTCACACCCTTCAAGGAGCACGGCAGATGGGCCTCGCTCACTGCCCGCCACACGTCCGTACGCTCGGCGCCTCCGTTTGTTGTCGGTTTGTTTCCCCCTGCCACCGTGACACGGGCCGCGGGCGACCTTCTGCGTATTAAGGTCAAACAGGGTCTTCGGGGGGGGGAGGGACCGATATCGGATCGAGCTAAATAAACCGGGCTGCGCATTCTTCGGGGTCGGGTGTCTGGATGGCGAAGTAGGAGGTGTGTGTGTGTGTGTGTGTGTGTGTGTGTGTGTGTGTGTGTGTGTGTGTGTGGGGGAGGGGGTTAGCGTGGGGCGCGTACGCTCCGAGCGCCTCAGGTGTAGACGCCCACTTGGCCCGGCCCCCGGCCCCCCCCCCAGGGTAATGATTTAATGTCTTGATTAGAGACGGACAAACACGGTGCTGCAGCATCATGGGGCTCACATGCAGCTGAGAGACATCTATTCTGTGGGACAGCATTTACATTCTGAACCCTTTGGCAGCCAGGAGACGCCCACTCTGCGGAGGGATGTGAGTTAGCAAGACATTCCCGAGGCAACTCCTGTTTGAGGGGTTTTAAGACGTGTCGAAGGTTTCTGTCAAATCGGCTCCTATCTCGGTCACTTCTCCACTAAGCCTGAGGAAGCGTAGGACGACATCAGGAACACAGCGAGTCAACATAGTGTAGAGGACTTCTGTTGAATAGCTTCATACCCCGGTCCCTTCTCCAATAAGCTTGAGAAAGAATAAGAGGACGTCTCGTGAAGACAGAGTCGACGTTAAACGCAACTGACAGCTCTGCCTCTCCCCCCTCCCCTCTCTTTCAATGCGGCTCCATTGAGCAACTTCTCAGAGGGCACGTGCGCGCACACACACACACACACACACACCTCTCTTCAACCAATCGATGGTCCATTAAAAAGGCCACATACTTGAGGCAAAACCAACTCCATTCGCACTTCAATCCTGTGCTCTGAATACCGGAAGTACCCCATTGATCACGATCACACCACACCGATGATGCAATGGTGCATAACTACTGATTAAACCACTAAGATGTCTGGCTTTAGTTACATTACATTATATTCATTAAGCTGACGCTTGCAGCCAAAAGTGACTTTGAATAACTGCATTCAACCATGAAGCTGCAACTCAGAAATGTCAATAATGCTGCAAGCACATACAATTCATCAACAAAGCTAAATTGCAAAATATGCTATTGTTTTAGCTGCTGAATTTAAGACACAAGAACTAGATGGTTTTCAGTCCTGCTGATTTCTCCCGAGTCACAAGCACAGTTAACGGTGACTCAGTTCCGGCAGGCTCCCACATGCCATTTTTACTAACACACGCGCGTCCGCGTGATGAAACCGCCTTCGTCAACGCAGTTTTTTCTGAAGAGTGCCTACAAGCTTCACTGAGTCAGCATAACCACTTCATTAGACAAAGCTATTCTGGAGTGTTCCTCTTTCACTCAGCGCAGCACATTACTCACGACACATCGCCTTTAGACAAGTGTTGGAAGTCTGAAAAGATCTTTATTCACCGGCTGTGTTGTTGTGGACGACCTCCCCTTGATTGGACCTAAGATGTTCTCATTCATTCATTCATTCATTCTGCTGTATTGCTGGACCACGCCTTAATCCATTCATACATCTTATACTTGATCACTTAAAAGGAGCATTAGGTACGACTTAGAGGACATCCCGTAAACAAAGAAAGATTTGAAAATACAAAAGGCAAATAGGCCTCTGGCCTAAGCCCCTCCCACCAAACGATGCCCAGTCGTGCATGAGCAGGTCAGCGGAGAGAGGCAACTAGGGCCTTGACTTTGTGAGGAACTTTGCTGAATGGTAGCGGCAGAACTGGCCCTGACTGTTTTTTTGCAGAACATTGGATTGCAGAAAGCTGCTGGAATGTTTGGAGTAATTTGATGATTGACTTATATTTCGTAAAAAAATAGTGCCTTTTGCTCCTTTAGGTACAGTATCTTTCAGGGGCACAGGACTCATTGCTTTCAGCCAAGTTGCACCACACTCATCCAGTTGAATATCACACCCTAGCAGCTGGGGTTGAACCAGTTGATTGCATGTGTGGACTAAATTGCTCAGGTTTGAATCAATATACACAGTAATATAATATCTCCACCTTGGATCACGGAAACAGTGCGCTCACCATAATCGACACCTTAAACAGTACACACGCCCTACTGTACAGTCAAATTAGTTGTTTGGCCGAATGTGACAGTAGTGTGTGAGTGTAATCAACACTGAAGTGTTTATGAAGTTCTACTACATTTCACTTCCAACCTTTGAAGTGAAATGTTTCACGGGGAGCCATCTGCCCGCGACAAATTGTAATTTTTACGGCGTCGAACGGAAAGGGCCAAAGTCAAAAAACGCTGCCAAGGCAATTAGGAAACAAAATGTGAAACAGAAAAACACGGAGCAGAAAGGTGAATTGACTCACAATAACCGCAGCGCGTTCCGCCCTCGAACACAAAGCCGGTCGGAACCGGTCCATATCTCCGCAGGTCCGGAAGGTTCCAATGGCCCACGACAACGGGGGGGTTGTCCCTGGCTAGCGCCAGAAGGTTGTTGCATATGTGGAGCGTGGCGGCTCCCCCCTCCAACTTGGTCCCTGGTAGAACTCCAACGTTAAACCGGTGAACTGTGGGAGCGGGCAGAACAACGACAGGAGTGAGTCAACAACAACAAACAGGATAAAAGTAAAACAACTCCCCCGATTGTCTATTATTTTGTATTGAACACTAAAAGAATGAAAGCGAACAGAAATAACAACCGTTGAAGTGACTTGCAGTTCTTTCGGTTTTTTTCCAATAACAATGATTTCATCTTTGGGATCACAACGGGAGTATGGCTTTTATTTAGTGCAGCAGTAAAAGAGCCAACAAGCTGGATGCAGTGGATGTGGTCACTACTCTGGGCTTAGATCTCCCGGCCAAAGCAATTGACAAAAGACTCATAAATAAAAACTGACTAACTCAGTCAATATTGTTGCCTATTAGGAAAGTTAAACGTGCCAAGGAGGGTTGGAATGAAAGCACTGTGTCTGATGTGCATATTAAGTGTGTGTGCGTGCGTGCGTGCGTGCGTGCGTGCGTGTGTGTGTGTGTGTTAGACGTGGGATGTGATGAGATTGATGTGGGTGCTGTAGTCAGTGATACATTCTATCACTGCCTGGCCTGATTGAAACTCATTAAAACTCTAACAGCACGAGGTGGCAAAATCATCCTTTCCAACAATGCCATTTTAAAAACATGCAAAACACACTCCTCACCACCAATGCAGTTTACACAACACCTACACACATTTCTTTAAACATGCACACACGCACGCAGAAACACACACAGAATAGTACACAGACATGAACGCATGCAATCAGGCATTATTTGAGTATTGGAAGCACTGGTTGTACTGGTGTTGTGTGGTCAGCCTTTAGCTAGCATCTCAAAAGGGTCCAAAAGCGACTCAGTCTAAACACATCAAGATTATTAAGGGGGACAGCACCCAGAATCCTCCACCAACACCCCAAAAAACAGCTGTTTGCGTTTACACTTCGGTAACGGGAGTTATCCCAGGCGGTTGTGAAAAGGAAATCCCCCACTCCAACAAATTGGTGAACACCGAAAACAGGCCGCGAGGATTGTGTTGCTACATTCTGCTTTCTAAAGTGTTAGGGCGTGGGAGGATAACGCTGTTCAAGTCCCTCAAAGGTATTGGGGTGTTTTATATTTATGTTTGTCTCCAAGGGGGAATGGGAGACATGAACCAGGACAACAAACTCACAAAAAAAAAAAAAAAAAAAAAGTGCAACCAGAAAGAAAACGATGAACGTCTCCGAGCTGCTGGGGGATGCGGTGTGTACGTCCACTGGAGAGGGGAGGCTTCGTGGGCAGTGTTTGATTGCGTTTAAACAACGTGCGTGCGGGAACAGATGCGTCACAAGCTAAGACTCACGCCTCTCCCCCTCCCCTCCTCACCTTCTCCCAGGCTGTACCGGATGCGGACCTCCCAGGCCAGGAGGGTGTCCTTGCTGTCGAAGCCCAGCACGGCGGCCTGCGTGAGGCAGAGCACCGCCAGCGTGTAGGGGGCCCCCTCCAGGCCCTGCCCGCTGACCTCCAGGCCACAGATGTCCTCCAGGGTGATGCTGGCCCGTTCCCTGTGGCCCTGGGCCTTCTCACTCTTGTCCTTGAACACCAGCAGCACCAGGCAGTCTGGTGGTGGTGGTGGGGGGAGAGGGAGGGAGAGAAGAAAGAGACCCGAGAGATAAAAGACAAAGACCAGAGAGACGGGGGAACCCGAGAGAGAGAGAGAGAGAGAGAGAGAGAGAGAGAGAGAGAGAGAGAGAGAGAGAGAGAGAGAGAGAGAGAGAGAGAGAGAGAGAAAATCTTTTACAGTTGTAATAAAAGTTAATACGTTTTGAACTGCTTCTACGTTGCAAACTGTTTAATTTCCATGGCGATAAAGCTATCTTTTCAACACTCAATAATGGATGATTCCAAACCAGGGAGGAAGCCAGCAGTGTGTTTGAGGAGCTCACTCTGCTTGTTGGTTGTGTGCGCAGTGACAATGTGAGACATTATCAAACGACCAGTGACACTCCTGTCTTGGGTAATTGTTTAAGACGTGAAACAGATGCCCCCCCCCCCCCCTCCCCTCCCCTCCCAGGAGTGTCGTTGTCCCATTTAAACAATTACTGTCAACTGGAAAAACAAGCTTACACACAGTCACACACACAGCTGCTAAAACACTAACAAACCACCAAACATTTGGATTCTCCCAAGCTAAGGCCAACAAGGCAATCCTGCTGAACAGCACGGCCGAAGGGCGAAGACAAAACGCTGGGCTGGTGTAACTCAACCCCCCGGCAGGCAGGGGACTCACGGTTGCATAATCAGAGGACAATGTAAGGCCACATCTGTCACGCGTCCAATATAGTAACTGTACAAATATCAATATGTTTAAAAGGAATGTCTTCATTAAGTTCTAAATTAGTTGAGCATTGCTTTTTGAAGGTGTGCCGCACAATTAAAGACGTTGTCGCTAAAATCGTCCATTTTTGTTTACCCTTCTTTGTTTTGATTCATTTTCATGTTTTGGTTGAGTATCATGGTTCTCATCCTTTCTTAAGCGATACAAGATCTGAATGCATTAGAACCCTGAGTTCTCATGCACATACACAATTTAATCCAAACAAAGTGGTGCGACAACAATTTATCAGACAGCCACTTTAAAGCCAGTAGTTTAAAAAGATCGTTGATAAATGGTAGGCTATATTGTGTCATTTTAATCTACCAATCGACAAATACTAATAATAAATCCTGGGCCTGCACCATACAGATTATAAAATCATATTGGAGGTGATACCCCAGATATAGACACACGTCCTGCAACACCTAACTTAACCATTAACTTAACAATTTATTTAACTTGGATGCTTTCAAACCGCTTTTCAACCTCGGCTAAACACAG